>NW_019154134.1:1999719-2089519 GCF_002288905.1 Enhydra lutris kenyoni
GCCAAGTGATGGAGGAGGGAGAGGAGGCTGTTAGCTGGGGGACAGCAGCTCTGTCACCTGCCTGCATCTAGGCTGCCCTTTTCAGAGGAAAACTGACTCTGGCCCCACCTTCTGCAAGGAAGGGTGGGCCAGTTTAGAGAGTGGTGCCAGGCAATAGAGCCACTGGGATCATCCCAAGGTGAAGGGTGTGGACAGCCAGGCCTCCAAGAGGAAAGGTTCATACCACAGAAATGGTCTTGAACTTACTTAACGCTTCTGTACTGATGTGTGAACCAATCCAAGCCTAAGCTTTCCTATCAAACTGCTCCCTAGGTATCTCCCACCACGTTGCAAAAGAGAATAAAACCCAGGGAGGAGATTCTTGGGAGCCTCCCCATGGTAGATCAGGAAAGTCACCTAGGGAAAAGGAGCCTGAGAAGTTTAAGCAATTTGCTTTACTACTTACTATCCAATATTGGACTTCGAGTCTGGAATGTAGTTTGAAGTAGATAGGGAAAAATATTTTCTTCTTAACAGATTGTCCTTGGGCAAAGAAGAATGTCAACAAACCTAAGAAAAAGCTTTATCTGCAGTTATCTGTCACAGCTGAGGTGTTTGTTTTCCTATCCCTTTAGCTTCATACATTGCTTTAGGTGAAAATAATGGTGATTAATTTCAGGCATTGTTGGCTTCTTCTAAGGAATAGGTTTGTAAGATTTCTGAGAGGCCTTGTTTTCTTGGCCTTGAAGGAGAAACGTTAATGTTAGAAGTTCTTAGTCATTTTGAGAGGTATTGTGATGTTAATTTATGGTTTGCAAATATTGCTTAAACACCTACTGTGTGCCAGGCACTATTAAATGTTAGTAGTATCAGTCTTGGAAAGAGCATTGAGCCCAAAGTATCAAGGCCAGAGTACGTGTTTCTGCTCTATGGCCCACTAGCTGTATGTCACGTGGCTCTTCAGAGCTGAAATCCCATCTGCAAAATAGGCACACTCAGCACATAGGGTTGCTGCACAATGGTTTAAAAATAAAAAAAAATTTAAAAAGCCAAAAACCCACAAAGGGGCGTTCTTAAGCAGTGGAGCCCATCTTCTCTTGCCATTATTCATACGGACTTAGTTGCACAGCCTTGGATGAGCACAGGGCCTGGCACAGAGTGGGTGCTCCAGAGCCATGTGGAAGGAGGAGAAGGAAAGATAGGAGGAAGTCCAGTAGAATGAGTAGGTCCTTGGCCTTTGCATTTTAGCTCAGTTCCCTCAGAGCAAAGGTTCATGATAAGATGGTCAACTAATTGGTGAGGCAAGAGCTGAGTTATGCCATGGAGATTCATTCCAGGTCAGGCCTGGGCACCAGTCCACATTCTCTCTCCTACTGACCACTGAGCCTTTCAGAGCATGTCTCTTCTGAGCTGTAGTCTCTGAAAAATGGACATGTTACTCCCATTCTACTCACCCACTGGACTATTCTGAGGATCAAACAAGAGAGATGTCCCTGTGTCTTGAAAATCATAAAGTGCAATATAGACAAGATGGTTTCTTATTTCTACTTCTATTTACACCTGCCTCTTTTCAGCAAAAGATTCAAAAGGAGGTTTTGTATTATCTCACTGGCTTGCTAGGGTCCTGCTCACTCATGAACATGGAAACTTACTGTGGTAAACTGAAAGCAAGATATTTTTAAACAAGAAAACAATGCCCTTCTCAAGTAGTTTTAGGAGGAAGCCCACAGGACAAACAAAGAGTAGCCAGAATATTGTGAAAGGGACAGAAAGGAAGTGATGGTCAACAGCCAGGAAAGAGTGCAGGCAAACCAGGCACTGGGGGACCTTGGCTGATGGTAGGACTGATCAGAGCAAACTCCTGTTGCTACAGCAACAGACTGATCTTCTTCCAGTGGAGATGGCTTCCTGACGGAGGTGATCCACAGGAAGTCTGGGTCTTCACCACTTCCTTCAGGGTTGGCATTTACTGGGCAAGGACCTCTGCTCTGTTAACTGTAGCCTGAACTGTGTTTTGGTCCCCATGTGAGCTTCAACAACAGGGTGCTCTGCAAATAGCTACAGGGTCAGGCCAGAGGGACAAACAAACAAACTTGGCAGGCAAAAGAAAGAAGGAGTTCTGGGCACTGGGCCAACTGAAGAAAATACACCTGAGCTAAAGGTGGGAGCCCTCCAGTTAACTGAAGGCATTCTGGAATATGATCCAGTTTTTCTAGATCATCCCACTTTCAAAGAAAAGCAAAATATCTGGATTTTCAAAGGGAAACATCCTGCTCTTAAATGCAGAAATACTAGGCAGGGCCAATAAGGTATCTCTCTGATTTGCTTATTTGCAGTCTCTAGGTTAAACCCTCATGTGTCTCTCAAACACACTTCTATTGATGTGTGTGAACTTTTCATAAGAGACCTCAGCAACATCCCTATGTACCCTGTACTATCTCAGAGAGCCCTGAACTCTTAGAATGGCTGTGGTAGATCTGTTCAGAACCCAGGCAATATGGTACAGGGGTTATGAGCTGGGGCTCTGGAATCCGATAGCCCTAGGCTTGACTTCCTGCTTTAGCTCTCCCCAGACTTTCAGCTCTTCTGTGTGACCTTGGATCTGACACTTAACATTTAGGAGCCTTGGGTTTCTATTCTGACATGGAGCTAGTTATACTTTGTTCTTCAAAGGGCTATCAAGAGCAGCAAATGAAATACATATAAACTACTTGGGGCCATGACTGGCCCATAAGTGAACATTGAACAGATGTGACATATTCTCATTGTTAATAATAAATAGTAGTTTACTGAGTGGTGGGTTTTCAAGCATTTTAGTGAAACCTCATTAAACATCCTTCTTTTTTTTTTAAGATTTTATTTATTTATTTGACACAGAGAGAGAGATATCACACGTAGGCAGAGAGACAGGCAGAGAGAGAGGGGCGGAAGCAGGCTCCCCGCTGAGCAGGGAGCCCAATTTGGGGTTCGATCCCAGGACCCTGAGACCAGCCCTGAGCCAAAGGCAGAGGCTTAACCCACTGAGCCACCCAGGTGCCCCTAAACATTCTTCTTTAAAGCAGACATTCCCTCTCAGGCTTCCAGGCTATATCCCACAGAGTTGTGGGTCCAGCCAGGCCTCTCATGCTCAATGATAACAATTGCTACCACCACTGTCGCCATCACCACCATCATCACCATGACTACATCACCATTCTCCTCCTCCTCAGCATCCCTAGAGCCATGATATACTAAGAGCCATGATATACTAAGCGCCATGATGGCCCCGTTCCTCCATTGGTGCTTTCCATGTCTATTCTGCTATATTCTCACAGCAACTCTAAGCACTAAGAACTATTCTCCCTTTTGCCCTACATTGTGAGGGAGAATGACAAGGTGCCCAGGAATTAAACACCTAGCCCCAAGTCCCCACCAGGGAACATCAGGGATAGATTCAGGCCCAGGCCTGCCAGGTTCTGAAGCCTGAGCTCTTCCCCTTACCCCATGCTCCTGATAACTTTCAGAAATGGAGGTTGAGGAAGTGACAGATGATGCAGTTGGGGTCAACCAGAGTGGCATTTTGAGGTGCGTGTCTCTTTGCATTTTGTTACGCTGCTGATCATTTTGTCTTTTTCAGATGGTTCACAGCAGTTTATTTACAACCAAGAACTGATAGTCTATTCACGCAAATATCTCTTTAAAAGGTGCCAATTACAGTTCCACTACATTTCTGAAGGCTAGTGGTAGGGAGTCAAAGTGATGTTCTTCTCTGTACTACCCCCTTAGCTGCAGAAAACGGTAAAACAGCTTTCTTTGAGAGGAGCCCTGACTGGGGCCAGGAGAGCCACGCCCCAGGGAAGGCTGATACCAAACAGAGCCTCTGGCCAGGGTGCTCACCACCTGCCAGTTCATGTCCTCAGCTGGGATTCACTCTCCTAGACAAGCCATCTGTCTTGTGTGACTCCCAAAAGGTGAGTTTTTTCTTGGCCCTAGTTTACACTCCCAGCCATGAAGCTAGCACTTCCTCTCGCCCTCTCTGCCTCATCACCAAGACAAGTCACAGCGCACCCGTGGTCAGTGGGTTTGCCGTGACAGAGCAGCTGCTGTGGGTAAGGTCCTGAGCTGAGCACCAGTGGGACACAAAAGGTAGGTGATTCCAAGTCACCGGAGTCAAACCTCTACATGATGCTTCAGGGAGACGCGGCATCAAGTCTGCAAACTGGGGCTGGGCATGGAGTATGATTGACATCTGGCTGCTGTGAGGCTCGAGTGTGATTCTGCATTGTGAGTAACTGCATGGAAACGAAAGAACTTCGTCAGCAGAGGCAGCGTAGCACAGAGAGAAGCTTATCAGACATCGTCTGCCGCAGACTTGCTCTGTGCGCTGGGGCTGGCGGCTTCCACTGGAGTCAGACTGTCTGGGCTCCCTTCCCAGCCTTGCCACATTCTAGCCATGTGACTTCAGAGGACTGATGGATTCCTAGTGCCTCACTTTAGTTTTAGGGAAAATGGGGATGAGAGTAAATTTCTTACAGAGTCTGTAGGAGCATTAAATAAAATAATGTGGAATGTTGAACACCATGCCTGGCACCTCGTGGTGACCATTAGCAATGATAACAACAACAACAATAATAAATATTAATATTCTTAGCATATTCCAGTTTCAGTGCTAAGTTTTATTCTATTTTATAGCTACACTTACTCTGTAGATGACCTCAATTGCTCATGACTCCAAATTTATGCAAGCCTTACCCCTGTCCTGAGCGTCAGAGTCACACTCACACGTATACACAACTATATGAGTATACATGTGTATGGGTTTCTTTGCATAGACATCTAAACAACATTTTGAAGGCTTCCATGCCTCTCACCTGACTCCTGTCTCTACCCTGGCTCCACTAAACCTTCTCCTCTCCCAGCTCAGCAATGTCAGCACCACCTTTCCTGATGTTTAAGCCAGAATGCTTGGAGTCATCCTTGATTCCAGTGTTCCACTACCCTGCTGGTTATCCAGCAGCAAATCCTATTGGCTCTCTGTTCCAACACATCTGGAATCCGACCACTTGTCACCACCTCCACCCACGTCTACTCTGCTCCTAGCCATCCTTCCCTCTTCCCCAGAGGACTGCTACAGCCTCCTCACTGGCCTTGGCCCCTGCTTCTGTCCTTGCCCCCTTCGGACCAGTCTCCACGTGGCCAGAAGGAGCTTTTTTTTTTTTTTAATTTATTTATTTTTTTATTAACATATAATGTATTATTTGCCCCAGGGATACAGGTCTGTGAGTCATCAGGCTTACATATTCCACAGCACTCACCATAGCACATACCCTCCCCAACGTCCATACCCCAGCACCCTCTCCCTACCCCCCACTCCCTAGCAACCCTCAGTTTGTTTTGTGAGATTAAGAGTCTCTTATGGTTTGTCTCCCTCCCAATCCCAGCTTGTTTCTTTTTTTCCTTCCCTACTCCCCAAAACTCCCTGTCCTGCCTCTCAAATTCAGAGGGAGCTTACTAAAACAGAAGCCATGTCACTGCTCTACTTGATACCCTCCAATGGCTTCCCATCACCCTGGGAATGACACCAAGTTCCACACAGCCTGCAAGGCTCCTCAGCCCTGGCTCACAGCACAGGCTCACCAGTTCCATCTCCTATCACCTCCCCCTCTCTCACTGAACTCTGTGCCAAGCGTGCTACCGTAGCTCAGGGTCCTGACGCTTCCTAGTCCTCCTGCCTGCCTGGCATGCTCTTGCCCTGGAAGTCCACATGGCTCAGCCTCTACCTTTTTCTGATCCCAGCTCAAATGTCAACCACAGAGGTCTTCCACATCTACGGCATAAAGGAGAAACCCCATCTCTTGTCCTTCTTGGCTCTCCCACCCTTTATCTTGCCTGATTTTTCTTCACAGCACATATCCCCTTTTGACCTATCCTATTTATTTTTTATTATTGTTGTTTATTGTCTCTCTCCCTCTGTTAGAACATAAGCTCCAGGAGAACGGGATTTTGTTCTGTTCACTGTTGAATTCTCATCACAAGAACAGTACCTGGTACCCAGTAGGCAATCAAATAAATATTTGTCTTATTAAGAAGGAAGGGAGAAATGAAGGGAGGAACATTAAAAACTTCATTTTTCCTATTTCTAAAGATCAGTGGTTGAGTTAGAGGCTTTCTCTAAGGGCCCTTCTAGCTCAAACACTATATCACTCTGGCAGGTCAGGAGAATTCTCATGGCCTGTTCTTGGCTCCTGTGTCTTACCAAGGCCAGGTCATTTGGAAGACTGGAGTGCTTCTTCACAATAAATTAAGCCATCTGCAATCCCAAGTCTCATGAGCTAAGTCAGATTGTCCTTAAAAAGACTGTCTTGAGCAAATTTCAAACCTTCTCACTCTTAACCCTAGTGATGGTTATTTTCCATCTGCCCACTTCCAACCATCCCTTTTCTGCCAGCCATTCCTCCACCCTTTTCTGTCCCAAGAGGCTGATCCATGGACCTCCTATCCTGGGTCTCTGGCATGTCAGCTTTGATGATCGGGTTTGGCCAGGAGAGGAGAGGCAGAATGGGAGAAGGGCTATGCTGCACCGGCTCCTTCTTTGTCTCCTCGCTGCCATTGCCACACTGGCCTGTGACCCCAGTGCCTATGAGACAGCTCTATTCTCCTATCTCCAGTTCTCACTGAGCTCTAGAACACACTGTCTTCCCTTCCTTTTCAGCTCTATGGCTGGAAATGTCTCCTTGCTGTTCACTGGCAGTCCCTGAAGCTTCAACATCCTTTGTTGGATCCATTTACCCTCTAACTAATTCCTTTATTAAAGACACTTTGATGAAACCCTGTGAATGGAATTCTATTTCCTGCCTGCCCAGACCCTAGCAATAGCCAGTGAATCCAGTTCCTCTGCACTTGGAAACGTGTATAAGTTGAGATCCATAGTGTTTGGCGAGTAAACATGGGAGTCTGCGTGTGTGTGGGTTTTAAAGTTGTTCAGAGCTGGGCCTTCAGGTCTTTCACAATCTGGCAAGAAATCTTTGTGTCCTTTTTACTTGGTTCAATTTCCAGACCCATGGAACAAAGACTTCTTGGGGGAAATGCCCACAGATTAACACACATTGCAAGTTTCTCTGATACATATTTAGGGAGAGGGTAGAAAAATCTGGATGAGTATTGCTTAATACTAATGTTCTGACAGCTCAAAGGAAATGCTTGACTCAACCTCTTTACTGTACAGGTATGAAAAATCACTCTGCGTGCCTTTCCTGGGAGAAGAGTTTTGAATTCTTTACTTTATCTTTATCCAGAACAGTTCTGCACATTCCTGAGGAAGCAAGCCTTAAATCCACAGAGTGGGGTGACGGGGCAGTGGCAGAATGCCAGGAAACATATTATCATGTGTGCTAACTTTGTTTGAGGAAACAGACCATTTTAAACCTAAGCAGGTTACATAAAAACAAAAACAAAAACAAAAAAAACCCAAACAAACAAAAAAACAATGAAGTGAAGCATAATCAAAGAGCTGTAGAACAAAGAATGTAAAATGAGAGCACAATATAAACCGAAAAAAGAAAAAAAAATAGGAAAAAATATAAATACATGGAGAGGAGCAAGAGAGTTAAAGAAGAAGCCAGGTTAATAATAAAGTAAAATGTTTTATTCTTTTGTCAGGGATAGAAACACATCTCTAAAGACACGTATGTTTCAAAATAAGTTACGCCAGCTTCTCCAATTATCACCGACAATAAAGAATGAACTTGATTTCCCCATGTGGTCACAGGAACAAAATTCACAACTGTAGAGTTGGGGGTGGGCAAAGTTTTACAAACTGGAAGGTTGCAGTGATTCGTGCTTGCTGAGTTCACCTCTGTAACTGCTGAACACACAAATCAATCAAAACACGAAGGATTGGAGTTCATTAACTAGTAAGCCCTCTCCCTCCTACCAGAGAGGAGAGAGAGGAGAGCAGAGGCTGAAAACCAGGGTGGATGCCTGGTGAGGGAAGAATTGCTCTCTCAGGCAGACCCTTTGATTCACCAGATGCAAAGGCACAAATGTGTGCTCTTATGTGAAGCTCATAGCAGTTCTGTGACTTGGGCCACGGCCAGAATATACATACTTTCTTGTTTCAATAAAGCCCTGAAAGGACCCTGTATTCTGTATTCTGAGATGAACTCCTTGTCTCCTGCTAGTTCCATAACCAAGGCCATATGAGACTCTCTCTGAACCTTCTGAAAACTAGTATCTATGCTATTTCTATGTTCCTCCTTCACACCAGGCTCCACAGGCACATTCCCCCTGAGACTTAGTGCTCAGAGTTTCCCTCTCTAAGCAAATTGGCAGTCCTCCTTTTCCCAGTGCACAAAACTTAAATGGCACATTATATTTTTTCTTTGTTTTCTCTTAGGAGTTCATGTCGCTCACCATCTTTCTGTTTTTGTCTTGGTGGACAGGAAACTCTGAGCAAATGCAACCATATTCGAAGTTCTGTTTTTTTTTTTAATAACAAGACATCTTCAGTGCTAATCTATGCAGGTGTCCAAATATAAAACAGACATATGAAGTACTATTCTGAGTGCAGCAAAGACAGAATAGCTCACGAATCTGGCCCCTTCTCACCTCCCTCCTTTCTTGGTGGTCTCAAAGTCAACTTCTAAGATCTCTCTTGGGGTAGAGAGGGTTCCACGATCAAGATCCAGAAAGCATACAGCACAAAGGAAAGGATCAATACATAGGACTATATCAAGTTAGTTTCTGTATTTTAGAAAAAGGCACCCACAATAAAATAAAGTGAGTAAGAAATTGATAAGGAGAAGATATTTCTAATTCTTAAATGAGCAAGGAATGTGTTTGGGATTATATAATGAGTAACAAACGAACCAGAAAAAGACAAACCTTCCAATTAAAAAAATGGACAAGAGATATAAATAAGCAATTTCTAGAAGAGAGAAACTGGCCAGTTAAGATATAGAAAGATGGTCAATTGCACTAGAAATTAGGAAGTTGTAATTAAAAGAACAATTTCACAAGTATCAGGGAAATGGTTTATTTGTTTTTTAGATTATATTTATTTTTTTTATTAGAGAGGGAAGGTAGGGAGTGGGAGGAGTAGAGGGAGAGGGAAAGAGAGAATCCCAGGCACACCCCATGCTAGGCACAGAGTCCAATGTGGGGCTCGATCTCATGACCCTGAGGTCATGACCTGAGCTGAAACCAAGAATAAGGTGATTAACCAACTGAGCCACTCAGGTGTCCCAGGGAAATGTTTTAAAAGTCTGATAATAACTATTGCTGCGAAGATGTGGAGAAATTCTGCTATGCTGCTGGTGGGTGTGTCAGTCGAGACAAGTATTTTTGAGAACAACTCTTAGTGCCAAGAGAAGGTGAAGCTGCACAGATGTGATGGCCTCTGGGGCAGGAGCCCTCTCCCAGATGTGAGTTGCAGGTACACAAACTAGAGAGAATCTTCACACGTGCGCAGCAACACGTGTACAAGAGAGCTCATGACAGCGGGTCCCATAATGGCAAAAATGTGCAAACAGGCTAAATGTCTATCAATGTGGAAACAAGTAAGTAAACTGTGGGTAATTAATTCCATAGAATGTTCTTCAAGCAATTAAAACAAATAACTTCAACCTGCTGATATCAATGTAGATAAACACTGAGAACAATTTGGGGTTGAAAAGGCAAGTGACAGAATGCACAGCACCATCTGCGGAAGGCTGACAGAACAACAGATAATGTTATGTGAGTACATGCATAGGTAGTAAAAGTATGAAAATCTGGACAGAGCATTCCCATCACTTCAAGAAGGTGGTGACCTCAGGGAAGTAAGGAGGGGGCAAAAGTAGGCCAGGCACAATGGGGACAACAGCATATTGGGGACATTTTTGTTTTCATTATAAAAGAAAAGATCTGAGTCAAATATGGCATTATTTGCTAAATCTGGGTGAAGGATAAATTGATTTTTGTCTTATTATTCTCTGTCCTACATCTTTGAACTTTTTATAATAAAAATAATATATTTTCATGAAGATTACTCTAATTGTGAAATTGAGTAAACTCAGCCATGATTTCTGGTCCAAGTTTTTCCCTTTCGTTGTCCAACTCTTGACCTTCTACCCTGATTGTAAAGGTCTTGCTATATACATGCTCCAGTCACTGTTTTTAAATGAGATGACACATGAGAAGATTCTAGCATGGTGTCTAACACGGGGCAAGCACATCCATTTCTAGTCACACCATCCCACTTGAAAGTTGTTCTGCAGCAGTATATGGCATATAATAAGTGGTATAGTATATATGGGATGTATATGGGGGAAAATCCACATTCAGACTCATTCAGGTGCTTGGCAGAGTTCATGTCCACATAGCAATAGGGTTGGGGTCTTTTTTCCTGGCTGGTTTCTGGCTGGGGTTTTTCCCAGCTTCCATAGGTGGCCTGTATTCCTTGGCTCATTGCCCCTTCATTTCTCAAGCCAGCAACAGTGGGTCGAGCCTTTCCCATGCCTCATGTTCTTCCTGCTTCTTCTAATTGATTCTTCTTCCTCATCTTCTGCTTTTTTGGGCCTATAGTGAGACCACCGGACCCACTTAGATAATTTAAGAGAATCTCTAGGGCTTAATTCCATCTGCAATATTTCTGTTTGTTGTGGAAAGTAATATAGTCATAGTTTCCAGGATGAGGAGATATGGACATATTTTGGGAGCCATCATACTGCCTACCACACCTTCATTCAATTACTTTGGGAACAACAGTAATGAAAAGAACAATATCTGTTACAATCAACAAACAGGATGCCTAGTAAATCCTAGGCCCATGAAAAGAAATCAGGCAATCTGACCCCAAAGCTTGTGTTCTTAACCACTAGGCCACTGCTGAAGTGTTTGAACTACACATTCTGCAATTTGGACAGACAACAGATTGCTATTTTAGTTCAGATTTTCATTATCTCTTGCTAAATTTCTTGTGGTATTCCAGTACAGAGCGAGGTTTCAGGATGGGTCTGGAGAGATGGAGGCTTGAAAGTCCTTTCCATTTAAAGAGGAAATCTGAATATTTTTACTCACCCAACAGTGACAAAGTCATGGGATTAGGGTCTTATGTATGTCACTTATACACGTAGGATGGGACACAGAATCAATATAAAAGGATTAATCATATACCAAGAACAAACAGAAAATTTGAAGAGACCGATTACCAGCAATAAAATTGAATCAGTAATCAAAAAACTCCCAACAAACCAAAGTCCAGGAGCAGATGGCTTCACAGAATTTTACACAACATTTAAAGAAGAGTTGATACCAACTCAGGAAATGACAGATGTTGGCAAGAATGCAGGGAAAGGGGAACCCTCTTATACCGTTGGTGGGAATGCAGACTGGTACAAACACTCTGGAAAACGGTATGAAGTTTCCTCAAAAAGTTAAAAATAGAACTACTCTATGACCCAGCAATTGTACTACTAGGTATTTATTCAAAAGACGACACTGATTTGAAGGGGCATGTGCACCTGAATGTTTATAGCACCTATGTCCACTATAGCCAAATTATGGAAAGAATGCAAATGTCCATTGACTAATGAATGGATAAAGAAGATATATATAATATATATATAGTAATATTACATTATATGTGGTTATAATGTAATATTATAGTAATACTACATTGGTTATAATGTAATATTATAGTAATATTACATTATATATGGTTGTAATATTACATTATAATGTAATATTACTCAGCCATTAAAGAATGAAATCTTGTCATTTGTAACAACATGATTAGAATGAAAGGTATTATGCTAAGCAAAATAAAGACAGAGAAACACAAATACAGTATGATTTCACGTATAAGTGGAATTTAAGAAACGAAACAGATGAACACAGGGGAAGGGAAGGAAAAATAAAGTAGGATAAAACAGAAAGGGAGGCAAACCACAAGAGACTCATACATATAGAGAACAAACTGATGGTTGCTGGAGGGGCTGTGGGTGGGGGGATGGGCTAGATGGGTGATGGACATTAAGGAAGACACTTGTTGGGATAGGCACTGGCTGTTGTATGTAAGTGATGAATCACTAAATTCAACTCCAGATATCAATACTACACTATATGTTAACTAACTTGAAGTTAAATAAAAACTTGAAAGAAAAATAAATAAAGAAGAGTTAATACCTATTCTTCTCAAGCTCTTTCAAAAAATGGAAGAGCAAGGGAAGCTTCCAAATTCATTCTATGAGACTGCATTACCCTGATGCCAAAATCAGATAAAGACATTACAAAAAAAAAAAAAAAAAAGAGAGAGGGAACTATAGGCCAATATCTCTGATGAACATAGATGTAAAAATCCTCAACAAAATATTAGCAAACCTAATCCAATAAAACATTTAAAAAAATGATTCACCACAATCAAGTGGGATTTATTCCTGGAATGCTAGAGGTGTCCAATATTCATAAATCCATCAATATGATATATCATATTACTGAGAAAAAGGATAAAAATGATATCCTCATCTTAATAGACTCAGAAAAAGCATTTGACAAAATACAATATCTACTCGTGATATAAACCCTCAACAAAGTAAGTTTAGAGGGAACATACCACAACATAATAATGGCCATATATGAAAAACCCACAACTGATGTCATATTCAACACTGGAAAACTGAAAGCTTTCTCCCTAAAATCAGGAATAAGACTAGGATTTCCCCTTTCACTACTTTTATTCAATGTAGTACTGGAAGTCCAAGCCATAGCCATCAGGCAACTGAAAGGAATAAAATTATCTAACTTGGTAAGGAAGAAGTAAAACTCTCACTATTTGCAGAAGACAAGATATTATATGTAGAAAACCCTAAAGACTCCACCAAAAAACTACCAGAGCTGGTAAACCAATTCAGTAAAGTCACAAGATATAAAATCAATGTACAGAAATTTCTTGCTTTTCACACTAATAATGAAGCAACAGAAAGAGAAATTAAGAAAACAGCCCCATTTACAATTGTACTAAAAATAACAAAATACTGAGGAATAAACTTAACCAAGAAAGTGAAACACCTGTACTCTGACAAATACAAAACAATGATGCAAGAATTTAAAGAGGACACAAACAAATGGGAAGATATTCCACGTTCATGGATTGAAGGAAAAAATATTGTTAAAATGTCCATACTACCCAAAGCCATCTGTACATTTAATGCAATCCCTATCAAATTAGCAACAGCAGTTTTCACAGAGCTCGAACAACAACAACAAAAAAAACCCCTAAAGTTTGTGTGGACCCATAAGAAACCCTGAATAGTCAAACCAATCTTGTAAAAGGAAAACAAAGCTAGAGGCAGAACAATTCCAGACTTCTAGTTTTACTGCAAAGCTATACTAATCAAAACAGTATGGTACTGGCACAAAAACAGACTCATAGATCAATGGAATAAGATAGAAAGCCCAGAAATAAACCCACGATTGTATGGTCGATTAATCTTCAATAAAAGATGCAAGAATATGCAATGGGAAAAAGCCAGTCTCTTCAACAAATGGTGTTGGAAAACTGGACAGCTACATGCAAAAGAATGAAATTGGATCACTTTCTTACACCATACACAGAAATAAACTCAGAATGGATTAAAGACCTAAATGTGAGACAGGAAGCCATTAAAATCCTAGAAAAGAACACAGGCAGTAATTTCTCTGACATCAGCCGTAGCAACATTTTTCTAGATAGGTCTCCTGAGGCAAGGGAAAGAAAAGCAAAAATAAACTATGGGATGACATTAGAATAAAAATCTCCTGCACAGTGAAGGAAACAATCAATAAAACTAAAAGGCCACCTACTGACTGGGAGAAGTGAGTTGCAAATGACATATCCAATAAAGTGTTACTATCCAAAATATATAAAAAACTTACACAACTCAACACCCTAAAACCAAATAATCCAGTTAAAAAATAGGTAGAAGACACGAACAGATATTCCTCCATCTGCTCAACATCACTCATCATCAGGAAAATGCAAGTCAAAACCACAATGAGATACCATCTCACACCTGTCAGAATGGCTAAAATGAAGAGCACAAGAAACAGCAAGCGTTTGGTGAGGATGTGGAGAAAAAGGAATGCTCATACACTGTTGGTGGGAATGCAAACTGGAGCAGCCACTCAGGAAAACAGTATGGAGGTTCCCTTAAAAATAGATCCATCCTGTCTTGCTAATTTTGGCCATTCTAACTGGTGTAAGGTGGTATCTCAATGTGGTTTTAATTTGAATCTCCCTGATGGCTAGTGATGATGAACATTTTTTCATGTGTCTGATAGCCATTTGTATGTCTTCATTGGAGAAGTGTCTGTTCATATCTTCTGCCCATTTTTTGATAGGATTGTCTGTTTTGTGTGTGTTGAGTTTGAGGAGTTCTTTATAGATCCTGGATATCAAACTTTTGTCTGTACTGTCATTTGCAAATATCTTCTCCCATTCCGTGGGTTGCCTCTTTGTTTTGTTGACTGTTTCCTTTGCTGTGCAGAAGCTTTTGATCTTGATGACATCCCAAAAGTTCATTTTCGCTTTTGTTTCCTTTGCCTTTGGAGACATATCTTGAGCAAGACAGGAAACAACATGTGTTGGAGAGGTTGTGAAGAAAGGGGAACCCTCTTACATTGTTGGTGGGAATGCTAGTTGGTGCAGCCACTTTGGAGAACAGTGTGGAGATTCCTCAAGAAATTAAAAATAGAGCTTCCCTATGACTCTGCAATTGCACTACTGGGTATTTACCCCAAAGATACAGATGTAGTGAAAAGAAGGGCCATCTGTACGCCAATGTTTATAGCAGAAATGGCCATGGTCGCCTAACTGTGGAAAGAACCAAGATGCCCTTCAATGGACGAATGGATAAGGAAGATGTGGTCCATATACACTATGGAGTATTATGCCTCCATCAGAAAGGATGAATACCCAACTTTTGTAGCAACATGGATGGGACTGGAAGAGATTATGCTGAGTGAAATAAGCCAAGCAGAGAGAGTCAATTATCATATGGTTTCACTTATTTGTGGAGCATATGTTATTGTGGAGCATAACAAATAACATGGAGGACAAGGGGAGATGGAGAGGAGAGGAGAAGGAGAGGAGAGGAGAGGAGAAGGGAGTTGAGGGAAAGTGGAAGGGGAGGTGAACAATGAGAGCCTATGGACTCTGAAAAACAATCTGAGGGTTTTGAAGGGGTGGGGGGTTGGAGGTTGGGGGAACCAGGTGGTGTGTATTAGGGAGGGCATGGATTGCATGGAGCACTTGGTGTGGTGCAAAAACAATGAATACTGTTACACTGAAAAGAAATAAAAAATTAAAAAAAATAGATCCATCCTAGGATCTAGTAATCATACTAGTGGATATTTACCCAAAGAATACAAAAAACGCTAACTAGGTGAATTAGATTAAGGAGCGCACTTGTTGGGGTATCTGGCTGGCTCAGCTGGTTAAGTGCCAGACTTGATTTCGGCTCAGGTCATGATCTCAGGGTGGTGAGATAGAGCTCTGTGTCAGGCTCTGTGCTCAGTGCAGTCTGCTTGTCCTTCTTCCTCTGCTTCTCCCCCTGCTCTCTCTCTCTTTAAATAAATGTAATCTTTAAAAGAAAAAGGAGTACACTTGTAATGAACACCAGATGATGTAGGAAATTATTGAATCACTAAATGGTACACCTGAAACTAATATAACATGGTATGTTAACTACTGAAATTTAAATAAAAACTTAAAAGACCCCACTAATTTGAAAGGATACATGCACCTCTATGTTTATTGCAGGATTATTTACAATAGCCACATTATGGAAGCAGTCTAAGTACCCATTAGTAGATGAATGGGTGAGAAGATGTGACATATATATATACACACACACATATATGTATATATACATATATATACACATACATACAATGGAATATTACTCAGCCATAAAAAATGAAATCTTGCCATTTGCAACAGCATGGATGGAGCTAGAGGGTATTATACTAAGTGAAATAAATCAACCAGAGAAAGACAAATAGCATATGATTTCACTCCTATGTGGAATTTTAGAAACAAAACAAGCAAATTAAAAAAAAAAAGAGAGAGAGAGACACAAAGCAAGAAACAGATTCTTAACTACAGAATAAGGGTAACCAGAGGGGAGGTGGTTGAGGGGGACACAGGTGAAATAGGTGATGGGGATTAAGGAGTGTAGTTGTTTTGATGAACAATGGGTGATGTATAGAAGTGCTGAATCACTATATCATATACCTGAAACTAATATTATTACACTGTATGTTGACTACCATGAATTTAAATAAAAAACTTAATAAAAGAAAGTATTAATCACAGAAAATGGTCACTATGCATAAACTGAAAACAGTTGATTATAGAATAGAAATCAATTACAATTTATCAAGGATCTAGTAAGTACTAGGCACTGTGCTAGGCATCTGGGATATAAAGTGGATAAAACAGACACTTCACACCCCTCTGGCCCCTGACCAGGGCTTATATTCTATAGGTTCCTCAGAGACTGACAATAAACAATAGGTACTGAAAGTAAGTAATTACATAGTACCTTAGAAAGAGATAGAATTCTTGGAGTTGTTAACATAAGATTAAAGTCAGGAGATGAATGAGATCACCAAGGGAGGGAGCATAAAAGGAGCAGAAGGGAGTCCCTAGGGTATTCTGACTTTTCAGAGGTGAGGGACAAGCAAAGGAATCTGAAGAGGAGAGCCTGGGGCAGTAGGAAGTAAACCAAGAGAGAGTGGTGTCCCATGAACCAATGCCAGAACTGAAGATTGGCCATTGGCTTTAGTGATTGGAAGTCACTGGTTACTGTGAAGAGAGCTCTTTCAGTGGGGTCAGGGAGCAGAGAAAATCCACTGGACTGCATTTAGGACCTCGTGGGAGTGGAGGAATTAGTCTCCAAGAAGAAACACTGTTTTTAGAAGTTTTCTTGCCAAAGAGAGCAGAGAAATGGGGTATGGCTTTGGGGGATTTGGAGGTTATTAATTTTATCAAATGTAAGACAAATAATGGCACGTTCATTGGCTGATGGAAACGATCCAGTATAAAGGAGAAAGTTCGAAGGACGTGGGAAGGGAAGAATTGCTGAAGCATTGTTTTTGAGTAGCTAAAAGGGATTGGGTCAAGTGCCACAAGAGTGAGGATTGGATTTGGACAGAGCACAGGATAAGAGAGCTATCCATCAGTGGGGTGAAGGACATGGACTCTTGAGTAATTCTAATATCTCCTGGTCAGAGAAAAGAACCTCTCTCTCCGTGAGATCACCACACCAGCAGAAGGAGTGTTCCGTGTCTGGGAGGCTGGATTCTTTTGGTGACCTTACCACTGCTTTTGCTAGATCTAAGTAAGCTTCCCTAAGGCTTCTACCTGTTTTTGTTTGTTTTTGTTTTTGTTTTTGCCAGGAAAAGTTCACTCAGCACGTTAGAATAGCTAACCTTCCTAGGCAAAGATAGCTATCTGATTCCCTTCTAGACCTGTGTCTCGATTATTTGAAAGATAAAATAGGCATGTACTTACAGTTCCACTGACAAAGCAAGGACATGAAAAGAGAGGTGTGGGGAGGGAGAGGAGAGAAGAATTCAAATTAACTGACTGTATTCAGCATTTGGCCATTTAGAAAGCCCAAGTGAAGTTACTCTGATTTCTGCATGCAAGCAAATTTAGTATTTAGTATTCTCAGCTAAGCATTGTTTTGTTTTTAATTACAGAAGGAAGGGCACCATAATGTGTCCATGCTTAGGATTTCTAAACATCATAATCTAGTCCTGTTTAAACCAGCTTCCTTTGAGGAAAAGAAATCCATAGCCACAGATTCTACCCCAGACTATGCAAACAGATCTTTGTCAAGTGCCTATCCCAAATGGGACTGAAAAAGTGCACCTGTAGCTCAACTTTAATTCATCACCTCCATGAGAATAATAATAGAAAATGTACATTCTACAATAGTGGCATAAATGGCACATGTTCAGTCTAAATGAAGCTTTGTACTTTGTAAAATCCAGTTGCATCGAAGCCTTACGAAGCTCTAGGCTTGGACACGTGGCTTCACAAATGGCATCTAAGTTTACAGATGGGTGCCTCTTGCTGTTCACACAGGAAACACAGCTTTCTCTCTGTGGCCCTCTTAATGAAGTCACTTCACTTGATCACACATGCAATCATTTATAATCTTTTTACCAAATTGTATTCTCCAGAAAAGGGTGGTGGGCATGGACAGTGGACCTATTTTTCTTGATGGTGGACCTTTTGAGGCGACAGAAGGCAGGTCTAGGAAAGAGGATGGTCAATATGAGGGTATTAACAGAAGACAGAAAACAGAGGGGGGCAGTTGGGCAGTAAGCAAGAGTGGGAACAAATTCAGTTCACACTTGCTATGTGCTGTAGCAACAGAGAACAATAACACACATTTCATGCCCTTGAGTTGATGGTTTAGAACAGAGGTCCTCAACCTTTTGAGTCATACCTGTTAGATAATATGCCACATCCTCAACCCACTCACCTTATTAGTAAAGACACTTCTAGACCATGACACTGACAGGATACTCTCCTCCTATTCTTCCACTGCCTTCTGTTAGGGACATTCCTGCCAACTTCCCCATCCCCATTTCATACCTCCCCCAGGGCATAGTGGTTATAGGGTTAGGTTGATCCGAACCCATCTCCAGCTCTGGGAGCAGGTTCTGATTGACTTAAGCAAACCTGTGAACATTCTGTTTGGTTCAGGGGAAGGCATGTGATCTATGTTTTCCTGGAGAAAAAGCCAGGACTGTGGTTCAATGGTTGGGTAGAGGGGTAGCGTAAGGAACAGAAGCTCTTTTTCCCAGATGCAGGGCAGTGTGGATGTGAAACCCAGGACTGCTGCTGTCATTGTGCTCCCCTGAGTGAAGCAAGCTAGAGCTAAATTCACCACAGCTGAGAGAATTAGAGATCAGAGGAGCTGGAGTGATATGCAAACATGTCTGAAGTCCATGTAACATGTGTATAAACATATCAATTCTTTCTCTCTCTCTCCCTTTTAATTTCAGGGGCTAATACATTCCTTTTATTGTTTAAACCATTTTGGGTCGGGTGGTGGGAACTTACTACCAAAAGCAACAGTATACATAACAAGTCTTTCCATGCTGTGGCTAAGAACTTCTGGTTTCGAGGAAGTTCAAATACGTTACTAGTTGGACAGATGAAATAGATCATAATATGCTTGTAATAATGATTATCATTACACACGACATAGTTCCATCCATTGTATGTACATATGTATATATTATGTATATATAAATAATAGAAATATATAAAATCAGAAAGTATTTAGAAAGATGTCCTTGCCTTGGAGGGAGAGGTAGTAGTTGGGGTATGCAGCAAAGGACACAGGAGACAGAGAAAGAAAACTAGATAAGATAAGATAAGAAACTAGATAAGATAGAAAAGAAACTACTTTTACTTCCTAATTGGCTTTCGAATATAAAGACTTACTAGAGGAGCCTTCCAATCACAAAACTAACATTCAGGAAAGGTAATGGGAGAGGCATGCTAGGTGGGAGAGAAAGCACCTGCGGAGAGTAGGTGGTCTGTATGACCTGAAAATACTGAATCCTGCGGGGGAGGCTGCTGCTCAGGGCTTCTGGTGTGGGACAGATAGCTCAGGGGCCTGGGGTTTTGAAGCAGTTGGTGGATATAGTATACATTCGGTCATTAACTGAAAAAACGAGTGTTCCAGGAACACAGGCAGCTAGTTTGCATGAATGTAGCATCTCTAAACCAGCACCCCAGGGGTTCTTCCAGAGAAGGCAGCATCTGAGGCTCCGGCATTTTAGTTGATTGAAATAAGACATGACACCTTTTGCCATGTCCTCAATTACGATGTTCAAGTCCTTCCTTCAGAATCTACCCCCTTCCTGTCATTTCCGTCATTTTTCTCCTTTCCTTCCCCTTCTCTGTGGATGTGGTCCTTTATGTATGGATCTTCCTCTTTTACTTGAGATCATTTAATGATGGGGGCCTTAGATATGCTTTATGCAAGTTCAACCTGAGCAGCTCTAGCAGTTTCTTGAACTTAACTGCATTTGGGAAATTTTTAATATTTCCAGGAAATTGCCTGAGTCAGTGCAAGACTTAATGATAAAACATATCCTGACCTGGTGATTCACAGACCTGTACCCCTGGGGATAAAAATATATTATATGTTTATAAAAAATAAAATTAAAAAAAAAAAACCATATCCTGTAAGTCCTGTATACAACGTGGAGGGAGAGGCAAGACAAAGCAATTCTCCAGCTGTTTAAATAATGAGTACAGGATTCCCTTCAGGGGGTTCTTTCGCTTTGGAAAGAAAGTTAAGGCAGGATGGAGAGGGTAGGAAGCTTGCACGATGCCTGGAAAGTTAAGTGGGGAAAGAAGACTGGGTGGTGGTAGGAAGCCCTCTAAGCAGTATGAGGACAGATCTTGGGAAAGACCCTTGGCATCAAAGGAGAAAGTCTCCTGGTCTTCATTTTTCCACACACAACTTTGTCAGGATCTAAGACAGCTGCGGGAAAAGCAAAGAGTGCAGTGTTTGAGAACTCCAAAGAACAAAATGAATGTGGCTTTTCAGTCTCAAAATCCCTCCATTTATCTTGCAGTTATTCGAATGAGGATGGACCAAGTCACCCCTTCCACGTATGTGGCTGGGTAATGTCTTAGAAATAAGACACATTTTTTAAAAGAAAAAAAGAGAGAGAGAGAGAGGGAAGAAAACCATAAGAGACTCTTAATGATAGAGAACAAACTGGGGGTTGATGGAGGGAGGTGGGTGGGGAATGGGCTAGATGGGGGATGGGCACTAAGGAGGACACCTGTTGTGATGAGCACTGGGTGTTGTATGGAAGTGATGAGTCACTGAATTCTACCCCTGAAACCAATACTGCACTGTATGATAACTAACTAGAATTTAAATAAAAATTTGAAAATAAAAAAAAGACATAAAATACATTCTGTCCCTGGTTCCAAATGCTCAGATTTCTAGGGTAGCACAGGACTAGCAACCTTGAGTCTCTCAGCTTCACATAGAGCTATACTTGATCTCACAACTTTGTTAGGGAACCAGCCTGCCTTCTTTCCCTCTCACTTCCTTCCTCCCTCTTTCCTTCTCTCCCTCACTGCCTTCTGCTATTCATTCAAGCAACGGCTCAGACAGTACTGACGAGTGTCAAACCCTGTAACAGGTGCTGGGGGTAGAGAGGGAAACATTAAGGCATCATTTCTGCCCCAGAGGAGGTCATTCCCTAGTTCAGAACAAGAGTACTTCGATTATAACAGGGAAAGATGAGGACTCAGAAGGACACAGCACAGTGGGGGCCCAAGCTAACAGTGGAGTGTTGCTGTCCTCCTAGCTGAGGTAGGGTAGGGGACACCTCCCCAAATGCCTCTGCAGAAACAGTTTGCAGAATTTTTACATTTCCTTTCACATACTACCAGTCGGAGAGGAAACTGGTATTGTTTTTTGTTTATTTATTGAGGAGAGGGACAAGTCCTTTGGTCATTTCTCTATCAAAAAAAAAAAAAAAAGCCCATGAAAACACACATCCTTTGTTTCTACAATTCTATTTCTAGAAATCGGGCCTCAGATGCTTTCTAAAGAGTATACAAGGATAAGAGTGTGAGTTCATTACCACATTGTTTGTAGCAGTAACAAACTGTAAGTAACCTAAACGTCCAATTATAGGGAAATGGTTAAATAAATTACAGAATGCTGTATAGCAGCTTAAGAGAATAACATAGAGTTCCACGTACTGAGTGAAAAGAGATTGTTGAATAAAACAGCATGCTGTTGAATAATTTATATAATCTGATTCCAATTATAATTTTAAAAACCCTACACACATACACATACCACATTATCTATCATCTATCTATCTTCCAACCTAATTATTTCGAAAAAGCATGAAAAATGTGCACAACTTTTTCACAGTCTCTATTTCTAGGGAAGGGAAAAAGGTTGGAACAGGTATAGGGTAGATAAAAAGGATATTAACTTTGACTTCATATAATGCTGTATCATTTGAATTTTTTTTATACCAAGCAATATTCATGCAATACTCTTGTGAAAACATAAAAATTACACTTTAAACTTCAATGGCATACCACTTTAGGCAGCAGGCATGAGTATCAAGCCAGCCAGGTGGTGAATGGTTGGCAAGTTTCCGCTGCACAGGGGTGGCCTTGAACATTTTGAACATTCCTATAAAGAGAAAGGCTTCAGACCTGACCTTTCAAAGTCAAACCTAGGATTCTAGGGAGTTAGTTAGCCAGGTGGCAAACCTCATGCAAACATGTGAGACCTCGGAGCGAAACATCTTGGTTCTGTCTCTGTAGTGCCCAGGGACAATTTGCAAAGAGGAAAGCTCAGTTAATATAACTAGTTGCTTCAACTACCAAACTGGACCTATCCATTCCCCATAGAGCTCCTTGACCACATCAGTCCAACTAGTTATACTTGTTATCATGCAGACAATATGCCCAATTATTAGACTGAGACATTCCCTTTTTCACCAGTAGCTGTCCCTTCTTGCACAGGCATACGGAAAATGTGCTTGGCGCTCCTCTGCTGTTAACTTAAACTGTCAGCTTCTCCTTTGTTTTGACGATCTTTGACACTGCTTCTTGGCAGGAGGATGGAGGGGGCCAAAGGACTTCTCAGCTCAAGAGATGAAATCGATCCAGCTTTCAGAGAAGGAAAACTGACCTTTAGAGTCTGACAGACCTAGATCAGAGTCCTGACTGCCCTCATAGGCTCTGTGACTGCGGGCAAGTTCCTTGACCTCTCTGGGCCTCAGTTTCCCTATCTGCAAACGGGGGTAGTGTATTCTGCAGTTCAGTTCCAAAGGATTAAATGCACCTAGCACAGCGCCTGCCATGTCTCCCTGCATCCTTGTAAGCCTACTGAGGAAAAGCATTGGTGTTTGTTTTTAAAACAGAATCATCCTGAAATTATCATCTGGTCCAGAGGTTTCCTTCTTGGTTGCTTTTTTAAAGTGAGCAAAGACCTCTTTTCTGGCTCAAAAGAAGTCTTGGGGTTTAGGCTAAAGGCAGCTTGGCTTTTGGGCAGGGTGGGGTCAGCAGAGCTTGGGGTGTCCTAGTGGGATTCTGTTTCCTGCAACATATCCATGTCTTCAAAATACCTGGTAAATACCAAAAGCAAATTTCAACAAGCTGGTAATTCCAGGGGAAACGGGATTTCAGACTGTTTACTGAGAAGACACCCAGGCGGGCACTGACTATTTGGTCTGATTTTTACCACCGGGGACAATTTTACTTTATAATCCTCCCAATTCTCCTGCTACCGCAGTGAGATTCCTTTTGGGGTTAGAGCCCAGGCCTGCCATTCTGTGGGCTCGAAGGAGACCCACCCGCTTCCCGGTCGTCTTTGGAAGACAGAATAACAAGGACAGGTATAAAAAGTATATTCAGCTCTTGTGTCTGGAAGAAGACCAACTTAAAATATGGGGAACAGGGCAGCGTATTAAAAGCCTCGTTTAGAACAGTGCCTTTCTATATCCAGGGGAAGAAATGAGAGCTTTTATGAAGGTGCCTGTATTCCTGCCCAACGGAGCTTCCCCATAAATTGCTACCCCTTGTGTGGCTGGGGCAACCATCAAGGTGAGTGGGAGGCTTCCTGGGAAATCCTCTCCGCAGAGCTGCTTGGCCAGGCTGAGGAATGAGCAGGCGGACGGAGGAAGCTCATCGGCTGCTCTGTTGTAGAACCTGGGCTTTAATCTACACTGTCAGGCTCCGGTACTGGGGAGGTCACAGGAAGTCCTAGGGATTCCATGACACTGCTGGCAGCTGGAGGGACTTGGGCTAGCAGCTGAACCTCTTCGTAGCCTCAGTTTCCTTATCTACAAAATGGGAACAATAAGCTGTTCCTCAGAAGCGAGTTGTGAGGATTCCATGAGGTCATGGACCCAGCGTTTGGCCTACAAGGCCCATGCATAATAAGTGCTGACACAGGGTTATCTGCCAGGGGGCTGATTCCTGGCGGATGAGTCCCAGATGCCTACCATGGCAGCCTTGGCTAGGCATTAAGGTCATTTCATCCTAGGAGGGAACGGAGGCTCAGGACCCTCAAATGCCTGACTCACATGAGTAAGTGGCACAGGTAACTTGCTGCTGTCAGGTTAGTTCTCTGATACCCATGACACCGTTAACCCATCCCCTTGGTAGAGGTGGGAAGCTGGACATCAGCAGATGGTGAGAGACCTGTTGTGGAGACAGCACTCTTTCCCAGGTTCGCACACGGGAGGCCCCGTAACAGTCTCCTGTCAGCCTCCCTCTTCATGACCCCCTTCCTGTAGGTGCCCATGAAGAACCAGACCATCTCTTTCCTCCTGGTGAGAGGGCACCCTGGCCGCTGGGGCCGAGCCGGCAGAGGCGGCTGCACTGGAGAGTCTAGAGGTCAGGATCAACCTAAGCATGAGCCAAGGTGGACTCAGGCCCTGTGACTGCTCAGCTGTGGCAGAGCACTAATTCCGGAGTCCTCTGCATGACAGGAAGCTGTCTCTCAGGGAGTAAGTCTAGCTCAGCATGCACCTGTGTGGATGCTCAGGGCCTGGGGAGAGCAGAAACCTCTGCCAGGCAGTTGAGGGGGAAAAAAAATTGGAAAAGGTCAAGAAGAAAAGCCCCTGTAAGAGATTTTAAACCTTTTTGGTATTTCATGCACAATGATGATATATTCTGCTCTGTGGGCTGGATCTGTACAAATCCACAGAACTTTCTAGATGAAATCTTTTTTTGTGTGTGTGGCAGTCTCTGTCGTTTTTCAACAATATTCACTATGACCCTAACTGATGCTGGGCACTTGCTGGGTGCTCCGTAGAGCAGGGAACCTGGCAGACCCCATCTTAGCTCTCAGGGAGCTCATGTTCTAGAAGGGAGATAGGCATTAAACATTAAACATGTGCTTAAAACTATCATTATGTGGGGCGCCTGGGGGGTGGCTCAGTGGGTTAAAGCCTCTGCCTTCGGCTCAGGTCGTGATCTCAGGGTCCTGGGACCGAGCCCCGCATCGGGCTCTCCGCTCAGCGGGGAGCCTGCTTCCTCCTCTCTCTCTGCTTGCCTCTCTGCCTACCTGTGATCTCTGTCTGTCAAATAAATAAATAAAATCTTTAAAAAAAAGTATCATTATGTGAATTATAATAGGGATTAGCATCATGAAGGAAAAGGCAAAGAATGGAGGAATCTGATCTAATGGAGGAGAGGGTAGATAGTGA
Organism: Enhydra lutris kenyoni; assembly: GCF_002288905.1. Taxonomy (NCBI): domain Eukaryota; kingdom Metazoa; phylum Chordata; class Mammalia; order Carnivora; family Mustelidae; genus Enhydra; species Enhydra lutris. The sequence goes on from NW_019154134.1 coordinate 2,024,935, forward strand.
GAGAAGCCTTTAGGGAGAAAGTGATATTTAAGCTGAGGCTTGAAATGTACACGGAGGTTGGCCAGGCGAAGTGGGTGGAACGGACTCATCATTCACTGGATGATTCAATACTTATCAAATACTTCTTATTGCCAGGCACTGTTTTAGAATATTAGGAAACACTAGTGAGCAAATACAACAAAAATTGCTATGCTCATAAATTCCTAGTTGTGCTGAGTTTCTATTGCTATGTAACCAACCACCTAAAAACCGAGAGGCTTAAAGTGGCCATTTATTTTGCTCAGAATATGTGTGTCAGGCAACTGGGAAGGGTTTTTCTGGCTTGTTCATCTCAAAACAGAATCACTGGGGCTTCACTGGCATGACCAAATCCCGGCCTGATGCTGGCTCATGGCCGGGAGATCTGCTGGGGTTGTCACCGACCTGTCTGTAAGGTTTTGGCATTATGACTGAGCATTCCAAGAGACCTGAGAAGAAGCAGCTGCTGCAGCCTCTTCTCCCCTTCTCCTCCTCCCCTCCCTGTTTCACTTTCCTTCTTTCTCTTCTTCTTTTCTTCTCTTCCCTCTCCTCCCCCACTATCATCCTCCTCATCCCTGCCTCCTCCTCCTCCTCTTCCTCCTTTGCCTTCTCCTCTTCCCTCTTTTTAAAAAAATTATATTGACTTATGCTTCAGGTCTTCTTATGATCTAGCCTCAGAAGTCCCAAAATGTCACTTCTGCCACATCTACTGGTCAAACAAATCACTGAGGCCAACTCAGATTCAAGGCAAGGGGAATTAGATTCATCCTTTCAATACAAAGAGTTTACAAAGACTTTGAGGCCACTGTTAGCCTATCACACAAACAGACACATTAGTATGTGATATTAAAAAGGTCAGTTGAAGGTTAGTCAAGTGTGAGTAGGGACTCTGATTCTCTAAGTTCAAAGGCAGGTACAGTGTGTGGAAGAGTCTGGAACTCTTAACATTTATATTTATTTAATTCACTTTGGAAATAGTGAGCCAGTGACCATTATTGGGCACCTCTGATATATGCCTATGTAGCAAGGGTCAGCAAACTGGTCTGCAGACCAAACATGGCCTTCTACTTGTTTTGTAAATAAAGTTTTATTGAAACACAGCTATGCCTGTTTGTTTACTTTTTGTCTGTGGCTGCTTTCACACTATAATGGTGAATCTGAATATTTTCAACAGAGGCTATCTGGTTCACAAAGCCTAAATTATTCACTATTTGGCTTTTTACAGAAAAAGTTTGCTGATCCCTGCTATGTGGCTTCTATTAAATAAACAATGATGTGCCAGGTGCTGATCTAGGTCTTTCTATACATTAAGTCATTTGATCCTCATGAAAGGTGTTATCTTCTATACCGATGTTGTTTCTACAGAGAGGATATTAGAAGCAAAGTTAGGGAAATAGTAAGGCAAAGATGGATATAGCTGAAGGAAACCCAAGGAGAGTTGCAGTAGCCCAAACAGTTACCTCCCAAAGATGTCCCTACTCTGATTTCGAGAGTCAGGAATGTGTTATGTCACATGGCAAAAGGGAATTAAGGTTGGAATGTGGATGGAATTAAGGCTGCTAATCAGTTAGTGTTAGAATAAGGAGATAAAATCTTGGATTATCTAGGTGGGCCAAAGGCAATTGCAAGGGCCTTCAGAATGGAAGAGGGAGGTAGAATAGGACTTGGAGTCAGAGATTTGAAGACACTACACAGCTGGCTTAGACACTACACAGCTGGCTTTGAAGATGGCAGAAGGAGCTATGAACTAAGAAATCAGAAGGTCTCCAGAAGCTAGAAAAATCATGGTAACAGATTTTCCGCCAGGGTCTGTGGAAGGAAGGCAGGTCTGCTGACACCAACTTCTGACCTCCCAAATCACAAGATATTATATTTACGTTGTTTTAAGCCTAAATTTGTGGTGATTTGTTACAATAGTAATAGAAATCTCATATAGGATACAATCCATTGGGTCATTATAGTGCAATCCCATGTGCTTCAACAAGGGAGGGAGGCAAGGACGTTCTGATAAAGACTAAATTCTTAGAGGATATGTCCTATCTGGCAACACTCCCATCATTAAATAAAAACAAGGGAGAGTAGCCCAAGGGAAACATGTAGGGTTCCTTAATAGCTCTTACTGTTCCCAATAATACCAATATCATCTATCATAACTGAGCACTTACTATGTTACAGGCACTCTGCAGACATCTCTACTCTTTATAACAACTCCATGACATAGATTTTGGTTTCTATTTTTCTATATAAACAATAGCTCAGAGAAAGTAAGTGATTTACCCAAGGTTATACATGTAGTAAGGGAATCCGAACTCATATTTCATTTGATTATACATCATTATTCGGTCAACCTAACCACGGATTTTCTTTACACTTTCACATTATTTGGGGAGAGGAAAGAGAGGTCATAAACCGCATGGGGAGAGATATTATTCATCCTGGTTATCACCTAATCCCTCTGCCTAGAACATTATCTAGTGCACAGTAGGCATTCCACAGATATATTTTTTTCAATGGATGGATAGATGGATGGATGAAAACTCTGATGGAGGAAGATGGGAACCCAGATTAGAATCAAAGTACCTGAGAACTGGAAGTGACTTTAGAAATGGTTTAACCCACTCCTTTATTTTTATAGGTGGGCAAACTGGGGCCCAATGAGTGGAAAAGAGTGAATCCATGAGGGCTTAAGAAGTGCTGTGCTGACTGACAAGGGTTAATTTTGGATGAATATACATTTATGAAGAGTGGGTTATTGGATTCCACAGAACGGAAGGTCACATGTAGCTGATTCCATTCTAGATATTTTAAGCTGAGCTTTAGAAAATAAAGGTTAATGTGGGTCATTCCACTATCTCACTTTCAAGATTAGTCATCGTCTATAGACAGTAGGAGGACAGGGGATGCCCAAGCAGATACAAAATGGGGAGAGAGCACAGCGACTGACTTTTCAAGCTGATCCTTTTCTGAAACCCTGGGTGAAATCAGAGGCACTATCTGATCTTGGAAAATAGTACAGTTTTCACTGAAGTTTCATGGCATTACACTTGTGGAAGTATGCAAATCTGAGAAGAATGAGGTTGAAGGAATAGGTGGGCAGAGGGGATAGTTGAAAGCAGCCTTCGTAAAAGTAGAAACAGAATGGAGCAGAAGGGTCTTTTCTATTCAGGAAAGCGAAGACATGTGGAACACCTGGGACAGGTGAGAACATACCTACTAACCGTGGCTGAGCACTAGGTACAACTGTTATGAGCTCCAGAAGGCCCTGTGGGTTTTATAGAGGGCAATCATAAGAGCAGAGACAGGACTGGGGCTAGAAAATGATTGCACAACTTTATCTACTGTGTTAGAAAAAGGTGACAGTCAGCATTTCAATCAGTTGAATGAAAAGGCCAAAGTTTTCTCTTTGTTCATTGTAAAGAAAACGTATATAATAATTCAAAGATGTGCTTTCTGGATTATGGATTTAGGATGGTGTTAGGAGGCTCTTAATTTGGAGAATTTTTTTTCCCAAAGTACAAAGGACTTGATATGATAATACCATGAGATAGAGAACATCAGACAGAAGTAATTCATCTTCAAAGGGACATAACACAGTCATGGCTAATAACTTGAACTTCAAGCCAAAATGGACCATCCTTTACTTGCTGTGGACATGGGCGAAGTCATATCTCAGGTTCTTCATCTATGAAAAGGGAATACTCATGTAACCTTTTCAAAGGATTGTTTTCAGGATTAATGCATGTGGTGCCTAGCACATACTCACTAAATTTATGTTGTGTGTATCTGTTTCTAAGCTCTCTGGTGATGTTTTGAATCATTTCAGATATTTTTGTGAAGCTGTTGTGTGGTTAGGCATACCTGCCTCTCTGATTTGTTTTTTTTTTTTTAAAGTTGGGTAAATTGTGTCCAGAGGAAGAGGCAAAAATAAAGTAACACTCATCGTCTAGCTTTGTAGCCAAATGAGTCCTGGAGTAGAAAATGACAAATCAGTGTGTGTGTATATGTGTACATGCATGTACCTGTGTGTGTGTGTACACAGTGCAGCCCCAGCCACTCAGGGTGTATGCAGGGATCTCATGTCTGCTTTCCCAGATGCACAGCTAACCACCTCACCCTGAGGACTGGTGCCTCTCTCTGCCTTTGCACGCTGTAAACAGCAATTTTCCTCTGGTCTTCCCTCAACTCAGGCTTCTTATTACAGAGACAAACACACACACCTTTTATGTAGCCAGCCTGGGATCTTTCCTCATGGAAAGTGGACCCCAGGCAAATGTGGGTTATTTCCTTGACCAAATACCAGTATGTGCTTTATTTACAAGGATCTGATGAGCAAAACCAACAAAGGTGCTCCAGAGAGAGGCAGGCTGTGCTGACCCCAGGTAAAAACAACAACAACAACAACAACAACAACAACAAACAATTGAAAAGGCAGCCTTCCTGGCAGTCCTATCCTGGTGTCTGACTGATGAGTCTGCTGATTAAATTCTTAACCCATACCTATTTGGGGCTTACGTCAGTTTTGCGTCTTTGATCCTTAATTTTGCAGTGCTTCAGTTCTCAATTTATTTTTTTTTTTTTCAGTAAACAGCATAAATGACTCATCGACAGGAAATGTGGATAAATAGTCAACTTAACTGAAAAATACAAATAAACGTTATCTTTCTTTTGTGGGGAGGATTGGCTTAAAGGGGAAGGCGCCTTGGGAGGAGAGGCTGTGGTTGCCCGGATTTTGCCTGCTGTGGGTTCTAACCCCTTTCCCTCTGGGATGGGGATGGCATGAGCCCTGCTGCTTAGGAGACAGCTGGCCATGTGGGGAGCTCGGGATGACTGGTGTCGAATTGGCAGTCTCTTCATTAGGAGCTTAAGTGATTTTTGAATCTGACAAGCACACGTGTGTGTGTGTGTGTGTGTGTGTGTGTGTGTGTGTGTGTGTTGGTGTGTTTTGGGTAACCCCCATGAAGGATGGATCTTTCTCATCACGCACAAGACTAATACTGTGGCCTCATCCTTATACAGGGAGATCTAACTGCACACTACACAGACAACAATCGAGCACTAATAAACATGCCACGCAAGTACTGAATGAGAATTCGCATCCAGACGGAATCGTTACCATATGGGCACAGGCCTGTGAACATGAAGACATTTTCTTGATTCCCATGTCCACATGCCCTTTGATTCTGAAATCTTCCTGATTTCCATGTCAACAATTTTGTTAGCAGGGCAATCCCAGGGAACAGTTGCAAGAACCTGTCTTGTATCTCTTGGCCGAGATGAAAGTGATGAAAGTGGGGTGGGTGACACAAGGGCTGTAGAAAGAGCACTTTTCCATATTTCATGTCTGGGCTATGTCCAAGTTTCAAAGTTCAGGAGGCCCCCTGAGCATGCTGGACAGACCTGACTCCATGACTTATGAACATTATAAATATTTCTTTTCCTTTGCCCAGGCCTGGGGAATCAACTCCCTTGCTCTCCCCCTGCCCCTGGCCGCAACCTCCTAGCAGGTCCCTGTGGTGGGTATGTCCCCGTCTCTGCCATCTGTGATAGCCCCAAGAACTTGTTCGGATGCCATATGGGCGGGGAGACTTTTACAGGGAGTTTCCTTCATGAGGGCCTTTTGCTACTGCGTCTAGAAAATAGGAACCTTCGATTGATCCTCTGATACTGAAAATCTAGACGCCTGCTACATGCAAAATAAAATTCACGGCAACAGGTTATCGAGGTCTGATGAAATAGAAATACAGTTTTGTTCTGTTTTACAGAAATAAGAAATACTAAGATTAAAAATTTCAACTTGAAATTTACTTAAAAGGATCTAGAATTACAATTATGGTAACTATCATTTAAAAAATAATAATACAGGGAAAATTGGCAAAAGGTGGAGGGGAATCCAAGACCCTTCCTACAAACCCAAATGACATTAGTAAACACTGAAATATCAGGGTGCAGTGTCTAGAACACCAGCAACACTGAATTAAACTTCAGGGAGAGGCTGAAATAGACTCTTCTCTCTCTGACTCTGGGAACTTGGATCTGGGATGAGCACAGAGAGATAAGGGGACATCCTCAGGACAGCCACTGGTAGATCTGGCAGGTGCCTCAGGAAACCCCTTAGTGATTTGGTGTGAAAATTCATCTTTGTTTAAAGTATTTCCTCATATTTATTCTCCCTCTGATAAGCCTTCCGATTTTATTAGGTTTAGGTTTCTGGTTTTCAAATACTATGACACTTCGTCTAATAATGGTAGCAGCTAGACGTCCATAGTTCTGTATAATTATGGTCTCATTTAATCTTCATGTTACTATTTGTGAGAGGAGTATTCATACTATCCCTATCTCACAGACATGAATAGGGAGCTGAGAGATGCTCTGATTTGCCCAAGATCACACATCTCATGGGGTGGGGAAGGGCGGGATTTGAACAAAGAAGTGTCTCCTCTGGCCTGTGGGGCAAACATATGCTGAGGGCTGGGACAAAGGCTCCAGATCTCCACCCTCCCCCCAGCTGCTCACCAGGCTGGCCTCTCCCTGCTCCTAGCACCCCGACTTTTGACCTTTCTTCCCTAACTTCTCTCACCACAGTAATCAATGAGGACTTACTTGTTTCTTTGAGGACCGTGACTGTGCTTTTCTAAATAGCTGGTCAAGACCCAGGTCCTAGCAGTGACTCCAACTCAGTGGATATAAAATAAAAATTTGCTAAGTGCATCAATTCCCTTCTATAAAGATTTATAATGTTGGGTGGCATTCATCTACACCCTAGAAAGTCAGGGCACTCTTCCCTTTTCAAGACACACAAGTTAACCTCAAACATTAATAGTACTTTTTAAGTATCATACAAATAAAAATCTGGAATCGAGCTCTTAGGGGCCATGGGTGAGAATAAATTTGTTTGCTCTTTGAAACAACAGATGTCACAGTGTGTGTGTATGTTTTCACATAGTTGAAAGCAGTGCAATACCTGAGACATTTGGAGGACGGAAGCAAGGTGCCCTGGGTGGGGACCCTGGCTCTGTCACCTATATCTCTAAGACTGGGGGCACAATGTGGAGTCACTCTGCCTCAGTTTCCCTGTCTATACAATGGGGATAATAATAGATCCTATCTTCTAAGGAGGGGTGTGAGAATGAAATGAGTTAATATATGTAAAGTTTCTGAGGTGGGGCCTGGTATGAAGTAACCACTATATAAATATTTACTACTATTATATTTCTAATGTGTTACTATTTTCATATCTCTTCTATTTCCCTACTATTTTTATTTCACTAGTTTATCACCATTAAATATTATTTGTATTATTGTAGTATTTCATATTTTCTGGCCTCTTATGTCTTGTTTAATCATTTGTTCATTTATTCAGTCTTCTGACATTTTTTTTAGTATCAATCATGAGCTAAGATCATAGGAACAATCTGAATCACTCTTTTTTAATGACTTAAAAGAAAGTTAATGCTGGCCTAACATGGTTGACATTTTTTTTTTCCTTTTCTTGTAATTACAGACACATTTAGTGGTGCACTCACCGGCAGGTGTTATTAGGCAACTCACCAACATTTTTGCCAGCATCTATTAGGAACTTTTGTTCTTTCTCAGTACTCTGCAAATAGGCCTGTATGTGCTTGTATATTTGTAAAGAAATCACTTGCATCCTTCTTTCCTTTCCTTTTTTCCTCTAGTAAGTTTTTTTTTTTTTTTTTTAGCATATTCTAACTGCCATCCACTTGGCCAGGACACCCAGCAGCTGCAAGAACTCCAAGGAGCTCCTCTTTGAAGAGCTTACAGTCTACTGAGGAGATACATGCTAAATAGAAACATACAAATATATTTGTGATTCTCAATTATTCTTTGTAAAGGAAATATTTGAAATGTTAGCACCAGAAAATATTAATGGGTACCTGGACTGAGAATGAGAAGGTCAGGGAAGAGACACTGAGGAGGTGACATGCAAGGCACAAAGTGGGCTTCTTGAGGGCAGGAGCTCCTGGGGAAGGCTGGGGGGTGGGTGACATGGTGCGGTGGCAGAGGCAGAGCCTTGAAGGACTTTCTGGTGTTCTGTGCTTTATGACTGAATGCAAGGGCAGCCTCCAAAGGACTGCAAACAGTGGAGTTCCATAAACAGGTTTACTTTTTGGGAGGATCAGTCTTTGCTCTGTGAGTAAAGTGTGTTAGAGGATCACCTGGGACCCTATCAGCCTTGGGAAGGTGTTGAGCTGACAATCATCTACTCACAGGATCAGTGAAGACCATCCAAATTCCTATGGATGTGAACATTTGATACGCTGGCCATAGAGGCCCACAACATTTTTAGGAATGGGCTGCTTAATCCAAGATTCTCCACCATAGGGTGTCATACTCCAGAGAGCACACAAGTACAAAACATATATATAATTATATACTAATATATATAATATGTTACATGCATAATTATATGTAATATATGTTATATTATATAACTTTAAACAAATAAATATATGTATACAAGGTGGTGCTAAAAGCTTTTTAATGATTGAGTGATTCTCCACCCCCTATCTGGTGAATCTGTTACACATTTCAAAGGCTACTCTGACTTGAATCCTGAAGTTACTGTTCTAGGATTTTACTGTCATATATACTAGAGAGGCTTAGGGAAAATTCAGGCCAAAATTCATATTGATAATCTAAACAAATAAAAATAACAAGTTAAAACTAAACTTTGCTCATCTCCCTGCTCAGAGTTTCTAAACCCTAGGACAGTGCCTCACACACAGTAGGGATTCAATAAATGTTTGCTGAAGAATATATGAAGAACTCACTTACTGAAAACAATTAATTCTGTAATCTAAATTTATTAACCTTCTAAAATGGCTTAAATTTGCCAATAAATAGAACTGGTAAATTGTCACCTGACCAGAAATATTTAAGATACCTATCTTGTTATTTTTCTGTATTATTCTGTAGTTCCTTTGTGGGGCTCATGGTTTGAACTAGTGCATCCCTTCTTTCACCTTGCCCCATCCAGGCTTTGGCATTTTCTAGAAGTTGGCCATGTACTCTGCCTGGCAGATCTCATTCCATCCCATTCTCCCTGACTCACTTTCTTTTAAGAGTTTGTATGGAACCCTGGGGTCTGGCAGCAGAAGCCTAAGTGACATGTAACGGATCTGTAATGGATCTTGTTTTCTCCAACCAGATTGGGTATCGATTTAGGTTCTCTTCCTCAAAGAGAGGGCTGACAAAGCATGACAAGATAAACAACGCAGCTTCTAACAATGTTCTGAGGAGCTGCTCAGTTTCCAGGGTGAGCACGAAAGTCCAGAGAAATGCCTGCACTGACTCCTGGTGTTTGCAGTTGCTCCTGGTAGAAGAACTATCTAGAGCAGAGGTTGCAAAATACAGATGGCTCTGGGGGCTTAGCAACTAACCTTAATGAAGAGTAGGTGTAAGGAGATGTGGAAAAGGGAGGATAGAGATGGCAGCGGAGGGAATACACTCCCCTCCATTTTAGCCTTATGTTCCCATACAAAACCTTTTGGTAGAAAATACTTCACTTTTAAATATTGGCAATTAATTTAGTCAAAAAGACTCATTGGGCTGGCTGAATAACACACCTCAGAGGGCCCAAGCGTTCTCTGGGCCCCTATGCGATGCCTGCACTAGAGTACTAACCACTGCTGTTCTCTTCCATTGTCTCACCAGTGTCTTTCTGCCTTGGTGTCACATTTGTTTCCTCTCACATAAACAACCTTAAATTGGTCTAGATTTTTCCTTTCTTCATTCCTTAAGGAAGGATGAGACAGTAAGGATCTTCCTCAGAAATCACTTTGGGAAGTTCAAAACCAAAACGAAAAATAAGCCTTCCTTTTACAGGAGAACATAGCCATCTGGAGCAGGCTTTGGAGTAAAAGTGAAGAGGAGTTAGAAGAAAACTTGGAATAAGAGCCAGACAGTCTGCTTCCATTCCTCAGAGCCTTACCTTGAACCTCTAACAAGATGCTCAGCTCCATATTGATCCTTTGTTCCCCTGTGATGCCCTTCCTGCCTTTCTGTTTAAAGGTATCATTTGCCTCACTGAACTCATGGCTGGGGCTTCTTGCTTCCAGGTTTGGAGAAGCTGACGTTGTCCAGCACTTTGAAGAATATCCCTGGTGGCAGATATAGGTGGGTTTTGCTTAATGACACCTTCACATTCCTTTGGGAAACCATACCTTTCTGTTTGAATGCAGTAGGGTAGGGTACTGGTCTGCATGGCCTGCACTCCCCTGGCTGGGAGCTGCCCTTGGTTCTCTAGGGAGCGTAGTTCCTCACCAAAGCATTGACAAACTGGCACCAAAAGAAAAGAGTACCCTCATTGGGCAGGCAGAATTAACTGGAGACCACAACACCTAGCACTGGGTAATGTGAATTTGGAGAAAACTGACATTTGCAGAAAAGCCCTTGCCTAGGTCCCTTATGCTGTGAATAAGGAAACTAAAGCTCAGAGATGTTTGGTGGCCAGCCTAAGGCAAAAAGATGGGACCTGTAGTTTGTCACCGGCTTCTGGAGATTTGGCCCATATTGGTTTGTCGTTCCTCTGCCTCAGTTGCCTTATCTGCAAAGTGGTGACAATGGTTTCTGACTCAAATAAATTTACTGAGAATAAATAAGGTCTTATCTTCAAAGTACACTGTGCCTTTGAAAGTACAAAATGTAACTAGTAAACAGTTTACTCTGGAAGGTTCACATCCTGTAAAATCAAGTGACACAAAGCCTTGAATATAAATGAGTCTTCTCTTTCCATTCCAAATTATCTCAGGGATGGTAGGACCTTAGATGTATCTCATTCAACTTCTTGAGTAAATCAGATTGCTCTAGAAAAGCTTCCAGGGTTTGAGTTCTACCAGTGAAAAATGGCTTTAGAGTGGGGGCTAAGCATGTACTGATAAACCTGGATTTTAACTCTGGATTGATCACTTTCTTGTGAGACCCTGGCCAAGTTGCTTAAAGTCTTGATTTACTAGTTTTCTCTTCTGGAAAGGAACATGAATGGCTGTAGCTACCACAATAGTGGTGAGAGTGGAAAGAGATCAGGAAAGTATATGCTGAAAACACTAGCTGGTACCCAGGAAGCTCTTAGTAAATGCTAGTCAATGAGGAAGATGATGAGGTAGTAGTACTAGTTAGTCATAGAGGTATTGTTACTGACTGGGTAAGATCTTGGCTATCTGCTGATTTTCAGGGGAGATATGTAAGGACAAGGGTGAGGATATCACAGATAAGCTGGCTCAGATGGGTCATCTGCTTTTCCCCTCGCCACCCAAGGCAGGTCACACAGGACCAACTGTCACATGCAGTGGGGTCACCTGACCTTGTGCTGTTTGTGTAGAGAAGATGCCCTCCTTCCTAGTGAAGAGAATGGCAATAGCAGGAGGGGGAAGGGAAATGAGACAGGAACAAGGATTGGCCTGGTAATTGTTGTTCTGTCAGTTTGCCTCAAAGCCAACCCAGCATGGTAGGTCCTCAGGGAGTCCTTCTCTGAGTATCCATAGTACATAGGTCTCCCTGTCATGGTATCCTATGTTTTCCTCCTCATCCCCATCACAAAATAATTGAACACTATTTCTGTAGTTAACTGTGAATCATGTCCCCTCCAACTGCCTATGAGTTCCACAAAAGCAGAGACTACTTCTGTCTCATTCACTACTAAATTCTTTCTACCTACCCCAGTCTCTGCATATAATAGGCTCTCAACAAATATTTGCAAAATAAATGAAAACATGAATCTGTTGCCAGCTTTCTGTTCTTCATGTGTCTGGAAACAAGTTAGATGAAGCTGCAAGTTAGATTAAATTTGTGCCCAAAATTGCCTCATTTTATGTCGCCCTGGCTAGACTCTTTGTTTCTGTAACCAGAAGAAATTCTTAGAGGAGGCAGAGATTGGATACATAACGATGCTTCTCATTTGGAGTGACTCAGCCTTATTCTGACTAGGTGAGACTTTGCCCATGTCTCCAAAGTCAGTCAAGGTTTCAATTTGGCCAGTTTTTGGGAATTCAGGGAGGGGTTAGACAAAGTCCCTAATCCTCAAAGAATTCACCTTCTAACAGAAACACCAAAACTTAAAAAAGAAAAGTTAATTTCAGGTACTGATGGGAAGGAACCACGTTGAAAATAGAATGTGGCTACATTACAGATGTGTTAAGGATGAAGGGGTAGAAGGAGTCATACAGATGTGTCTGCGCAGGGAAGGCCTGAGGACGTGGTGGTTGTACTGAGATCCAAATGACAAAGTGAATCAGCTCTGTGGAGATCTGTGAAGAACATTCCAGGAAGGAGAAGCAGCAAATGCCCCAGGAGATGAGCATGGTTTGTTTGAGGAACAGCAACAAAGCCACAGGAGCATATGGAGCCTCTGTGGACTGGGATAAGGTAAGGAGGAGGCCGATAGGTAGGAACTGGACCCTGCATAGTAATACAGGTCTTTTTTTTTTTTTTTTTTTTTTAGTAATACAGGTCTTGATGGAGTTTTTGTACTTTATTCTCAGTGGGATGGGAAGACATGAGTGGGTTTTGGCAGGGAGACTGGGTTGTCATGAGTGAATCAGGAGCAAGAATAGGTGCATTTTAGCCATCCAGGTGAAAAACGGAGGAGGCCTGCACTAGAAGAGCAGCCATAGATATGGGAAGATGAAAATCAACCTGCTGATGAATTGGATATGGGGGGAAGTGGAATCAAGGGTGAACTTGAGCAATTGGGTGAATAATCGTATCATTTACTCCTTTGGGGAAAACGAGCAAAGAAACAGGATTTGAGGGGAAATCTGAGACACTTATTCCACAGTTACCTGGAGATGTCATTGGCAGGTGGGTACACAAGTTTTGAGCTCGGTGGAAAGGTCTAGACCTGGAGATGGAGCTGTGGAGTCACCAACATATAATGGTTCTGAAATAGATCACTGACAGAAAGTAGGTAGGTTAAGAATGGTGGAAGGAGGGAGTTGAACTCCTTGAATATTTAGGCCTAGAATTTATGCTGATTTATTTTAGGGTCTGAATCATCCTGATAGTTTTTTCCATTCTTCAGGATAGTTTGCTTTCTTACTTCTGAAAAGTCACATATTTTCATTAATTAGGTACTTGGTATAAAACTTGTTACTGTAAGCTATCTGTAATCACATTCTAGAAATCAGTTGGTGGGTAACAGATGCACATATGACCAAAGGAAATGCCAAAACCCACTTCCCATGGCTGTTCCTTTTGCTGGTACACATCTATTTTTAACACTCATTATTGCAAGGCAAAGCCCTTGTCACTTGAGGGAACTACGTTTCCCAACAGAGACCCAGGGCAACCGGACACAGAATGTGGTATGCCCCTGTGGGCCAACATTTACTGCTGCTGATTTGGCAACAGAACTCAAACCACAAGAATGTAAGGATGACCTTTGGTAGCTTGTGTGTGGGATGTGTGTGCGCGCGCAAGGGAGCAATAACTGGTTGCAGAAAACCAGCTCTATAGTTGTAAGGGTTTCCAAACATGTCAAAGTTTCTCAGAAAGCTTTGCTAATTTAGGACTTCTTGACTGATTATCAGAAGTATTTACTCATGTCTTTCCTAAGAGCCCCTGTTCAATATATTCTCAGCTAAGTGGCATTCATTCTTTTCTGACTTGGTGGGTTTTAACCCAAGAACCTGAGAGAGGAAACTCAAGGATTCAAACCCTAATAGACCCTTGCTTGTACCCCAGAGCTACGTTTCCATGACACCCAGATTCCCAACTGAAAAGCTAATTATTTTTTAACAAAGGGCTTGTACTAGCTACAAATAAATGGTTTATTTTAGGGGTCAAAATCAGCTATTTCAGCTAAGTGGCACTGCTTAAAGGTAGCCTGTTTTGTAACCAGAAGCCCTTGGTTTGAATCCATACTCTAAAACTTACTGGTTCTATTAATGAGAGAGTCACCAAATACTTCAGCTTTTTAGTTTCATTGTCTGCAAAATGGGTATTGTACTTTCAGCTTTCCCAGAGTTCTATAAGGACTGAAATGTGCTTTCTAAACTCCTAAGTGCCATATTAACCTTTAGATGGTGGAGAAATCCTTACTGTTCTTCCATTTTGTTCAGAAGAACTTTTGGAAGGGAGCAGAGGGTTAGAGGGAGAATCCCCATCTCCTGGGATCTCCTGAAAATTCACGAATTCTTACAAAAGAGGGATGGGCCTTTTATTGTCACATCTCACTCTAGCGGGCAGGATGTGAGTGAATATGAGTCTATAGCATGGTGACTCAACATAGTCCATTAAGAACTTGCTGGTCTTGGTTTTATCAGATGAGGAAGAATCGAACACCACTTTGGCTTCTGTCACACAAAACCGTATTACCTTTCACACTTGAGGGTTTCTGTGCTTCATCTGACTCACCTCTCCATGCACTTTCTGGCCATATTTAGAGGAGGTTCTAATACCCCTTTCTTCAAAGTTAGGCTAATGGTTGGGGGGAGAAATCAAACAGTATTCACTGGGTGTCTAAATCATGGGCCCTAGCAATTACAATTTAGGAATTTATACTTCAAATAGACTCATGAAAATATTCAAAGATATATGGGCAAGATATGACAGCATTGATTCTAATGCTAAAGAACTAAAAAAAAAAAATCTTAAATCCTAGAGGATATATTAAGTAAATTACAGCATTTCCATTCAATGGAATATCAAACAGCCTTTATAAATAAAACATACCTATATTTTCTGACATGAGAACATATCCATAATAAAAAAAACAAGCTAATAGGACATTTATAAAATGATTCCAATTTTGTAAAATAGGATATAAATACATCTGCCTGTATATTCATAAAAATTTTCTGAGGAGATATATAAGGTTCTATTAAGGATAATTATTTAGGGACTGAGGATGAGGGGGGGATTTTTACCTCTCACTTCATATGCTGATTCCATGATTGTGGGTTAACCTATACCGTATATAAATCAAACTTAATGAAACCTAACAGAAGATTTAGAAGCCATTAATTCCCCCTTACAAAACAACAAAATGAAAACATATGACTTAGGACATCTACTTTAAGTGACAAAAACCAACTCAAGCTACACATAAAGGAGTATTTTCTTTTAAAGATTTAATTTATTTATTTGACAGAGATCACAAGTAGGCAGAGAGGCAGGGAGAGGGAGAGGGGGTAGCAGGCTCCCCGCTGAGCAGAGACCCCTGATGAGAGGCTCGATCCCAGGACCCTGGGATCATGACCTGAGCCAAAGACAGAGGCTTAAACCCACTGAGCTACCCAGGTGCCCCGAGGAGTATTTTTATGAGAGAATCTTATTTTATGGAAACTGGTGGCATGAAGCACACAGCCTTTCCTCAGAAATACCTGGAAATGGCAAACTATGGAGAATTCAGGCCATAGCCTTTCCCCATCTCTTTCCTCTGCTTTTCTCAATATGTCTCACTCTTACTCCTCATAGACTTGTTTTTGCTGCTCCCCGGCCCTCATGGCACAACCTGGTGCCTTATGGGTCTCAAACTTAAACAGTACAATACTAGTCAAGTGGAAAGACTAAGTCTCTTTCCCTTGATCCTAATTTCAAACTCTCTGGCTCTGCTTGTGCCCAGTGTCTAGCCCTTGTCCAGTCAACGGTGACTGGTAGGATTTTCATAATGTGAACACCACCACCACGAGCAGGGAAGAGTATATTACTACCACCACAGAAGACACTCATAGCTCCTCCCAATCACTACCCTTAAAAGGATAAGCACCATTATAAATTACTTTCGCCAGATTTTGGGTTTTATGTAAATGGAATTGTACAGTATGTATAATTCCTTGCCTCTGGCTTCTTTTGCTAAATGTTATGCTTGAGAGATTCATCCATATCCTTGCATGCAGTTTAAATCTATTCATTATCTTGCTAAATAGTGTCATATGGATATGACACAATTTATTCATTCTTCTGTTGATAGATATTTGGGTTGGAGCTCTTAAAAGTAATGTTGTTAATAATATTCTTGACTATATCTTTTGGTATACATGCACAAATTTCTATTAGGAATATCCTAGAAATAGAATTGGTGGGTTGTGAGTAAAATCCCAGTGTATAGTTGGACATGAGTAGGAACTACCAAACTTTTCTAAGTGGTTATACCGGTTTACATTCCTCTCAGCAGTATGAGTTTCAGTTCCTCATGCATGTCAGCAACTTGAAATTATCCATCTTGTATCTCACTGTGGCTTTGGCATGCATTTCTCTGATGACTAATATTGTTGATCACCTATTCAAATGTTTTTTGGTAATACAAATATCTTCTTTTGTGACGTGCCCTTTAAATCTTTTGCCCATTTTTTTTCTTTTATCGGGCTATTGGTCCTTTTTCCCTTTGCAGTATTTACATATTTTGGATATAACTGCTTGGTTTAAATAGTATAGGTATTGCAAATATATTCTCCTCCCTGTGGCCTGCCTTTTTACTCTCCTAAAGATCGTTTTTGCTACAGATAACTTCTTATTTTAATGTGATCCAATTAATCCATCTTTTCTTTTATGGTACTTTAACACTTTTTGTGTCTTGTTTAACAATCTGGGGGCACCTGGGTGGTTCAATCAGTTGAGAGTCAGACTTCTAGCTTTGCCTCAGGTCATGATCTCAGGGTCCTGGGATCGAGCTCTGAGTCAGGCTCTGTGCGCATGGGGGGCCTGCTTGTCCCCCCTTCCCTCTGCTCTGCCCCCCGCTGGTGCTTATGTTCTCTCTCTCTCTCTCAAATAAATAATAAAATCTTAAAAATAAAAATCTTTGGCTAGCTCAGGAGCACCTGGTTGGCTCAGTCAGTTGAGCATCAGACTCTTGATTTTGGCTCAAGTCATAGACTCTGGGTCTTGAGACCAAGCCCCACTTCTGGGATCCAAGCTCAGCTGGCACTCTGCTTGACATTATCTCTCCTTCTCCCTCTACCTCACCACTGCAACCATTCTTTTTCTCTCTCAAATATAAATACATTTAAAAAAATCTTTGGCTCCCTCAAGATCATGAAGATATTTTCCAATGTTTTCTTACAGATAATTTTTGTTTTGCTTCTCAAACTGAAAATATAACTGGATTGATTTTTGTGTATGGTTGATAAAACTTCAATTTCTACATATCCTGGCACCACAAAAAGGCCACTTGTCATAATTCAAGTGATTATATATCCATGGATCTATTCCTGCATTCTTTATTCTTTTCCACTGTTTGTCTATTCTAATGCCAATATCACAGTTTTAATTATTGTAGTTTTTTTTAAAGATTTTATTTGTTTATTTGACAGAGAGAAAGAGATCACAAGTAGGCAGAGAGGGAGGTGGAAGGAGAGGGGGAAGCAGGCTCTCCGCCAAGCAGAGAGCCCGATGGGGGCCTTGATCCCAGGACCCTGAGACCATGACCTGAGCCAAAGGCAGAGGCTCAACCCACTGAGCCACCCAGGTGCCCCTAATTACTGTAGTTTTACAGTGAATCTTGAAATCCAACTTTGTTTTCCTTTAGTGACACTTTAGCATTCTTTGCCTTTTGCATTGCCATTTAAATTTTAGGATCTCTTTGGCAAGAAAAGCCTTCTGGAATTTTGATTGGGATTGCCTACTGCAAGGCCAGCTACTGAGTCAATAGATCCATTGGGAAAGAATGGACATTATTTATATATTGAATACTCCAATCATGGGACATGGAATATCTTCATTTATTTAAAATCATCATCATTTTCTGTTTTTTTTTTTTTTTTAAGAATTTTTTTAAGGTTTTATTTGTTTGTTTAACAGAAAGGGAGAGTATAAGCAGGGAGAGCAGCAGGCAGAGTGGGAGGGAGAAGCAAGCTCTCCGCTGAGTCAGGAGCCAGATATGGGACTCGATCCCAGGACGCTGGGATCATGACCTGAGCCGAAGGCAGCCGCTTAACGAACTGAGCCACCCAGGCGTCCCATCATTTTCTGTTTTAATGTTTAATAATGTTTTGTAGGTTTGTGTAGAGGTTTTGCCTAATTTCGTTAACTTTCTATACTTTGACATTTAGATGTTTTCTTTACTGCTATTGTAAATGTTATTGCTTTTTGTTTTAATCTAATGCTATACTTCTTTACCATTAGAGAATGGAGCAGCGTATGCGATACAGAAGTATAGCATCTTCCATTTGTTGGAAGGCCTAGCAGCTGCCCAAACAGTTTGTTCTGTCCCGTCACTGACATGGAGTGTGTGTGTATGCTATGGGTGATTTCCCACCATTCTTTTTTCCCTCAGCTTTATTGAGGTATAATTGACAATAAAAAATTTATATGTATTTAAGGTGTACAACCTGATAACCCAATATAAAAATATGTTGTGAAATATTCACCTATAGTCATAAGAGCCAAGATAAGGAAACAAGCTCAATGTTCACCTACAGATGAATGGATAAAGAAAATGTGAGATACACACACAATGAAATATTGTTCAGCCTTAAAAATGAATGATGTCAAAAAAAAAAAAAATGAAGGATGTCCTGCCATTTGTGACAATATGGATGACTGGACCTTGAGGGCATTATGCTAAGTGAAATTAGCCAGTCACAGAAGGATAAATAGTGCATGATCTCACTTGTACGTGGAACCCAAAATAGTCAAACTCATAGAAACAGGGAGTGAAATAGTGGTTGCCAGGGGCTAGGGAAGGGGGAAATGTGGAGACACTGGTCATGATGTACAAATTTTTAGCTGTGTGAGATGAGTAAGCTCTGGAGAACTGGTGTACAGCAATGTGGCTAGAGTTGACAATACGGTATTATGTACTTGAAATGTGCTGAGAGAATAGATCTTGAGTGTTCTTACCGTAAAAAAAGAAAGAAAGGTAAGTACTATTGCTTTTTTAAGTTTTCTGCTTGTTTACTGTTGGTTTAACAAACATTTAATTGAGCAAATCAAAACAACTCATCGGTTCAATTGAGGAAAGGTAAAAGCAGTTATTTGGTATGTCTTAGATAAGAATCGAGTGGTTAACATTTTTTCCACTTGAGAGCAGAATACAGAAAAGTAAGTATGTGAGATGGGTGTTGTTCAGAAAGAGAAGAGAGGTTGAAGCAAGAGCAGAAGACAGGCATCCAACTTCCCCAGTAGACCAGGGCTTTTCATTTGTTCAACCATCTGGCCCTCAGATGTGATTTGATAGTCACATGAATTTTTAAAATAAATTGAGTCAACATGTACAATTGGAAGATTAAAATATTAGATGACCTTCTAGATTTTCTGAAAAATTAGAAATCTGACACAGCAGCCTTCAATTTCTACATGGGCACAAAGAGCTGAAGGTGAGCTGAGCCGAGGCTCTGGGTATCCCGTCTTATCACTGTCCTTGCGACTTACTGTCTTTTGAAGTGAACTCATCTAGTTCCCAGACAAGCTTCATTTTCAAAATTCTCTTTATAGTCAAAGTTGTCAAAACTTAATGCTTCTGTGTTGGAACCTCCCATTTCCCTCCTCATTGTCTTTAAATGGCTTTTGTCCCTCATCACTCCACTGAATTTGCTCTTTTCAATCTCTTTGCCTTCTGGAATCTTCCCAAATCCAGTGGCCAATGCTTTATCTTCACTGTACTTGGTGTCTTGCATAGCAGTTGTCCCCAGTGACCATGCCTTCCTTCTCAAAACCTGGATCTTGAAATCTCTCATGATGCCAAGCTCCTCTTCTTTCCCTTCTGCCCTACAAGGTGCTTATGACTCTCTTAGCCTTGTTTTTACTGCTCCATCAGATTCTCAATGTGCCCGCTGCTCTGTCCTCAGCTTTCCTGTCTTCTTTATCTACCTTCTGTCTAGATGAGCTTATCCGGGAGTGTGGTCTTTATCATGTTTACCCCTCTATCCCCAGGGTCTATAAAAATGCCTAACATGAGAAAGGAGCTTGATCAATGTTGGTTGAATGAATAAGGGCCAACACTGGCAATGAGGGTTTCCGATGATTCTTGCTTTTTAATATGGTCAAGCTCTCCCCAATCTCCAGATTCTCACTGCTAACAAAGTTGCTCATTAGATGGGGTTGAGGAGATACAGCAGGAATTCAAAAATTAATCAAACAAATATTCATTGGGAATAAAGAAAAGCAGAAAGTTAAAGTTTTATGTTGTTATGTTTCATATATATGGTTATGACAGTTTTAAAAAATGTAACAAATATAACATTACAGTGCAAAAAAACAAATGGAAACTGGATCTTCTACATCAAAGGTGGCTCAAAGATGCTTCTAATGGGATTGGGATGACTATAGAGAATCTTTTTTTTTTTTTTTTTAAGATTTTATTTATTTATTTGAGAGAGAGACAGTGAGAGAGAGCATGAGAGAGGAGAAGGTTAAAGGGAGAAGCAGACTCCCTGTGGAGCTGGGAGCCGGATGAGGACTCAATCCTGGGTCTCCAGGATCATGACCTGAGCCAAAGGCAGTTGCTCAACCAACTGGGCCAACCAGGCACCCTATAGAGAATCTTTTTAATCTTAATCAGATGTCTTTTTTTCTAATTTTTCAAAGAAAGCACTCATGACATTTTTATTGTTTAGCAAATCATCTGATTTCACCATTAATAGTAATTGCACTGAAAAACAAATTCAACTTTTATTATTTACTACTACCAAAGTCTGGAAAAATATCTTTTGATCACTTTTGTAGTTTCAGTTTAATGTTTATCACGCAGTTTGCTACATCTCAGAATTTTATGCATTTCCGCATCTACAGCCATGGACTGATTTTTATTTTTGCCAAGTGTTCCATTAAGACTCATTTCCAAAGATAAATAACTATATTAAAGGTAAATGTCAAAGGAAAGTATCATCTCTATGATCATACATTAAAATACAGGGTAAGCTATGTAGCCTTCACTGCAGGGTGTGTATTTACTGGGTTAAAGTTGAGAAGTCAGGGAAATTCTCTCTTTTCTGCTAGTCCTTCCTTAGCTGTAACTTCCTACCCATAGGTGGACATTTTTCTTTCCGTTAAATACTTTCTGGAGATTCAGACTCTCACTTGCTGAGTATGTTTAGATGAGCTTCTTTCCATGTGCACATGGAGCTGTCTCAACAAGGTTCATGCAAACCACTCCTGCATCTTTTAGAGTTACTAATAGAGTAAGAAAAGTCTACTTATTGTAGGGAACAAACCAACATATGAAGGAAAGTCTGTGAAGATCTTAACAAGGCTGGATGGCTACTTGCTGGATATAATCCTATGGGCTATTTTATAAAGATGATTAATTACAGCAAGTGTCTAATCACACAACTATCAGAGCCCAGCTGTCTGAGAGTGAAAGCTAGAGGGATATTAGTCAGCTCTAGATGAAACCTGATATTAAGGGCAAGAAATATTCTCTATCCTCTCATTCCCCACCTGTGCTTTTGAGCTGAGGCTCCTAATAATTCTTGCTCTCCAGTTCGTCGAGGTTTCCCTCATGCCTGGATTCTTTGTCTCTGCTAGCCAACAAACTCAAATCCCCCTTCATTTAGGTGGTGATGAGGGTAGACGACATCAATTCAACAATTAATTCATTTAACAGGTATTTATTGAGTGACGGCCAGGGATAATTCTAGGCTTTGCAGACAAGACAGTCAAAATGCTGTTCTCTGCAAATTTACATTCTCGGGTGGAAGGGGGGGATGATAAACAAACAAACAAACAAACAAACAAACAAGACCATGTTAGGGAGTGTCAAGCACTATGCAGAAAATAAAACAGGGGTTGACAGAGATGGATGGGGCAGGCAGGAGACCGCCTAGAAGAGCTGGATGAAGGTGTGACAGGGTCCATGAGGTCTGTTCCCTTCCCTCCATCTTCAGTAGCATCTTGAGCCATTCAGAGCCTAACTTCTAGAAGTAGGGTTGGATCTACTCTGACCTGAATCTCTGCTGCTGCCCATTCATTCCTTTACCTTTACTGCCTGACATCACCGCAATCCCTCCCAGATTTCCTCCCAAATGTTAAGCATGTTCTTTGTGTTCTAAGCCCTGTTCTTGAACTCTCCCAGCAGCAGAACAAGGCACGTCCTGTTATCACTCTTGTTTTTCTTTTTACATATAGGCCCTGAGACCTTACATAACTTGCTCAAGGCTCATAGCTTCGTAAGTGGAGGAAAGTGCATCCTTTACCACAGGTCCTTTCTGCCTTCTGCACTTTACCACTTGACAGGAAGTGTGGACCTGGCACTCGCCTCAACTCCCACAGCTAGATAACAGCCCCTCTACCCAGTTTTTCCTGAAACTCCCCACCCAACCCTCACCCTGGGCGGAACTGGCAACCTCGCTTCCCCCTCTGTCACCTGCACAGGATTGCTTTCATATCACCTGCACCCTTTCGGGAACCTTATGGGCTCCTGTTGGGTCCCTCTTGGGGGAATGCAGGCATCTCCAGGGTGGATCCCCCTGGGGGCATAGTCAGCAGCTCAGATACCCTGAGGAGACCACCCTGAGGGAGACCTCTTCCTCCTCACTATGAGTGTGCTGTTTCCAGTCATGATCAGGAAAACAAAATCAATCATTTTGGCCAGAAAAGAAATGCAGAAAACCAAAAGACTCTGTTACTGGGTTTTATGTAGAATAGAGTATTATATTTGCTCATGCCAGTTGAAAATATAAAAAATCTAGTATTACCATGCACCGAAAGGTGAACGGACCAATGCATTTTAATTCCATTTTTTAATTTTTTGAACAAAAGGGAAGACTCATACCTACTAATTGCTCTGCCAGAGAAATGAATGTCAGTATTACAATTTGGTTCCTTGACTTTTACATCTTTGCCAATGATTTTATCAAAGTAGCTCTTTTCATAAATTCATGCTGCTCAGATGGATAATCACATTTGTCAATCTATCTTCTCTTATGGTATACTGCAGAACACATTAAAAATTTTTAATTTTGAAAAGTTTCTTTTGCATGAAGCATATGTAGAGAAAATTCTGAAATATGAGTTTGGCAGACCCTTGGAAAAATCCCACCTTACAAAAAACTCCAGAAATTGCAATAATGTCCATGTCTTTGCTTATTTGGAATCAGTTCTAACAGTCTTCAAATGGTTCTCCAGTCAAATAATTTTAAAGATTTATTATTGGAGAGAGGGAGGGAAAGAGAGAAAGAGAGACATGGGAGTGGGAGGAAGGGCAGAGAGAGAAAGAGAGCGAGAATCCTCAAGCAGTCTCCCTGCTGAGCACACAGCCTGACACTGGGCTTGAACCCAGGAGCCAATCCCATGAAATCATGACCCTGAGATCTACCTGAGCTGAAATCAAGAGTCTGTCACTTAACCAATTGAGCCACCCACAGGCTCCTCTCCAGTCAAATAATTTTAAATACAAATAATGTCATGTGAGAATGGTAGAGTTGAAATAACTCAAATTGTATTTCTTCATTTTTATGATCCCCATATTATCATTTTTTAATTTTGTATCTCCTGTTTAAACTCAGGAATATGTGGTACCAAGGGTTTGGAGACACACTGAGCTTGAAGCATACCCAAATGATTCTAAACTGTTACAAACCTACATTAGAAAAGAACACAGGTAGCAATTATATAACTGGAAATTCTCTGAATCATCTCCCATGTACAATACAAAGACATCCATTAAAGACAGGAAGTCAAAATTTGCTAATATGATTCTTACATATTTATTACCAAAACTCAACTGTAACTGCAGTAATTGATTACAACTTAGATCAACAAGAGATTTTTTGAGGGACGAATATTTTATCAATGGTATTGTTTAGAATTCCCAGCACATGGTGATAATAAAAGGTAATATTTTATCATCATCATCATCATCTTCATCATTATTATTTTTGTTTGTTTGTTTTAGAGAAAGAGCACATAAGAAGGGGGTGGGGGTGCAGAGGGAGAGAGAGAGAGATAGAATATTAGGCAGGCTCCATGCCCAGTGTGGAGCTTGACATGGAACTTGATCCCAGGAACCTGAGATCATGACCCGAACCAAAATTAAGAGTCAGACACTTAACCAACTGAGCTATGCAGGTGCCCTTAAAAGGCAATACACTTTTATTTGTTCCATTATTTTTAAGTTCTCTACAGACAATGCTCACACTACTTCTTGCTTGGTGTTGTGAGGCTGCTTCTTACTGATCTTTCCATTCCAGGGGCCTGGTACTACTCTCTGTGACACTTGGACTGGGTGAGCTCTGGTCTTCAAACTCCCTAATCCCCTTGGCTTTCCTTTTCCTTACAGAATCTCCTCCAACCTATATGCCTGACAATTGCCCTAGGGATCTGCCTCCTTTTTCCATACTCATCTCTTACCTTGCTGTCTAAACCTACCCATGCACAAAAACTCTCAAATCTCTATCCATAGCCTTAATCTTTTTCTGATTTGCTGCAGTTTGGCCAGAATTCCAAAGACAGACATTCCCAAGTATTGTCATCCAAAGGATTTTGGGAATGGTGATTTTCTTTTCCCCCTCAATGTGGTTAGAATCACAGTCCAGCAATAATTCTGAAAGTGCTGGGGCTTATGGGTGAAACATTCTTGAGCCTAAAGGGCACTGGAACGGACAATTCAAAACTATTCAAAACACTCAGAAGAGTCACAAATGAACCAAACTGAGTGTGCCCTGTTCCAGACCCTGAGAGGACCCCTGGAATGAGGAACAGTGAATGAGTGATGGAGGTCTGCCACACTCCCTCCCAAGACAGCCATGGCTTATCACTCTTTCCCCAATGACTGCACACTTGCTCAGAAGCTTCCACAACACAGCACTCCTGGTAGTCGCTACCAATTGATCAGAATTAAATTAAGAGAAGAAAACCGCTGGCAGTGGGATTAAGTATGCGGGATATGCTAGGCCCTGGGAATCTACAGGTCAGTATGACAGGTCCCCAACCTAGAAGACCAGAAGTAAGAGACTCAGTACAAATAGATAATAACAGTAAAGTGGTACAGATGATAGGAACAGAGTGTGTGGAAGGAACAGGAGAAGCACAAAATGACCAGTTTCACCAGGGTGGGGCCCAGGTAGGGAACTCAAGTGGGTGACATCAGGACATTCAACTGGTAGGCTAGTTGCTAAGTCTCCCAAGACCTCAGCTTACTATTGTGTGGCCTTGGACAGGTTATGTAGTATCTCTGCGCCTCACTTTCCTCGCCTGTAAAATTATTACCTTGGGGGTAATAATGTCACCTACTCCATATAGCTGTTGCGAGGAGTGAATGAATTAATCGACATAAAGTGTTTAGGAAGTCCCTGGTTCATTAAAAGTACTCAAGTGGTAGTTGATGTTATCTTTTAATTCCGAGGCTGGAAGTCCAAGGACTTCTGATTTCATGGAGATGTCTAACAGTTTCATAGGGAAACGAAGATGAACCTTGGGACAAGTCACCTCAAGCCAGGGACAGGATGTGTCCCTCTGTGGCTTACTTGAATAGCCCCTGCTCTGCACACTGACAGCCTTCCTTTTTCAATCTGGAGAGAACACACATCAGTGTGTCAGTCCCAGTGGGGCAGGAGGAACTGCTGGGCAGAGGGTGAATTGAGATTGTGTGGTTAAATGGGGAGATCTGTGTGTGCCCCTCAATGCTGGCCAACTGGGGAGGGGAGGCCATCTGTAGGGAGCAGGGGACAGGTGACCGGGAATGGGACAAGATAGCCTCACAGCTCTGCCAGATAGTTTTAATTATTCAATACATCATATATCATAGCAAAAATAAGTCTCTGTTTGGAAGGGATAAAAGAAAAGCCAAATTTTCTCATGTATAAAAAAAAATCTGTGATGAAAGATGTAGAGAAAAAAATACGATTAAAATATTTCCTCTAAAACTGAGCAACAGCAGAAACATGTTTCTGATTAGCACCCAAAGAAAACAGCCAAAGCAGAAAGCCAAAGCTGATACTCAGTGGAAACTTTTGTATGTGTGTGTCAGGGGTTACTTTGATTTTCAAGTCACTTGGATTGATTTGACCCATAATGTTTATGTTACGTGAGGTTGAGTAGATGCTTTTCACTGGGAAATGAGGGGAAGTATGAATCAAAGACTAGCCAGGAACCTGTTCTCTGAGGGGGCAGACAGAAAAGGTATGTTTGACAGACACGACAGAGAAAGCGTGCTGGGGAAATACCAGCTGGAAGAGCGGTGGACGCACCCCCTGCGTCTTTGGTTTCCTCCTTTAGGAGACCATCCCAGAAACTGGGCTAGGACTTCCAATTACTCTAAGTGGGCAGATCAGAGAAACTGAAGCTTTAGGCTCTGAAATCCACCCAGCCACCCACTTTCAGAGTAAGACCTGCAGTTTCTTTTGAAATCTCTATTCCTATCTGTCTTTCTGTGAACAAACATAGGCGTGTTCACAAAACACAGCCCAAGTCGTTTGTACCGTGTGAGAGTAGCCACTTACTTCGTGTTTGGATTTTTGCTTTCCTGTCTTTCCTCTTAAACAAGTCTGTTTAGAGGTAAAACGAGAAGACATTTCAATGCTCACTTTTGTGCAAAGACTCTCATTTCACCATGGGATCTTTTATGTCTCAACTCTGGGGCTGCCTCTACATCTACCAGTTGTAAAATGGAATTGTACCTATGTCAAATGGAGAACAATTTAGTATGCACAAAAGGAAAGAAAAAGGGTATTATTAAGTTTCTGCATTCATAGAAAAGAACCCAGACAAGCTGATGCATATGAATTTGCATCAATATCCACGGTGGTTTTGAACTTCATTTTTTCTGTACTCCTCTACGTCTGTGACAGCTGACGCACACTGAGAATGATAATGCCAGACGTCACTCTAGGGGCCTGTCTTCCCGGCAACCTGAGGAACCGGGTACAGCTCTCATCCCTATTTGGCAGATGGAGAGGCTGAGGCCTAGCAAGTTGAGCTGATGAAGATTAATGCTACAGCTAGTAAGAGAAGGAGCAGGGCTCAGACTCTGGCAACCTGCCCCCAGATTCCCTCCTCTTTATGCTAAATGCCTTCAGTGTTTTTATTTTCTCTCTTTAACTCCAAAACATCCCTTGGAGTAGCCCTCTTCAGTATTTCCTCAAGGTTAGGAGCCACAGGCATTGACACAAACACCCCATGAGACTTAACTCAGAGGATGCGCTAAAGTTTCTAAACTCCATCCCACCCACCTCCCCCCTCCCCAGGGCAAGGCTGCCTTTCAGGTCAAAGGGGAAAGACCTTTTTCTTTCTTTCTTTCTTTTTTTAAGTTCTGCTAAAGCCCATTTCTCAAAAGGAATCAAGGAGTGATTTCTTTTTAACTAATTTCTCACCCTAATTATAAAGATGATTCAAACCCACAATAAAAAATTTAAATATGAGAAAAGCTGGAAGATAAAATTTCTTTCTCCTCTTTTTCTCAGAAGTAACTCGTCTATTCCTTACATGTTTCCAGAAATTCATAGTTTCTTGTCTGTTTTTTACACAAGCAGGAACACATAGTTTCTTGATTTTATTCAAAAAAACTTAGCGCACATCTATGAGGTGTCAGCACTGGGAAGACAGTAGAGGATAATACAAATATAGATCACTGCCATTATGAAATTCATGCTTTCATGATTTCACATAAGAGAATGACTCAGAGTCCCACAAGTTAGATTCCCATCTTCTGACCATATTTATATAGAACCCGGAGAAAATCTATAATTATTAACTTCTCTAATCTGAGAGGAGATATCCCTATCTCTCAGAGAGGGAGAGGAGCTAAGAAGGACCACACTACCCAGCCAAAGGGCAGTCTCTGGCTTTTTTCTGCATTTGGGTCTATGTCTTTATTCTCCTAGGAACAAAATGTCTTTTGGGCACTGAGCAAAGTGCCACTTTGACATCGTCTTTCATCTTTAGGAGTTTATCATCTTAGGGAGGCAGTAGTACAGTAGGGCAAAATTTCTGGTTCTAACAATTCCAGAAGCAAGCATGTTTTCATTTTTAATTCCTTCTCTTGAAGTATGTCTTTGAAAAGTCCACTCTCTCAACTAGATTTGTATTTAACTTAAAGGCAGGCTCCACTTACAGGCATCATCTCTTTTGCCTTTATTATTCAAACATGGATGATATGCAATTTCACCAATTCTGCTTATTCTTGACTGTTCTACCCCAGCTGAGACCCCAGGTGCTGGGCCCCCTTACACATCCAGCCAGAAAGCACACTCTTCTGAGTGCTTCTGGTCCAGTCTGTGGCAGGCATTTCATAAATGTGCCCAAGTAGGAAGTCTCACTCTTGATGAGGAGGAGAAAGCACAACTTCCAGTGGCTGTGTCAAAGGAAATTTTAAGAAATTTCTCTTAGCTAAACCAGCAGTGGTGACTTCCTGTCAGAGTGGGAGGTAAGAAGCATTTCCCAGCACTGACAACAGATTGGGTTTGGTCAGACTGTTTATACCGTGTCATGATGAATTGAATGATAAAACAATGTGTAAAATTTCTTCTACCTCAACCAGAGCAGTATCCTAGTTGACAAGTGTGAGGAAAACGTTCTGTCAGTGACAACCTAGTAAGTTTAAGATCATTCAAAAGTGCTTCTTTAAGGGCTTTAAAGTGCCTCAGAAACCAGTTGCAGTGGACACAGAGTCGGTCCCTCCTTTCTTCTTAACCCTTAGCCATTAATGTTTAAACTCAAGGCCTAAACAAGCCATTAGCTTTAAGGTAATAATTTTGTATCTTAAGAATTTTTAAATCCAAGTTTTTGTTTTTTGTTTTTTTGTTTTTGTTTTTTTTTTATTATCTTAGATGTTCCATCACTTCTTTTCATATTTCACCTTCTAAGAACATGGCCATTGAGGCTCTCAGAGGTGCTGGGCTCTCCCAAACGGTGGTGGCGGCAAGCTGGAGCCGCAGTGGAGGTGAGCTCATCCCTTATTCATCTCCAAGAATCCCACTTGCTATCAAAATCAGACTTCCTGGTCTAACATTTCCTGGCTCCTTTCTCTTCCTCTACGAAAGGGCTGGGTCAGAGATTTGCTTTCTCAGTCTCCTGGATACATCAATTCTTGTCAAAGAACTATTAGAAAGAGCAGATGTTATCCTGTAGATTTTAAGTAGGAAGCGCCCAGTGGATGAGCTCTGCCACCGAGGTGGTGTGTTCTTCCTCAGCAAGTTGTAGGACGAGAGACATCTGGTTTCACATTTTCTGCCTGTTGCTTATTCTGTGTACACTCATGGCACTGTGGTATCCCCACGCCAGCTTTGACCTTTCTTTCCATGAAAGAGAGCAAATGCTTGGACTAATCCAAAGTCAGAGAAGTTCCTATAAGTAAGTATCAGTGGAGTGTTCCGAGCCTGCCTTATTTTGAGAAATATGAGGTTGGGTCACATAAGATATTTAAAAAACATGAGTGCCTCTGTCACATTAGATATTAAATCTACTCATGCCCTTCCTTTGTTTAGAACCCATTAGTAGCTCCCCATTGTATTTAGAGTTTAATTTAAACTTTGTGCCAGTGACTCTCACAGCCCTACAAAACCTGGCTTCTTAAAAAACAACACTGAGGACATAGTGAAACACAAGGACCTGACATAATTAAGATATACAACTTGGTCAGTTTTGATTATGTCAAAACTGGTCATGTTGTCTGCCATCACCACAATCATCACCACAATGAATGAAGAAAAGATCCATCTCTCCTTACAGTTTTTATGTTCCTTTAAAATTCATGTCTCCTTTTATACCCACACTCAAGTAACCTTTGATTTGCTTTCTGCTGCTACATATTGGTTTGCATTTTCCAGAATTTTATGTAAAAATATGTACTTTTTTTTGCCTGCCTTGTTTGACTGCATATAATAATTTTGAAAGTCATCCATGTTGTTGCATGTATCAATAGTTTTTTTTTTAATTTAACTTCAATTAGCCAACATATAGGACATCATTAGTTTCAGAGGTAGAGTTCAGTGATGCACCAGTTGCGTATAACACCCAGTGTTCATCACATCACGTACCCTCCTTAATGCCCATCACCCAGTTACCAAGTTGCCCCATCCCCCTCCTCCTTCCCCTCCAGCAACCCTCAGTTTCTTTCCCATAGTTAAGAATCTCTCATGGTGGGGTGCCTGGGTGGCTCAGCGGGGTGGGGCCTCTGCTTTCGGCTCAGGTCATGATTCCAGGGTCATGGGATCGAGCCCCGCATCGGGCTCTCTGCTCGGCGGGGAGCCTGCTTCCTCCTCTCTCTCTGCCTGTTTCTCTGCCTACTTGTGATCTCTGTCTGTCAAATAAATAAATAAAATCTTTAAAAAAAAAAAAAAAAAAAGAATCTCTCATGGTTTGTCTCCCACTGTGATTTTTTCCCATTCCATTTTCCCTCCCTTCCTCTGTGTTCCTCTGCACTATTTCTCATATTCCACATGAGTGAAACCACACGATAATTGTCTTTCTCTGATTAACTTATTTTGCTCAGCATAATACCCTCCAGTTCCATCCACATTGATATAAATGGTAAGATTTCATACTGTAAACAGTCAACAAAACAAAGAGGTAATCCACAGAATGGGAGAAGATATTTGCAAGTGACACTACAGACAAAGGACTGATATCCAAGATCTATAAAGAACTCCTCAAACTCAACACCCAAAAAGCAGATAATCATGTCAAAAAAGGGAAGAAGATATGAACAGACATTTCTCCAAAGAAGAGATACAAATGGCTAACAGACACATGAAAAAATGTTCATCTCCTTAACCATCAGGGAAATTCAAATCAACACCACTTTGAGATACCACCTTATACCAGTTAGAATGGCCAAAATAAACAAGACAAGAAACAACAAGTGCTGGAGAGGATGTGGGAAAGGGGAACCCTCTTACACTGTTGGTGGGAATGCAAGTTGGTACAGCTGCTTTGGAAAACAATGTGGACATTCCTTAAGAAATTAAAAATAGAGCTACCCTATGACCCAGAAATTGCACTACTGGGTATTTACCCCAAAGATACAGATGCAGTGAAAAGAAGGGCCATATGTACCCCAATGTTCATAGCAGCAATGGCCACAGTTGCCAAACTGTGGAAAGAGCCAAGATGCCCTTCAACAGATGAATGGATAAAGAGGGTATGGTTCATATATATAATAGAATATTACACCTCCATCAGAAAGGATGAATACCCAACTTTTTATCAACATGGGCAGGACTGGAGGAGATTATGCTGAGTAAAATAAGTCAAGCAGAGAGAGTCAATGATCATATGGTTTCACCTACTTGTGGAGCATAAGGAATAACATGGAGGACATTAGGAGAAGGAAAGGAAAAGTGAATTGGGGGAAATTGGAGGGAGAGATGAACCATGAGAGACTGTGGACTCTGAGAAAAAAACTGAGGGTTTTGGAGGGGAGAGGGGTTGGGGGATGGGAGAGCCTGGTGGTGGGCATTAAGGAGGGCATGTATTGCATGGAGCACTGGGTGTGGTGCATAAACAATGAATCTTAAAATACTGAAAAAATAAAAGAAAATTAAAAAAAAATTCATCCTGTTGATGGCTGAGTAATATTCCATTATGTGTGTGTATGTATGTATGTATATATACTATGTATGTATGTATGTGTATATGTATATATATATACTATGTATGTACGTATATGTATATATACATACACATATGTACATACACATATATACATAAATATGTGGGTGTATATATCTATATATACACACAAACACCATGTCTTCTGCATCCATTCATCTGTTGATGGTTTGTTCCTTTTTACTGCTTCTTGATAATTAACATTAATAGAATATTCTTTTGTACAGATATGCCATAATCTATTCATCTACTTGCCTGTTGATGGACATTTGGACTTTTCTAGTTCTGGGCTATTATATACAAAGCTTTATTTATTTTTTTAAAAAGGAAACAAAAAAAATTACTGCTGAAAATGGAAAACAAGAATTATTCTCCATGAACAAATTCACCATAGAAATGAGCACAAAACTAACAGGGTTGTACAACTGCAAATCATTGTAGATACCACCATGAGGTATAAACCCTCTTCCTGCAGCAGTCAGATGGGCCTCTTGCAGCCCCAGCCCCATGAACTGAGACAAGACAATGACAAGCTATATTCTGTGGTGCAGTTAAAAACAGTGGATCTGGCAGATGCTACCACAGAATGTGCTGCTGTAATGTTGACAGATGCTATTCAGTCGTTCCTTCATTAAGAAACAGAATGGGGGCGCCTGGGTGGCTCAGTGGGTTAAAGCCTCTGCCTTCGGCTCAGGTCATGATCTCAGAGTCCTGGGATTGAGCCCCGCATCGGGCTCTCTGCTCGACGGGGAGCCTGCTTCCCTCTCTCTCTCTCTCTCTGCCTGCCTCTCTGCCTACTTGTGATCTCTCTCTCTGTCTGTAAAAAAAAAAAAAAAAAAAAAAAAACAGAATGATAAGTCACCCTCCCCTCTGTGGTAAGCACAGCAGATACGGGGCTGAGCACATGAATGGGGTCTTTAAAGTTCATGAGCTTATTTATGGTCTTAAAAGCAGAGACTAACAATAAAGCAAGTCTTAAAATGAAGTGTGATAAGCACTATGACAGGTGTCTTCTGGTGGCCTGAAAGAATACACAGGATACTCACTGTGCCTACAGTATTTCAGTGGTGACACAAATTGTAATTAGGAGTCAGGCAGGGAAGCAGAAGAAGTAGGGAATGAAAAAGAGGTGAAGATTCTAGGAATAGATTCTGGTGAGTCCTGTGATCTCATCTCAGCACAGAGAAGGCATGACCAAGAGCTCTGGATCCTGTAATGGAGGATACATGCTAGCCTTTTATTCTAACACTCCTTGTTTCCACATTGAGTGATTTCTCCCTGATGAGGTAGTAACTAAGGTGATATAAATGTTGGTAGATTGGTGGTCTATAAGGATTCTATGAAGAAATTACATTTGATTTATGCCTTCTATATGTTAGATAGTTTACTTTATACAGCTAATATTAAGTTATTCTATATAAAATGAATCTGGCCCTTGCAAAGCCAACTGACACAATCACAATAAACTCCTGACTTAATTGAAGTCAGTGGGGGTGGTGATGAAATTAATGAAAAAAGATCTCAGAAGATCATCAACAGACCCATAAAGCTGGAGGGTATCAAAGCTGTAATGGTGAAAAGCTGTCAATGTCAGAAGACATTTGGGGGGGCGCCTGGGTGGCTTAGTGGGTTAAGCCTCTGCCTTTGGCTCGGGTCATGATCTCAGGGTCCTGGGATCGAGCCCCGCATGGGGCTCTCTGCTCGGCGGGGAGCCTGCTTCCCCCTCTCTCTCTGCTTCCCCCTCTCTCTCTGCCTGCCCCTCTGCCTACTTGTGATCTCTCTCTCTCTCTGTCAAATTAAAAAAAAAAAAAAAAAAAGAAGACATTTGGGGACCCCTATGTGCTCCACCTAACATCCATTCCTTCCTTTTTTCTTGTTAACTAAACTCCAAGTGTATTCAGGGATTCACCTTCTTCCTCAAAAGACAAAGATCCTATCCCAAGGCTGGATATGGGTCTGATTGGACGAAATGATTCATAGTAGCCCCATGCCACCTGCCGGTGATGGTTTAGGCATGAGCATGTGACACCACTCTGGCCACAGGGACATGATGGGAAATCTGTTGGGGGAGCTTCTGGCAAATCTTTCGTTAGAGAGGATCCCACAGAAGATCTAGTTTCTTCTTCCTCTGGGTGCTGCTGTCATTGGATATGGTCTGCTGCAGCCACCTTATGACCATGGTGATGGGGAGGTTGCCAAAGCACATTCAGGGGATGGTAGAGCAGAGAGATGAAAGGATCTGGATCCTTAATGACTTCCCCAAACCTCAGACTCACTCAATTCTGGAGCTGCCCACTTTAGAAGTTCTCATTATATGAGACAATAAGTTTTCTCATGCCTTAAGCCATTTTAAGCCGGGGTTGGTTGGGCCAGAAACATCTGACTCAATCCATCCATCGATTCATTCATTCACCACATATTTTTTTGGTGGTCATTAAGCCACTCTAGTGGCCAGATACTCTACTAAGGGCTGGATCTCGAAATTCAAAAAATCAAGTCCGATATGTAGGTTATGCACCTTGTTTTGGCTGATGAAATGTGAGCAGAAATGGCCTGTGTTACTTCTGGGAAGGAACTTTTAGAACCAACAAGGGAAAGAAATGTTAGGCTTCCTTCCCTTTCTCATGATGATGAAGAATTACATGTTGAGAAAGAACTTCTATTCAACCGGCTCTCCAGTGACTAGGTTGAGTGAAATTCTACCCCTTCTCTCCCACACTAGTGAGATTAAAAAAAAATAATAAATGTTGTTTAAACCACTAAGAATTAGGGATTGTTTAGCATCATGCCAATCCTGCCTATCCTAGCTGACAAGCATGTAAAGTGCTTAGCAGAGAGCCTAGCCCTCAGTGCACAAAGCCTTGCTGCTGCTATTGTTACAACTTGTTGGCGCCTACCCAGAGGAGTGAATAAAGGCCAGCACATGCCTGGAAATGTACTCAGAATGCAACTATTTAAAACCTAATTATTTATAGGCTTATCAGTAAAGAGGGTATCAGTCAGCTACAAAAGGAGAAAGCGTATCTGTTAACTACCAAAATACATGAGTGTACTCAGAGTTCAGGGTCCTGTGCCTCAGCACCCTAAGATCCCAAACATCTTTAGACATTGACAAATGTGACGTCTCACTTTTAAGGTTGGAAAATGAACTCAAGCAGGATCAATTAGAAATCTAATCTACCTACGGCGGGGTGGGAGGAAGACATAGGAAAATTGATAAAATATAGAACAGTGTCATGTTGCTGAGGCTATTTGAAAAAATGTAGTGTCCACTCAGTAGAATCTCATAGTACTTGGTGGTGTGATCATGTCTGGGACATGGCATGGCACCCCTCTTTCAGAGGAATTTTGATAATTAGACTATCCTGGGAAGAGGAGCCATGATAGTCCAAATTTAGAAGCCATCATGTAAGGCTCTCAGTAAAGGCAAATCAGGTGCCAACCTGGAAGGGGCACATTAACTGTCTTCAAATACTTTCAGAGGAGCAAAGCCAGAAGGCAAAACCAGGACAAGAGCTGGAAGTGTTAGGGACACCGAGCTTAGCTCACTACAACAAAGATACATGATCTTATAATAACTATATCTGCACAAGAGAAAAAGCTAGATCTTAAAATAGTGAGCTATCAATCAAAGTGTTTCCAAAGAGGATGAATAACCTGCAGGTATACAGAATTCATTCAACACTTATTGAGAATCTATTAAATACCAAGTGACAGGCAAGGAATCACAAATTAATGAGATATGATGTCTGACCACAGGGTATTTATGACTATGATGGTTAAACAACAGGTAAATAGGTAATTATTTTGTGTGGTAAGTGATACTGCAGAGTTTGTGCGAACTTTCATGGAGACGATGCACTCTTTGGATAATCCGAAAACATTGCACAGAAGTTATATTTGCTGTGTATTGAATAACAGTTCAGAGTTTGTATTGCAGAGGAGTAAACTATCAATGTGGGGTAAACGCAGTGATTTTAAAGTCTTTCAAAATCTTCAGAACTTATTCCATCTTATAAAAGGCAAGACAAACACAATGGTCATCGAATGGAATAAGACACATTTTTAAAAATTAATTAATTATTTATTTAAATTTTAGGGAGTGAATATACATGCAATATTGGTTTTTGGAACAGAATTTAGTGATTCATCACTTACATACAACGCCCAGGGCTGTTCACAGCAAGTGCCCTCCTTAATCCCCATCACCCATCACCCTTTCCCCCACCTACCTCTCTCCATCACCCTTCAGCTTGTTGTCTATTGTTAAAAAAGTCTTTGATGCATTGTTTCCCCTTCTCCTTTTTCTCTTTTTCCCCTTCCCACATGTTCATCTGTTTTCTTTCTTAAATTCCACATATGAGTGAGATCATATGGTATTTGTCTTTTTCTCACTGACTCATTTCACTTAACATAAGACCCTCTAGCTCCATCCATGGAATTGCAAATGGCAAGATTCTAGTCTTTTGATGGCTCAGTAACATTCCATTTTATACATATACTGCACCTTTTTATCCATTCATCAACCAATGGACATTGGGCTCTCTGCATAGTTTGGCTATTATTGATAATGCTGCTATAAACATCAGGGTTCCTGTACCCCTTCAAATCTGTGTTTTTGTATTCTTTGGGTAAATAACTAGGAGTGCAGTCACTGGATCATAGGGTATTTCTATATTTAACATTTTGAGGAACCTTCATACTGTTCTCCAGAGTGATAGCACTAGTTTGCATTCCTACCACCAGTGCAAGAGGGTGTCCTTTTCTCTGCATCTTCCCCAACTCCTGTTGTTTCTTGTGTTGTTCATTTTAGCCATCCTGACAGGTGTGAGGTGGCACCTCATCATGGTTTTGATTTGCACTCCCCTGACGATGAGTGATGGTGAGCATCTTTTCATGTGTCTGCTAGTCATCTGGGTGTCTTTTTGGGAAAAGCATCTATTTATGTCTTTTGCCCATTTCTCAATTGGGTTATTTGTTTTTGGGTATCGACTTTGATAAGTTCTGTGTAGATTTTGGATACTAAGCCTTTATAAGTATGTCATTTGCAAATATCTTCCCCCATTCCACAGACTATCTTTTAGTTTTGATTGTTTCCTTTGTTGTGTAGAAGCTTTTCATCTTGATGAAGTCCCAATAGTTCGTATACAAAAGACCCACAGCTAATATCATCCTCAACCGGGAAAAACTGAGAGCCTTTCCACTGCAGTCAGGAACAAGATAAGGAAGTCCACTCTCACCATTATTATTTAACATAGTATTGGGAGTCTTAGCCTTGCAGACAATCAGACAACAACAGAAATAAAAGGCATCCAGATTGGCAAGGAAGAAGTCAAACTTTCATTATTTGCAGGCAACATAATACTCTTTGTAGAAAACCTGAAAGACACTACCAAAATATTGCTAGAACTCTTTATGAATTCAGCAAAGTTGCAGGATATAAAATAAGTGTGCAGAAATCTGTTGCATTTCTATACCCCAATAATGAAGCAGCAGAAAAAGAAAGGAATCAATCCAATTTGCAACTGCACCAAAAACCATAAGATACCTAGGAATAAGTTTAACTAAAGAAGTAAAAGATCTATACTCTGAAAACTACAGAACACTTGCAAAAGAAATTGAAGAAGACAGAAGGAAATGGAAAAGCATTCCATGCTCATGGAATAAAAGAACAAACATGGTTAAAATGTTTATTTTTAACATCTACACATTTAATGCAATCCCCATCAAAATAGCACCAGTGTGTTTCACAGAGCTAGAACAAACAATCCTAGAATCTGTATGGAACCACAAAGGCCCTGAATAGCCGGAGCAATCCTGAAAAAGAAAACTGGAGGCATCACGATTCTGGAATTCAAGCTCTATTACCAAGCTGTGGTCATCAAGGCAGTATGGTATTGGCACAAAAACAGACCCATAGATCAACGGAACAGAACAGAAAATCCAGAAATGGACCCACACTCTATGGCCAACTAAACTTTGACAAAGCAGGAAAGAATATCCAATGGAAAAAAGACAGTCTCTTCAACAAAGGGTATAGGGAAAACTGGACAGCCACATGCAGAAGAATGAAACTGGACCACTTTCTTATATCATCTTACACAAAAATAAATTCAAAATGGATGAAAGGCCTAAATGTGAGAAAGGAAACTATCAAAATCCTAGAAGAGAACACAGGCAGCAACCTTGTTGACCTCAGCTTCGGCAACTTCTCAGTGGACTCACCACCACAGGCAAGGGGGAAAAATTCTAATATGTACATATCTCAGATCTTTTTCAAGCAAATAAGTAAATAAAAGAAGTAGTCTGCCTTATTCAAATGGGTGGTGTTGTGACTCCACAGGCATTGGAGAGAGTCAATAGATCCAGAGTTCTTAAAAAACTTCAGGTAGTGGCTTGGAATGGAATCCGGAAGAAAAACTCCAGTCAGCAGGCAAAGGGCAGGCACATTTCCCTTCCTGCTTTGCTTCTGAATGGAGAGTTTACCACTCTTGAAGTAGCTAGTTAAATGGTTCAGGTGGACTGTAAAATTCTTCAAGACCAGGGAGAGAATCTGGACTCATGCGATGGGGGAACTTTCCTGTGAGGCCCCAGTCCATCCAGATTTGCTTGGAAATGTAACTGGGAAAGACTGATGAGTTTTGGAAAAGGGATCAGTTTTATTTTGCTCTTCCTAAAGGATGTGGAAGACTGAAGTAGCCAGAGGGCTAAGAAGTGGGAGGATAAGTAACCATTCTGTAATTGCAACATCTGAGAAAAGGAGCAGCAAGCCACTAAAACCAATAGTTACTTTTTTTCATTTCAATTCAGAATCAATACAAAAGGGGTTACACCCCAAGAATGTTGAAACGATACATGGTACTTGATGGGAAGGAGTAGCAGAGTGATAAATTGAGAAGCTGTGATAAATGAGTCCTAGATTTAAACCCTAAGGTTTCTGCTTTCCAGCTCTCTGACCCTGGGTGAGTTGCTAACCTCTTTGATCATCGGTGGTCTCATGTGCAAAGGGATTGCAAACACAGATCATGCAGGAGAGCTGTGGGAATTATCGAGTATGCCACAGGATCTATGTTAGCATGCTAGCTTAGTACTAGCCATGTAGCACATGCTTATCAACTACATCCAGCATCATTATTTTATTCTTAGGTGACATACAAGCATAAAAGTAGTTAATTGTTAGTTTGGCCTTACAGGACTTTGGATTTGAAATCTATTCAACAACTCTGAGCACTTACCCTGTGCAAAGCACTGACTTAGCGCTGGGGACACAGTGGGAAACAGCACAGTTGGGTTTCCCTTCATGGAGTTACAATCCAGAGGGAAGGTACAAACAGTAAGTAGGGAAACAAATACATAGGATACTTAACAATGAGAGCAATGAAAGAATTAAAAAAACAAAACAAAACAAAACAGGGGTTGCAATACGCGTGTGCCTTGAGAACTTCTACTGGCTGAACAAGCGACATTCAGGGAGAGATGTCAATTCCTGAAGGCGGATGTGATGTGTGCGCTGAGCCTCATACCAGCCCACTGACTTTGTATCCCACATAGTTATTCAAAATGTCTTAATGAAGTCAGGTTCCAGACAAATTGGTTCATTCATTTCAAAGGGATTTATTTTAGGACCCCCACACTTCCGGTCTCGGGCTAGTTGCATTACTCACTCACTAAGTATTTTGGCAGAACCTTCAACTGATGTGTATTTTTAGTACTGGGTTTATGTGTAAGAAAAATACATATGGAGGGGCTGGGTGAATAATTGGAGAGGAAAATAAAATAGCAACCTGTGTTTCTCAAGTGTCAGCTGGGTAGTAATGGAATAGAAAGTATTGGGTGATTTAGAGTATGTGGGGCTTAAAAACAATCATAAACAAAATATCAAATTGCTCAAAGTCTCACAGCGAGGGTCAATCATCAAAGAAGTGGAACTGACAGAGAGAAGGGTCTGAGTTGGAGGTATGGGGAGACAGAGACAGACATAGACACAAAAAAGCAAGCTTTTAGGAAAGTGTTCTTTTTGATTGTAATGAATGAAACACTTTTTGGAACAGTTTTGAAGAGCTCTTGCTAGACCTAGATGAACAATGTAGCCTCTGAAGTAAGGAGAGAACGCATGTTTCGTATCTTTGAATTTTTAGTTAGGCCCTGGAAATATGCACCTGGATTTAAAAATGGTTGAGAAGAGTTTTCAACAACAGAAGTATCTGATAAACAGGCTCATGACACACTTGGAGGGCTTGATACAAATGTCTGAAAAGAGGAGTATGGGCCTTTAATAAAAGCCCCATCTCATGACGTCCGAGCTGCTAACTGCATATACTTAACACATACATCACTTTAACACAATTTATGTCATTAATTGAAACCCAGTCTAGGGAATAGCTCCAAGTTCTGGCTCGGATTCTTCTTCCCTATTACCCATAGCTGAGCCCATGATTCAAGCTAGCATATCATTTATTTCTTCTGTAGACTTGTAAGCCTTAAATCTACATTTTATTTTTAGTTTATGATGTTTCTTTTTTCTGAAGTGAATCTCCCAGTCTTCCTCCTGGCTTCCTCTTAACCTTCCAGATTTAGCTCAAATGCTTCTCCTCCATGAACCTCTTCTTAAGCAGAATCGCCCATACCTTGACTGGATTTCCTATAACATTTATACATGTCTTCCTGATCCTTTCATTCATCATAGTCATGATTATCATTTATTGTGTGCCTACTATGTTCTGGGAACAGTGTTAAACATCTTACATAGATTTCTTCATTTAATACTTACTACAGCTTCAAGAGACAGGGATTATTATTCTGATTGACTGATGAGGTTAATAAATTTGCTTGATTTCATCCAGCTAGCAAGAGATGGCGCCAGGGTTTGAACTCAGTCTTCTTATTCCATTCAGTACATGCTATGCAGCTTCTCATACCATGCCGTTTCATTTTGCTGGTGTTGCCATTTATTTCTGTTCATGTCTGTTTCCTTCCGTAGATGACAACCATGTATTAACTCATGTTGAAGGGATGGATGGATAACAGGACAGGTAAAGGGTTCATCCACTGGTTCTATCCATGCTCCAGGAGGTAGAAGTGTCAGAGTAGGCAAGGTTGATTATTGGAGAGTTACTAGAAGGAAAATGCCATAGAGTTGGTAATAAGAGTCAAAGATCAGG
This sequence comes from Enhydra lutris kenyoni, assembly GCF_002288905.1. Lineage (NCBI taxonomy): Eukaryota > Metazoa > Chordata > Mammalia > Carnivora > Mustelidae > Enhydra > Enhydra lutris. The sequence continues at coordinate 2,065,557 of NW_019154134.1, forward strand.
GGTGCCTGGGTAGCTAAGCCCTTAAGCATCTGCCTTCGGCTCAGGTCATGGGATCCCAGTGCCCTGGGATCCAGCCCCATGTTGTGCTCCCTGCTCATCAGGGGGTCTGCTTCTCCCTCACACACTCCCCCTACTTGTGTTCCCTCTTGCTCTCTCTCTCTCTCTCTCTGTCAAATAGATAAATAAAATCTTAAAAAAAAAAAAGAGTTAAAGATCAGAAATGAAGAAAACCATTCAGAGCAACAGTAGGTTCATTGAGAGCAATGATAAAGCAAGCTGTCATTCAGGGCAAAATTTAATTGGATACAAGTTTTAATTAGACACACAAAAGAAAGGACATTATTTTTCATTGGGTATCCATAGCAGCTAGCCAAGTATGATAAACTTCTTTGATTACCTGACCATAAAAAACTCAGAATAAGTTTCTATACTCTCCTCTCATATCCGCCTCTCCTCATTTGGGACTGGTACACATTTATAATATTTATTCTTGTATTGTTTAAGAGTTCATCCCTCCTTGCTGGGCTTAGATGTGTGTTAATACTCACCATGAGTATGTAGTGTAGTTGATTAAATATATAATACATAATATTTACTTATTGTATGTATCTTCTAAAAACTTACCCAAGTACCTTGTGGTCTCTCTATATAGATAGATATAGTGTGGCAAAGGACTGCATGAGTGGGGGACGGAACGTGCATTTGTGCACGCTCTTCTCTAGTCTTATGGTCCCCCACCCCTTGTCTCCACTTGAATTCCTACTTTTCCACCCTTACTTTTTATGGTGTGCAGAATCTCAGGCCCTACCCCCATCCACTGAATCCTGAATCTGCATTTTAATAAAATCCCATTAAAGCCTGACAAGCACTGAAGCTTCCCTAAACACCTCCAGCAAAACAAAAGCTCTAATTACACACCTGGCATTTAGTCTTTATCACACTGTATCATGACTAGCTGTTTACATGAACCTATAATCGGAGAAGGCCTTGATGATGTTCACTGAAACATGTTAGGGCATACTAATCCAGAGTTCTGTTATTTATTATGATGTCTGTAATACTATAGACTCTAGATTCATTGACCCAATTTCCTTTTCTCCTTCAGAAGTTGAAAATACTAAAAACCTGATTTTCTAGCCTCCCTTCCAGCCAGATAAGGTCATGTAACAGTTCTGCCAATGAGACATAACCAGAAGCTTGCTAATACTTTCTCTTCTTTTGCCTGAAACATGGACACAGTGTTGGAGGTACACCTTGGTTACTACTGTCAGGCCAAAGGGCAAAATCCAAGGGCTGTGGACCAGGAAGACAGAAAAATATGAATTCTCAAAGGCAACCTTCTGATGGCAAATATGATGTTCTCATTTCTGTGATCTTCCTGTATTTAAATGACTGTCTGTTTGCTCTCAGTTGAGCTGAATCCGTTTCCTACCAGTACAGTGTCTCATCATTTAGACAAGCAGATCAAATTTACATTTGCTCTCTTTACTAGTCCTTGCTGAGGTTCATCAAGGTGGAACAAAATAAGGTGTTAACGATGGCTTTCTGGTTGTTCCTTTTTTTTTTTTTTTTTTAGGATTTTATTTATTTATTTGAGAGAAAGAGAGGGTGTGAGTAAGAGCACAAGCAGGGGAGGGGTAGAGAGAGGGAGAAGTTGACTCCCCACTGAGCAGGGAGCCTGATGCAGGGCTTGATCCCAGGACCTGAACCAGAGGCAGATGCTTAATCAACTGAGCCACTCAGGCACCCCTTTGATTGTTCCTTTTTTTCAAAAATTGTATTTCCCTAAGTAATTGATTTAGAATAACATCTACTAACAATATTCCCCAATGAGTAAATCTTGGACTATCAAAGAAATTAGTTAAAGCCTCTCGTCAATATGAGAACACAAATCTCTCCCTTTGCTCTTCTTGATATCTTGATTGCCACAAGAATGGAGGGGGCAGCCATATGGGGGAAGTTTAAAAAATACAGCAATTATGATTGCTTTAATAGGAGCTTGGTGCAAACGTATCTGAGTTATGTTTAAATCCAGCCATACTGCCTGACTCCCAAGGCATGGGGATGCTTTGGGTCATTACAGTCTTAATATTTTCCATATGTTAATTAGGCACAGGTTACATTTCACTATGATGGCCAAATGGGAGACCTGCTGTGGAATTTTGTAGAATTAGCCTGTGTGACCTCTTGGTCCCTGAACTACCCCGTAAACTCTCGATGGGATTTTTGCTCCCACTGTACTGCTCTAGTGCTGTTGGGATCTTGCAGCTGTTTCATGGCCCATCACTGTCAAATTACCCTAGAATCCAAATCATGCAAGTTGAACCACCCTGGAAACTTTATCCATCCATTTCTTGGTGCACATGGCCTCTGACCCACAATCTGGTATCTCCTGAAGTCTACCGGTTTATCCTTTGTTATTGTGTACTTGGGCCCTATCCTACCTAGAAGAGCCACATTTGCAGATTGTTCCAGATGTGTGCTATATTTTAAAAGAGAAAAGAGAAAACATAAGGGCGCAATGAGCTCAAAGTCACAGTGAACATGTCTGACCTAGTCGCCCTAAGCACATTCTTTTGAATACTCTCTATGTGAAACCTGTTTCCTCTGAGGTTGAATTTGAGTTTGAAAACCTGGAAAATGACATTTAGGGTTGGGTTTGGTCATCAGGCTGTGTGATATGGTTTTTTTGCAAAGATCCATCCAAATGAGGAAGCAGATGAACAACAAGATCCGTTCTGGGTCTAGTCTCTGAAGATACTTTCAAAAAAGAAGTGTTTATCTCTTAAAGAAAGAATTATCACTAGGACAACTACTCCCTGGAAACCCACAAGGCCACAGTCTCTGGCAAGTGAAGTTGTGTTGTGTTCCTTAATCAGCTTCTGTCCTCAATCCATTGATACTCAAACTTCAGCTGTATCAGAATCACCAGGAGTGGTGGGTGGGGGGTTATTAAAGCACACACAGTGACCTCTGCCCCCAGAGTTTCTAATTCAGTGGAGTTGAAGCCAATGGACTTGATAATTTGCATTTCTATCCATTTCCCAGGTGATGCGATGGTACCAGTCCAGGACCACACTTTGAGGGCTACTTCTTGAGTCAAACATTATACTCTCATCCCATCCAGCCAGCTAATGGCTTGGCTGTCAATCCTGGGATTTATTATTATTATTATTATTTAAAGCAGCCTGACCCAGTCTTATAGCTTTTACTGATTCTGATCTTCAATTATCCCCACCTCTCTTATTTTATGATTACATGATTGATAATGCATATTGGATCTGAGGGCATCACCATGCTCAGCTGTGAGAGATTAAGCTAGCAAGGTGGCACTGCTATGAGAGATCTTAGGGGAAGGTAGAATGGACAGAGTGTGGCAGTGTAATTGCCATAAGCAATTATTACAATTACAGCACACAACTGACAATCACTCAACCTGAACCTTGTCAGTGAGCTCATGAACGGATTACATTTGCTTTTAGCCTCTACTGTTTTCATACTCATAACTTCTGGAAGGAGCCACAGTTCTTCTGGCTGCTGCAGTTGGCCATGTTTTCCCATTTGCGTGGCCGGGTATTCCAGTGAGACATTTTCCCCTAAGCTTTCCTTTTGTCTCTTCCCCACTGAGGTACACAACAGGTGAGCTCCTGGTGCACATTCAAGATCTCTACTCAAGACTCCAGGGTGATTTTTCAATCCCTTCTCCACTTCACTTTGATCAGAAAAGAAATATCCTAGTAATTCCAGAGTACCATCTAGCTGTGTTATTAATTCCTGCAGGTTTTAGCCATGGATGAGGATCGTATTTGTCCCTTGAAGAAATTCTCAACTATTTCAGACTTTTTAGTATTCTGTATTTGCTTTCAAAAAAGGAAATATGGTGGTGGCTCAGAGAAAAGCCAGTGATGCCACGGAGGCCAGCTGTCTTTTCCCACAGAGCACTACCACCTGGCCTCTGTCTGAACCCCACCGGGTGCCCTTCACCACCCCACGTGTACTTGTGAGGCAGAGGCCCAAACACCGTGCTGGAGAAGGTATGCGGTGAAGAACAACACCCAGTAGAGATGTCTCATCCTTCCTCCTCTTGCTCCACTTCTAGTTCCTTCCCAATATAAGCCATGGGGATAGCAGAGTTACCAGAATGCTGATAATTCCCCATAGCCAAAGCAACCTGCCTCCATGAGGAAGACACTCAGAAAATAATGTCTCTTTGTAGACATTTATAATCACAAGATGGTGGAAATGGCCTTTGTCTGACAGTTTCTTTCCTTTTATCTTTGCCTGTCAAGGAATCTAACAAGTAGCACTCATTCATCTTGATTTGGTGACTCAGAGTGTGTGCTGAGCACTCTGAAGAGCATTAAACCACCACAGGATTTATCAATATTTGCATTCCATCATTGTCCTGGGGCAGGGTCTGCTGGGTGAGTCACTCCTGGGCCACCTTCCCCTGCTCCTTGGTAAGGAGTCGAGAATGGTCAGCAAGGTTCTCTCCCTTCACTTGGTGGCTAATGGGCACTCCTTGAATCTGGTCACACATCTCCTTCAAAATGGCATTTCATCCACCCCGCCCACCTGCCCACCCCTGGTGCCACTGACTAAAGATACCTCAGGAATGAAGAAGGCTGCTGACCCTCCCCCAGTGCCCATGTTTGCACTCTCTCTGCAGCTCAGCCCTTCTCCTCAGTGCTTTCTTTCCTGGGCCAAAACAAACCCAAACCAAATCCTCTGGGTGGAGGAGTTTCCTGATGTGTCTGCTGACAGCCAGGGATTGGGGTATTAGGGGATTAGACAGAAAAAAAAAATATTGAGTGTGACATTTTAATAGAGTTGTAACTCAGTTTGATGGGACAACTTGGGAACTATAAAGGCATCTGGAAATGAGGATGCTTGAGACTCAGCATCATGATCTACTCTGGGTTTTTAAAAAAATTTTTCTTCCTTCACAAGCAAAGAAAACAAAGCTGGCCATTTTTCACCTATGACATGGGAGAACGGGAGGGTGTTTCTTCAAAAAGTTTCTTCTCATTCTGGTTTTGACATTGATGAGTGGATTTGGCTTCAGAAAATCCCAGATGGGTAATGTTGGATCAATTTCCTGGGGGTAGCGAAGTGATTTTTTTTTCCCCCAAAAGGATCTATTTTGGCTATTAGTACTTCAACCCACACTGAGGGCTAATCCTGGGGCCTCAGATGAAGCTTCTTACCCCAGAGAGGAGCTGTGCATCTGCATTCCCACTGCAGCCCTGTATTGAAATGTGCACACATAGGTGAACCCCACAGGAAGCTGCCGGTGCTGAGATGTGGGGCTCAAGCCCAGAGCACACTTCAGGGTGTGAGCTTGTGCAGTCTTCATCCCTTTCCTGTGCTTCATTTCTATTCAAGTCAGCCTCCTACCAGAGCATGGCAGGAGGCTAATGCTGGCCATGGTTAGGGTGCTCCCCACCTTGGGTGACACAAGAGGCTAAATTCATGCCCTTCCACCAGTTCGTCATGGTGGCTGCTGACATCCTCACCATCCAGGCCAGGAATTCTTTTCAAGTCTTGTAGTCTCTCCACAGGCCCACCATTGGCACAGGAATGCTGCTGAGCCTAGAGAGTCTCTGCCCAGGGTCAGCCTCCTCAGAAGTACCAGAACACCTACCACTTCCACATCCCACTGCCTCCTTGGCTGGGGTGGAGGGTGGGGAAGGGTGGGGGAGTGGAGTGGGTACTATGAGGGACACTGGATTCTGATTCTTCAATGGCCATCTGGCTTCTCCCATTCCCAGGATCAAAGACATGTCTCCTTTTTCTTGCCTCATCCTCAAAGGCATTCCTTGGTTTACCTCTCTCTGCCTTTTTCAGGATATTAAACATCATGTCCTCAGAGAGCTATAAATTTTCATAAGATGCAGAAGCCCCCCCCCCCTTTTCTTCCCCAAAGGGTTTCTGTTTTTCCCTGCCTTGTCTGCCTCTGTCAACTTCCTCAGAATAAAATAATTGGAGGAGGGGCTTTGGAAAATATGCAGAGGGCCAAACTGAAGTGAACTGAAGGGAAGGTAATGCTGAAAAGAGCTGGAATTTCAGCCAGGGAAGTGGGCCTTGTACCTAAGCATGGTTATACCTGCAAGATGGTGTTACAAAAGGACTATTTCGTCTTGAGGCGGAGGTGGACAAAATGCTGGAGGATTGTCACAACGGACAATGTGGTATTGTGAGCATCCAACGTCCAGCAGAAGACAAACTTCCTTTAGGTCCTGCATGCACACAGAGGGAAGAACAGGAATGAGAAGGAGGAGAAGTGAAAGCAAATTGGATAGGGGGTTTCAGTGGGTGGAGAGATAATTGGCTTGAAAAGGAGGAAGTGCTGCTATTTTTGTTTGAGAAGGAAGGGAAGTTATAGAGGACATTTAGGGTAACTGTTCAGTGGAAAAATTAGGAAGGAGCTAATAAAACTGAGCAATAGATTGTGCTTTCAGGTTCATAAACAACGGCTCATGTTTCATAAAAGGTATAGTGCTTGCCAGGCACCCTTCTAGGTGTAAAGAGTATCACCCCTAGGATCCAGGTGAAGGAACTATGGCTCGGGCTGAATCAGAGAGCTGGAAAGGGGTGGGGCTAGAGGAGGGCTTGGGCAAGCTCAGTCTCATTGGCCCTTTCCTGGACTGCCTATGGGATGAGATGAATCAGGGACTCTGGTTGGTTCAGCCTGAGTCTTGTACACGCCTGTCCTGCGTCTGGTAGTAGAGTCCACCTCACATCACCCAAGACATACAGACAGTGGTAGATTTCTGAAGAAAACTAGGGTACTCCCTGAAGGAAAGGTTGTGTTAAAACAACTGGTGTTCCCAACAGAACCCCACTTCATAAAACACAGGAAAGAGAAGGTGCTTGCTGCTATGGGTGTAGAAGGGCCTGCCTGGAGCCCCACGCCTGCACCCCTGACCCCAAAGATGCCCTGTAAGCATCTCTTAGGAGCGCCTATGAACTGAGGTGTTCCCTTGACGCTCCTGGTCTTGAACAAATAAGAAACCAGAAATGAGCAGAGCAATTCTTTGAGCAACACAACAAATGTTACCAGGCCTTGGCACTGAACTTTGCCCACTTAACTAATAAGGGAGTTCCTTATGTCTCACCCAGAAACCACTTCTGGCTTCCTATCAAACAATTCTATCGGGCTACTACATCCCAAACCAACAGAGTAACAAAGGGCATTCTCTGGCCCCTGGGATATAATGTCACCTTTTGTTGCTCTGTTCTCTCACCTCAGGTCAGCAGGGACAGAAAAACGGAAACAGAAATCTTGGTCACGTACCTCTGGGACCTTCAAGCCTCCTTCAGTGAGTCAAGCCCAAATGAATTCACAGTAACAGAGCCCGTGTTCCCAGGATAATTTTCATTCCACTTTAAACTGTAATGGTTTGTAAGAGCACTAAGTATGCTCAGCTAGGGTGGCTGCACACTTCGGATATTGTGTTTGGCACTACTTAGCTGGATCAGGGGAGTGCCTGCCAACTTGGATTCAGTCGATGGGTCGGGCAGACAGCACACCATAAAACTCCCTCTTTCTTGCTGGCTCTCAGTCTCACTTGTCTCTGTGCTTTGGACAAAGTCACCCTATTGCCCAGCATGAATTCATGCCTCTTTGGTTAATGAGAACAAGTATGCGCTGCCTCTCTCTGGCGGCTGCCTATCCACAGAGGCCCTCTCTCTCTCTCTCTCTCTCCCAATATTGTACCCAGTAGCAAGGTGGGTCCACACAGACTAAAGTATTCTTTTTTTTTTTAAGATTTTATTTACTTATTTGACAGAGAGAGACACAGTGAGAGAGGGAACACAAGCAGGGGGTTTGGGAGAGGGAGAAGCAGGCTTCACACTAAGCAGGGAGCCTGACCTGGGGCTTGATCCCAGGACCCTAGGATCATGACCTGAGTCGAAGGCAGATGCTTAATGACCGAGCCACCCAGGCACCTCCGGACTAAAGTATTCTTGAGAGAGGAGTTCCTTTTCAATAGCAGAGAGAGCCAAAAATCTTCTCATACATCCTCATGGAGACTTAGGGGATGCTGTGGATATGCTGGCTCTCAGGAACAATGACTATCAAAGTTGAAAGCTGGGCCTGAGCTTGACTGATTGGGATGCTAAGCCAACTCCATGTGCCCTGAGGCAATTCCATTTTCCTCTGCTAGAAAATGGGGATATTACAGGTATAGGAAGCCTGGGGTTCCTATTGCATTGAGGCTTCAATGCAATGATGTTCTGTGCCAAGTGCTTAGCAATGGATCAGGAACCAGACAGTAAAATATCTGGGAGAGTCAACCCCTGTGGTCATTATCATGACTATTTTAATTATTAGCAACACTCTGGCTACATAGGTAACTCTAGAATGTTAAGAAGTTTCCCTTCTTGTACAATGGCAAAGGATCTTGCTAGCAGGTTTTCTTTTCTGATGTGTAAATCTAAAAAACCCAAAGATTGTCTTTTGAGTTGGACAATCCATATAAATCTCTATTTCACTGCTTATTCACAGGGTAACTTAGAAAAAGCTGCTGAGTTTCAGTTTCCTTCATGTAGAATTCCTGTTAATTGACCTTAAATGTGGATAACAAAGTAGTTAGGTCAGAGAAGGCTGGTTTTGATGATGAGGTATGTTGTAAACATTCAGTAATATTACTTTAACGGTCATGAAATAAAATTGAACTTCTATTAGATTATTTTCTTTGATTTAGTTTTGAGGTGATCAGTAGACTAGCCGAGGTCCGTCATCTGCTTCTAGTTTACTCAGAGACCTGATCTCTTCCCATGCTTGCTCTGTGTGAGTGGTCCTTTAGAGTTGAAAATTTTGAAAGCTAGTCATTTTGCTAATTATTTTGATTGGGAAACAGGATGTGTTCTTAGAAATAAATGTATTATTTATGTCACTTGCTCTTAATCTCCTGAGGCAGCATAATGTACACACGCTTTACAATCTAGTAAATCTGTATTTGATCCACAGCTTGGTTACTTAACCATATCCGTGCTTTGGTCTCAACAGCAAAATCTCACTAAATTTCAGCTTTCTCATCTAAAAAATGAGGATACTATTAATATTTTCCTCATACTGTTCTGATGATTAAAAAGTATAATATATATTAAGTGCTTACCACAAAAGAAGCAAGTTAATTGCTCTTGTGGTACCTTAACTTTTATGAAACTTACAAAAGAAAATTGATGGCAAAAAAAAAAAAATACTGCACCAAGTACATTTTAATGCATCTACATATTGAGGATGAAGAGCAAGTGAGCTTTAATTATCCATCAAGGACTCTATATTGAGTTGCCTGGTCCCAGATTCAGTGACAATAGAGTTATTAAATAAGGACATTTGGATTAGTTTATGGCACTTGTTTTATTATTGAACTTCAGACTCTGAGGGGGATAAACAGCACAGTCCTTCTTTTCAATCAGAAGCTTCATCAGGGTGGGCCGAAGGCACTAAATCTGGCTGGGGATCATCAGGAATAACACAACAATAATCCGTTCAGAGATGGAGCTGCATTTGTGTAAGTGGTACCCATACTGAGTTCAGTAGGCAGAGATACTTTCCTTGGTTGCCAGGCAACAAGGAACCTGCTAGTCCTAGTCCATCAGTATCAAAATGAAGCATTAACCAAACCACACTCCTGGTTCCACTTAAAGGATGGCAATATGGAGATGCTGGGGAACAGAGAATTATGTCATGTGGAAAAAGTGAGAGTTGGTGCTGTATAGCAAAACCTCATCTTTGAAGCAGGAGTGGTTCAGTAGGGATCATCTGCTGGTTGTAGTTCCTGCTTGAATGGAAGATGTTAGGGAGAGAATACTAAGTAGTCTCATGCCAAGTCTGCACCATGGAGCGAAGCAAATATTTGGGAGCCTTTTAGCTAACATGATAATATGACTGAAGTAGATAATTCTTGTCCAAAAGTATAGTTTTAAACATGGAATAACTCTGATTGGCTCTGAATTCTCCAGTTCATCCCAATATCCATTGCTAAAAGTTATTTGCAGTTTTAATTATGCCAATAACCAACGTAATCAGGCATTTCACTTTGACTTTATAGAGAAAGGCTTAGACTCTCAGGTCCACAAACAGATGTCAAAACAGTTGCTCTTCAGAACATTTTTATATTATATTATAGTATGCTATACTATACTATAACATATATATAATATAATATAATATAATATAATATAATTATAAAGGTATCTGTCCTAGAATTTGTGTGGTTCTCTAGCTAAGAAGGAAAATTAGCATTGAACTAGATTATCACATAAGCTACTCATTTAGTCAGCAGTATAAACTGACTCTTTACTAGCTGTAAGAGAGTTTATGGTGTGAAAGCCGATAAACTTTGTTTGATCAGATTTCCTTAAGTATACCATTTATTAAATCAGATACAATAAACAATAAATCAAGTTGGAAATAGAATTTTCAACTGGGCAGTCAGTGTAATTGAATATGGTTAGGTACAACTCCCATGAGTGTTGCCTGAAATCAAATAGTTGTTATAACTGGCCATAAGGAACACCAAAAGGGGACAATTAGAAATATAGAATATGAGAAAAATGGAAAAGGGACTATATGGAAGTTTTAGAAGATTTTGAGTCAAAATTGTGTTCTAAGACAGAAGTCATAGGGAAAGTTTGAAAAAAAAAAACAACCATGGTAGACAAGAAAATGAAGGTGTATTTGATTGAATGTAGGTGAGAAGACTGGTCATAATTAGTCACTGCTCATCTGTAACAGCATCATCACAGCTGTTAGGACAGAAAGCCACTTTTCCCTACCTTTCTTCTGCTCTTGTGGTTTGCACATAGGTCTTTATTCAGAGAATTGGTCTGTACACCCAGGCCACTGAGGTTTTCAGAGATATTAATGGTGATGGTCATGGAGCACAAAAGGACAAGAGACTTCATTTGCCATTGCTAGAAGCCAATGGGTAGGAGTGAAAGAAAGGCGCCTACAGGAATTATCTTGGTGGGGTCCTGGGCCACTGCCTGGAGCCCTGGCCAGGTAATTTATCTATGTCAATTAAGTTGGGACCACTAAACCAACATAGGCATCTGCCAGGTCCAGCTCAATCTCTGTTCTCTGCTTCACATGGGTTTGGTCAGACACCCTAGCTGTGCCTCACAGTAATGCAAAACAGCTTGTTCTGAAAACTTAGGCTTGTGTCAGAGATGTCTTTCCTGATGTCTGGAGGATTGCTCAAGATGAAAAACATGTCTAGTCAAAACAGGGGAGAATGGACCCAAAAAGTTATGAGTAATAAAAAAAAAATCATGTGAACACACAAAGAATTTTTCAAAGTACCTGGACGCATCCTCACATGATCAACTCATTGACCTTTATGCTGCTCTTAGTAATGGATTCTCTTTCTAGAACAGACCAGAAGAGTCAAGAGAGAATTAAATCCAGTGACTCATGGAACTACCCTGCTTTTCACAAATATTGAGAATTTTTTCTGCTTCAGACACAGGGCTTGGTATTATGTGCTAGGTATAAAGCAGAGAATAAAACAGATGTGGCAGCTCTTGCTTTCTCTGAAAGCTTGAGATTGCTTTCAACTAAAATACTAGCAAATAGAACCAAGCCAGGACATTTACAGTATAATACATTCTACTCTATGCAAGCAATGCAAGGATGGTTCGATAGTAGTTAATCTATTGATATCATTCACCATAATAATAGGTCAAAGGAGAAGAGTCATTTGACCATTTGACCATTTCTGTACAGATGCGAGTAGCCAATAAAAATTACTGATAACTAGTAGATATAACTTGCCATAAGAAAAGCCATTTGCAGTTCTATAAGAATCAGACTTATCCCATTTATAAAAATAAAAAATATATAATATCTGAAATAAGCTTAACAAACATGCTTAAGAATGTTATATAAAGAAAACTTTAAAACTTTATTTCTAGGGGCACCTGGGTGGCTCAGTGGGTTAAAGCCTCTGCCTTCAGCTCAGGTCATGATCCCAGGGTCCTGGGATCGAGCCCCACATCGGGCTCTCTGCTCAGCATGGAGCCTGCTTCCTCCTCTCTCTCTGCCTGCCTCTCTGCCTACTTGTGATCTCTGTCTGTCAAATAAATAAATAAAATCTTTAAAAAAAAACCTTTATTTCTATAAGGAAAACTTAAGTAGAAACCACACCATCAGCTTGAGTGGGAATATTTAATACCATAAAGATATTAATTCACTCTAAATTGAGCAATTAAAAGTGATCTTGACCACAGTACTAAGGTTCTTTCATTTTCTCTTTCCTTTGCTCACCTGAGCTCCATTTTTCAGAACTTGACAAGCTGGTTTGAAAGTACATTAAAATTAAAAACTATAGACATTAATCAGTGTTCTGACAAAGAAAGACAAAACAATAAATGGCACAGAGTCTAAAAATAAGCCTAACTATCCAAGAAAACTCATATGGATATTTAGTATATAATAAAGAAAGACTTCAAACTGGAAAGGAAAATACAGATTTTTCAAATAAATATTTTTGAAATAATTAACAATTATTTTGAGGAAAAATAAAGCTGTATCATTCCTTCTATGAGACAGGTTAAAGATTTAAATATTTTATATTTAAAGAGTGAAACTAATGAAGTACTAGAAAAAAACAAGAGAAGAAAACACTCAAATGGTGAAGTCCTTTCTCAGCAAGATACTAAACACAAAAGCCAGATAGGAAATAAATGATAAATTTAGATAGATAAGAATTAAACTTTTTTTTTTTTTTTTTTTTGTTATGGCAGAAATAAGAGCAAGCTGGGAAAATACTTTCAGCACACATGATAAAAAGTAGGTTTTTTTTTTAATATTAAAAGGGCTCTTAAAGAATAAGAAATGAAGATGAATCAAAGAAAAATGGGAAAGGAAAAAGGTAAGAACTTCCTGTTTAGAAAAAAAGAAACTTAAGTGGCTTATCAAAGTGAAAAGATATTCAAGTTACTCAAAGATAAGATAATCTATCAGATAGATAATCTATCAGATTGACAAAGATTAAAATGTTTAACAACATACTATGCAGTCAAGAATGTGAAGACACAGGCCATCTTACACTCTCCTATAGGGATATCCATTCGTACAAACTCTTCATGGGGATGCTGTAGATGCCAAAATGCGAATGCACATATTCCTTGACACAGCAATTATACTTCTAGAAATTTGCTCAATCAATATACTCACTAACATTTTCAAAGTGAAATATGTATGTGGGAGCATTTTACCTTTCATTTTACATCTGTGTATATTAAGTGACCTTTTGTTTTCTATGCATATTTATTGCTTTTCTTATAAAAAGAGCCTTTCCTGCTTTGTTGTACTGTACTTTTAAACAAAGATTACATCTGTAGCAATATTGTTGTGAATAAAGGCTCATTTGCTTAAAAAAAAAATGGACTATGCCATCTAAATCCTCCCTTACCTAAATGAAACCGTAATATCTTCTCAAAAGCATTCAATTCAAAAACCTTCAATGGGATGAATTTTGAAATACTATTTTATAGTTTCTCCCCAAGATAAATGATAGTTCTTCCAATAATATTACTGAAAAACCCATATATATGTGACTGTTTTAACTAAATAAATAAAATTTTATAAATAAAAAACCAGTAAATATATAAAAGCATTAAGACAGGGTCTCAATGATAAATTGAAGCTGATAAAATTTCCATTACACTATATTACCTGGAAACGCTTCAGAGGTTGAGACTGTACAAGGCTGAAATAAAAACAAGCACCTGAATTTGATGTATTACAGATGGAATTTGATTTTTAAAGAAGAATCCATATTTTTTGTACATAATGGCCACTTTCATTACCATTCAAATAATAGCATCACTTACTTAGCATATGCTCTCTAATCCTGGTTTAAAAGTGTCTTAAAATTTGGTATTTTTGGGGGGGGTGGCACCTTGGTGGCTCAGTCAGTTAAGTGTCTCTTGATTTCAGCTCAGGTCATCTTGGGTGAGGGGGTGTGTGGGATTGAACCCCACAGTGGGCTCTGTGCTCAGTGCAGAGACTACTTATACGCCTCCCTTCTTCTCTCCCTCCCCCTCTGTCTCTCCCCTCTGCGTGTGCATTCACATTCGTTCTCTCTCTAAAATAAAAAAAATCTTTAAAAATTTGGTATTTTTTTCTGTACTTTAAGTACTAGCAAAGGAATTTAAAAGTTTAAATACAAAATAAGTTCAGCACCAAAGTGCAGTCACCACATTGCTCAAAATCTCATGATTTAAAAGGTTTTTTGAGCTTTTTTCTGGGCAAGGAACTGCTATGGAGCCATTATGCTTATAAAGCCTCTAATAATGCTCAGATGTTTCAACTTGGATTTAATGAAGGGGGAGAATGGCCAGTCCTCTATTATGCTGTAGAGTCAAATGACAACTGGTAATCAAAAACAAAGATTAATAAGCAAACCTCTATTTTTATCTAAAGTATAAAATTAGGAAGTCAGTCAAATATGAAGTCTATAGATGTTGGTCACATTTTTTGTTAATTCACTGTTTTTTTTCCTGGGTTATACAAAGTAATAATTTATAACTGTTTCTCACAATATTGGAGTTTGCATTCCAATACAAAGTGAAATTAGGAACAAAACTATGTTTATGGCAACTTGTTAAGTCACTCCTGATGGCTTCAGTTAGAACAAGCCAATCACAAGTCAGGTTGAATTTGCCAATAATCTGAGTCTAATGAGAGAGAATGTATCCTAACTTTCTAAAAGGGATTAAACATACTGTCTAACTTTCATCTGCCTTGTTTATCAGTACTAGTCCGCACAGGACACTACTGATGGAAAATGCAGGCCACCTGCCCCCAAGCAGAAAGGACCCCAGACCAGGAAAGGAGGGCTCTGGATCTTAGTTCTGACTCTGCTGGAAGGGAGCTGGGTGATTGTGGATAAAGCAATGAATCTTTGGATGGCTCATTTTTCTTATTTGAGAGATGAAGGGAGTGAATTAGGCTTCTGAAAGCCTCTTTAGCTTTTAATCCATAAATAACACTCGTGGAGTCTTTTGCATGGAAAACAGTGGTAGAGAATCTGAAGAAATAGATGGCTACTGTGTTGTCACTTATGACTATCTCAACACATCTGGAAAGAAACTTTCCCCTCTTGTGACTTCCTCTAAGCCATGTGGGATGATTGACTGATTTGTGCATGCATGTTTACTACAAGTACAATGCTAGGTGCTGCATGATATACTTGTGAAGAAAAGACATGGTCCTACCTTTGTGGAGTGTATGTTGTTGTGTTAGCTGGTAGAGCTGAGTTAGGTTGAGTACCCCCAAGCTGCTGGGATAAATTAAACTGGTCATTAAATTCTACCTTCAGTTACCTTGCTGGAGTCTTCAAAAAATGAGTACACCAAGTACTCAAACTGATACACTTTAAACTAATGTGAAATGGCAAATTCAAAGTCTGGTGTACACAAACAGATTTTTCAATAAATCCATGTATGCTGCTAATGTTACCTTTTCGCAACAACAAAACCAATTTATGTACTCAGGAGTCTTATAATGAGTGGTATATTGTAATCTTATTTTAAGTTATTATCCATGTAAAATACTGTATATTTATATTCACACACATATATATAATACATAAAATATGTACATATTATACATGTAAAATAATTATGTTACTATTAAGAACCTAGATTTTTTTGGCATTAAAAAAATATATACAAGTATGAAGTCAAAGAAAAAAACTTTTATCCAAAATATGAATTGGATATCATTGGGAATTCATTATTTTTTCCCTCTTATTTTTTTGTTGTTGTAGCTTTCTCTATTGGGAAGGCTTAGAAATAATAATAATGCAGGAGTAATGAGTAACCTTAGCACTCAGATTGTAGTTTTCAAATGCTATGTCTCTCTGGAAGGAACCAGAGTTCTCAGAAAGAGCTGATTCTAGTCTGGAGCTGGAAATGAGTGAGATAAGCCTGGGAAATCTTGTTGGGCTAGCAAGCAAGGAAGCCTTCAAGGACTAAGAGGGATAGTGTCAAAAGATGCAGGAGTCAACCATAAGGCATTCCCACTGTACTCATACAGGACAACTTAAATATCAAAAAGAATGATGATGATGGATTAAAACCCAAGAAACATATAAGAAAATTCAAGAAGAAAAATCCACTGTTACTAGGGTATCAACTTACTGCTCTGAAGACTGATAAAGGAAAAGCATCAAGAATTCCTTGAATTCTACAGTGCCATCTATGAAGCATTCTTGCCTAAAAATATAAACTAGAATCTAATCAAGCCTCTGGATCTAGCCACCATTTTTAAGAAATATGGATGACAGAAGAACAAGTTAAATGACACTATGATGAATGATTTCTCCAAGAAATCAATGGTAAAAAAAAGGTGTCTCGGGGGGCTTTTCTAGAAGAGATTTAGGAGAAAAAATGCATTTTGTGGACTATGTTTTAATCCTGATTTAGACCCATTTTTTTGCAGAAACATCCTTGAAATAATTTGGGAAATTAGGTATTAGACAGTATTAAGGAATCTGTTAATTTTTTAAGAGGGATAATAGCATAGTAACTATGTAAAATATTCCTTATCATGTAAAAATGCATACTGAAGCATTTATGTCATTATGGTTGACACAAGTCTAAGATTTGGACCTTAAATTCTCCAGCCCCATTCCCAATTGCACTACCCTACCAACCCAACCAGAGTGAAGCATGACTGGCAGTATGTTGATTGGTGTTGAAGTTAGGTGGTGAACATATGAAAATTATTAACTTACCCTCCCTTCTCCGTGAATGCTTGAAAATTTCCATAATAAAATATTTTAAAAGTACACCATTACAGAGAAAGATCTACTGTTGTGTCTGTACATTCAGCCAGGGTTCACCGACTCCTGTAGTTTCTCTGTATTTCTCACTTTTTTCATCGTAGGCAAGATCTTTGTCTTGCTAAATCCCCAATTTCTGGATTCACTGTGTTTCCTTTAAGTCAACAAATTTCTAATTCCATTTATCTCCTCCTGTTTCTTCATAGGGGTCTTGGGATGAGATCCTATAAATATAACAATTTTTCCATACTCCTAGCTAGTGTAAGACCCTGTGTCTATTTTCTCAATCATCTCAAATTATCTGTCTTCATTTATTTTTCTTCTTGAGAAGCCTTTTCAGTTTGTGCTAGATTTGTGGGTGAATTTTCTGGTATATTATTCTGTTTAGGAAAGGACTTTTGAAATTCTTCTAAGAGACAGTTTTAACCTTTAAATTTACAATTGCAAACAGATGTATGATTAATATTTAACCCACTTCATTATAGGAGAAATAGAAGGTGAATATGCTCCCCATTACATAAAGCTGCTTTCTGGACTAAACCTTTTTTGTTTTTGTGATGCCATTCCTTCCAGACACTGCTGAGACAGTAAGATCACTCACTACGTATTTACTTAGAATTCTGTATTCCATATCAATCATATGAAATATAGTCTTTAAGCTCCCTTCTTAAAATGGGCCACAGAACACTCACATCTTCAGCTACAACTGAGATATGAATCACATGTGTGTGCACAGGTCTATTGTGAAAGAAGCCGAATTGGTGAGGAAATGTTCATCCCTATTTGCTGAGTATATACTGTAGACTAGGTTCTGTGCCAAGTGCTTACATATACCTTTTCATTAGTGACAGTTCATAGTAATAAGAACAGTTATTATCATTACAAAGATCATTTCCTTAGCCTCTGCTATGTTCCACTTGATATATTTTCCATTTGAACAGACAAAAGCTCTGAGGTTACTGTGGCTATTTTAAGTGAGGTTAAGTAACTTAATCAGGTTTACTCAGATATGAAATGGTGAACTATGACTTCCAGACCTCTGCTGCCTTTGTTTTTTTCCACTGGTCCTTTGATATGACTTGCATAATTTTTGCCACTTGCACACTGCTTGTACTATTATTTATGTATTTTTAAATTGACATATTTTCCTTAAATATATTTACCCCCAAATGAAATTAAGTGACTTTCATTAATGGGAAACTCGTATCACTTACCATAAAGAACAGGTATCCATATAAATAAATACTATGAAATTCTGGCCTCTGCAGCCAGAGACCTGCCCCACTCTGATAGAGTACACTGATTTCACCCTCTTGTCTGGTTATCCCGTGGAGTGTTGCGCTAAGTCATCTATCTGTGTACTGTTAGTGGTGTGAGTACCTCCCTTTAAGCAATACTTGGTTTAATGTCTTCCAATACGGTTTCAAATAAATTAGGATATTATGGATCATGGGTCTCTGGCATAAAAGATTAAATCTCAGGCATATTTTGGCAAGTATACTATTGGCATTAGGCATGAAAGTCTAAGAAAAAAAGTCTTAGTTCAAATAACTAATCAGAAAACAGACACACAAAGGGGAACTTAATAAATGGGCTTATTATATTTCCTAGCAATATTTTGACAGTATTGTTTTCCAGTGAGGTACAGTTCTATATATACAACCCTGTTTCAAATACACTGTCTATTCGTATTTGTGGGCACATGTATGTATATGTATGTATATACATGTGTGTATATCTATGTATCATTCATTTATATTGTGAGTGCTTATGCTGTTGTGTACTTCATGAAGATTATGTACACCTGAACAAGAATGGTCCTGTGAATTATGCTTGTGCATAGCCTATGGTCCCGATTTATGTACAAGAAACTAGTTCAAGAACCATTATAAGAGGAATGTCAATCACAGTCATTATCTGACTGAACACTGCAAATTTATTAATTAGCATGAAGATTCCTCCTGAGAGTTTTGGGTTGGCATATGTGTGCAAACAATGGTTAAGGATGTCAAATCCATTTAACAGGAAATGGAAGGCCCATTCTTTATATTTTTTATTCACAGGGTAAGATATCATTATAGGAATTTTGGTCCAAGATCACAAAGCTGTGTAGGCTGGAATCCAAAGTCTTTGGATATTAAAAAAGTTCAAAAACCTCTTTCATGTAAAAATTTTCCTATTTGGAAGGTAATATGATTTGGTAGAAATAAAAGTGACTCTAGAGTCACACCTGAGTGTAAATCCTCATTTTCTACCTACAAGCTGTGGGACCTTACCTTTGCATTTGTCTCCCTGTTCATCGAAAGACGGCAACAGCTCCTTCACAAGAGGATTTTTATAAGATTAAAAAGTAAATATTTCTTTTTTTTTAAAGACTTTATTTATTTATTTGACAAAGAGAGACACAGCAAGAGAGGGAACACAAGCAGGGGGAGTGGGAGAGGGAAAAGCAGGCTTCCTGCTGAACAGAGAGCCCGATGAGAGGCTCGATCCCAGGACCCTGGGATCATGACCTGAACTGAAGGCAGATGCTTAACAACTGAGCCACCCAGGAGCCCCCAAAACAAGTAAATATTTCTAAATTATTAAGGCTTTTGTTTGTCCCACTGAATTTTTCATTTGTTTATAATTATCATTTTATTTATCATAGTTATTTATTCATTAACCAAACATGGAGCACCTATTATATGCCAGACCTTATGCCAGGGAGATGCAGGAGTAAATGATTCCTCCAGCCAATAAGCCAGAATAATAATATTATGTTAAGAGCTATAAAAACAATCGAGAAAAAAACAAACAAACAAACAAACAAATGAAATAGACAGTAAGTGCTGGGCACAGCAGTCAGCAGAGGTCTCTCCGAGGAAGTGGCATTAATCTGAAACCTGGCAGTGAGATTGAGTTGCCCATGGGAAGAACCTGGGTGGCATATTAGGGGAGGGAGAGACAGGGATGAGATAGGAGGCTATTATTACAGTCTGTAGAGATATTAATGAATTAATTGAGCAAGGACAGTTTTGCAATGCAGGTTTATCTGAATCTTGTAATAAATACTTCTTTCCCTTTCCTAAATGTCCTCAAAAAGACAATTATGATATTGGACAGTTTCCACTAAGCATAAATTCAGAGGAAGAAACCAAAAATGCTTCTTACAGAAAATCTTATAGAAAATAAGATCTTGGAGCCTCATGAACTTTCTATGAATTATTTTTCATCCTGACGAGGCTCTGGGATCAGATATGTTACTATGACAAATGGGTCTGCTTCCAATTTGATTATTATTTTCATTTAGTATTGCCTATTCAGATTTCTGGTAATAAAACTTTCCAGAGATATTAAAAAAAATTAATGTTCTCTCCTTCTCTTACAGATACTCGCTCGGCTGACTCACTGGCAAATCTGAATAGAGAAATTGTTCTGTTGTGGTGCCTCTGCCATGGGTAAGGGCAATTCTTGTGTGATGTGCTGGGACAGCCAAAAAAACCATACGTGAAAGGCATGGAACAGGATGCCTCCCACAAAGTAAAACAACCTGCAGTTCATATCCTTTCCTCTTGGTTCTTCTAATCATGGCTTAATTCAGAGAAAAAACAATGAAGAGCCAAATGTCAGTTTGTTTCCTGGACAGCTAATCATGAAAAAAAAAAAATCTCTCTATAGGGGGTCCATGCATTTCAAATTACAGATAACCTACGCTGCCTATTGCCTGCTGCCTTCTACCCTTCTGCTTTTGTGATTCTAGCCTCTAGACCCCTCCTTTTCTATTGTCTTTCTCTTGCCTTGGAGAGCTGACCTTCAACACCCTGCTATGCTCTACTTTCTTTGATGATTACTTAATCCAAGGAAACCAGTTCTCACTGAAGAGTGAGCAACATCTTTACACTTGCAGATATGACAAGGTCAGGTTTCTTGCTTTTTAATTATCCTAATTGCCCTGGAATGGATTCAAAAGCAATACTGGAGGGTAATAACCAAAATGGTCTGAAATAACCCATCCCTAGCCCTTTACCCCACCTCATCTTCCCCTTTGGTTTTGTTATGTGGTCTTATGAATTAGTGCAGTATATACACCTCAGCATTCCCTTATTCATTTCCTCAGATGACTGGGACACCTAGAGAACATATCAATAAAGTAGTCAGAGACTTGCTAATGCCTGCCCATGGTTAAAATTAAGCCTCAAAAATTTTGAGGCTGCTTTGCAGATTCCTGTATAGAGAATGATTCAGCCTCTGATGTATGTACTAGAGAAAACACCAGTATAGTGTGGTGGGAACAGTATGGGCTGTGAAAAAAGGCTGGGTTGGGTCAGGATTCCAATACACACTAACTGTGTGATCTCAGGGACTTTAATCAAGATATAATGGAAATTACCTCACAGAGATTTTGTGAGGATTTAGTATCATAGTGTAGCAAAGCAGTTAGCGAGTCTGACACATAGTAGGCATTCAATAATTTAATAATTCAATAATTACTGGCTATTACTTTTATTACCACTACAAATTGCCACTATTAGTTTGGATGGGATGAAGACTATAGAAAAAGCAGCTCTGGCTGAAAATAGGAGATCCCATAATAGTCTGCTTACTAATGGCTTCGATAGAATATCTTCTCCTTTGTACAATTTTTGTGTTGGACCTGCTTCAAAACAGTGCTGTGTTCCCTGATCTCACTGTGAGAGGAGAGAATGTGCCTCAGTCTTTGTGCTTCCTCAGAGTCCTGCAAAGTGTCTGGTGCATAGTAGGTGCTTAACACAAGTTTGTTTGAATCAAAGACACAACAAACCTAAGTAATTTCTTTTCTATAGTTTTCCAAGACTCAGATGCTTAAAGGGTTGAAAAATCAGAGTTGTTTTATTTATTTTTGAATATTTATTTTTATCTGAGAGAAAGCACAGCTGGCAGGGGTGTGGGGGACAGGGAAGGAGAGAAATCCCATGCAGACTCCCCACCAAGTGTGGAACTCATCATGGGGCTCCATTCCAGGACCCTAAAAGCTGCTTTAAAATAGAACAAATGCCTACCTACTTTAAAATCTGTTTAATATAGTTATCACTAAACACATTCTAAATACTGAAAACATGGTAGAACCAATAATCTGCAGATTCCAGGCAGATGGATTTAAAAACAACTCCAATTTATCTCAGTTTCCTTTAGGCAAATCCTTCTCTATCTGGTTTTAAAAATTTCAGAGATGTAATTTTGCAGACAAAAGACTTGGCCACTTTTTATAGTTGAGATTACCAAAGATATCAAAGAACAGCATTTTTTAAAAATCTGCCTAAAAATGCATTTCTTAGAAGTATAATTAATAATACTGTAATGTATATTTGAAATTTGCTAGTAGTATAGCGAATTAAAAGTTTTAATTTCAAGGAAAAGACATTTTGTACCTGTGTGGTAATGGATGGTATCTGGACTTCTAAGAGTGATCCTTTCACAATGTGTACATATATCAAATCATTATGTTGTACACCTGCAACATAACGTTATATACCAATTATATCTAAAAATAACATTTTCAGCAAACACCTGAAAGAGGTAACCAATTGACTTAACTTACTAAATTAAGAGCAGTAGATTGATTGGGGCACCCGGGTGGCTCATTCAGTTAAGCAGTTAAGTGTAACTCTTGGTGAGTGTTTCATGGTATTGTTGGAAGACTTGAGGACACTCAGGCTATTAACATAGAGTCTCACTTAAAAAATCTGAAATCTTGGGGCACTTGGGTGGCTCAGTGGGTTGGGGCTCTGCCTTCGGCTCAAGTCATAATCTCGGCATCCTGGGATCGAGCCCCGCATCGGGCTCTCTGCTCAGCAGGAAGCCTGCTTCCCCCCTTCTCTCTGCCTGCCTCTCTGCCTACCTGTGATCTCTCTCTCTCTGTCAAATAAATTAAAAAAATTAAAAAAAAAATCTGAAATCTTGAGAAAGCCTCTGTGGCTCCGTCCGTTAAGTGTTAGACTCTTGATTTTGGCTCAGGTCATGATCTCAGGGTCATGGGACTGAGCCCCATCTCTGGCTCCATCAGTGCAGCGTCTGCTTGAGATTCTCTCTCCCTCTCCCTTTGCCCCTGCTCCCCTCCCCTGCTAGGGCACTAACTCTATAAAATCTTAAAAAGAGTAGAGTGATCTTATTAAGATTTTCATTTTTTTTTTTTTTAAAGATTTGAGTAACATAATTGTCCAAAAGGAAAAGCTATGTTCTCTGTCAATGAATGCTTATTCAGAAAATTTTTGGACTGTCAGGACATTGTTAAAATTGCTCAGAAAATGGTCATGATGGCTGGTGTTGGGGGTACAAACATGGTTATGGAACACAAATGAAGGGTCTATTCTGGGGATCTTTGTAATATCATCCCAGACCTAACAGTGGCTTCAGAAAATAATTAAATTAATGAGAAAAACAAATAGCTAAACCACAAGGATCTTTCCTCTTTACTTCCCATGTGATTTCACTTTCTGTACGGCAATGAACTTTGGTTAATTCCCTTTAAATACTGTTTTTCCCCTTTTGCTCATTCTTTTTCTCATTATTGTTCCTTCTCTTATCTGTCCCATCGGGTGGACTCCTACTTGCTCTCTAAAGCCCAGCTCAAATGTTTCTTCCTTTCTGGAGCCATTCTTAATCCCTATCTTTTCACTTCCTGGCAGAATAAAGCCTTCCCTTCTCAGCACTTTGAACAAACAAGCTGTATTGCAAACAGCTTGTAAATTTTCTCTCCAGACCAGGGATGAGCAAACTCTGACCCATGGGCCAAATCTGGCCTGTTGCCCGTTTTTGTACAGTTTGTGAATTAAGAATGTATTTTACACTTTCAAACTGTTGAGAAAAAAAAGAAAAATACCATTTCACGCCATATTAAAATAGGAGATTCAATGATGTATCACGTGTGTTTCCTTTCATGCTATATTGGCAGAACTGAGTTGCTTTAACAGAGACTATATATAGCACACAAAGTGTAAGATTTTTACTATCTGTGGGCGCCTGGGTGGCTCAGTGGGTTAAGCCGCTGCCTTTGGCTCAGGTCATGATCTCAGGGTCCTGGGATCAAGTCCCGCATCGGGCTCTCTGTTCAGCGGGGAGCCTGCTTCCCCCTCTCTCTCTGCCTGCCTCTCTGCCTACTTGTGATCTCTCTCTGTCAAATAAATAAATAAAATA
>NW_019154134.1:2089619-2146775 GCF_002288905.1 Enhydra lutris kenyoni
TCCCCTCTCTCTCTGCCTGCCTCTCTGCCTACTTGTGATCTCTCTCTGTCAAATAAATAAATAAAATAAAAAAAAAAAGATTTTTTACTATCTGCTCAATTAACAAAACAAAAAAAAATTGCTAGCACCTGCTCTGTGGGCAGGGCCCATAGTGTCTTGTTCCTATAGCCCGTATGTAGAATTACCATGGGATGAGCACTACACTCCTCATGTGCATTAACTTAGCTCATCAACAACTCTGAGGTGAGCACTATCATTCCCATTTTACAGATATAAGGAAACTAAGGCACAAAGATGCTGAGACCTTCTTCTCAAGTTATATCAGTGACTCAGCTGTAGGACTGTGTGAAGCTCACAGCCACAGTGTGATCCTGGTCATTGTTACCATGACACCGAGGCAGGGCAGTGACTGGTGACATTTGTGGAATAAATTATGACATCCCCTTCAACTGTATTCCTCTGCTTAGCAGAAGGCACTCAAGCACAACTTTTATCAGTTTTACTGAGGAGAGTGAAGGCCATGTTTGGTAGATGGATTAATTAGCCCCTTAGTTGTCTATGCTGAATATACCCCACCAGCCAGGCTCTGTGTCAAGGCTGAGATAAGGAAATGAAGGAGCTTGCCTTCTGGGGATGAATAGTTGAATCTTTGAAAAGGAGACAGAAAGCTCCTATCCAGGAGCAGTAGCTGAGTAGAGAGCCTATCCAGGACAGGAGCTGAGTAGCAGACAGGAGATAACAGGTAGTTTCCCTGAAGGCTGCATGGCAAACGTTCTTCCATTGTTTTCATAGTGAAGCCCTCATTCACTGTATTTAAGTCTTTGCCCCTCATGAGAAAGATTTGGTGATGAGTTCCTATGGCACAGTGGCTGCGGCCCAAACACTGAGGGTGTTTTCCATTTGCTTATAACTTCTTCCCCCCACGTCCAGGAAGAAAAGGCCTGCCAGATACTTTTGAGTCCCCTCATCACTACCTGGACATTTACGACACCTGCAGAAAACCAGGATTTTTTTAATGACTGCATACAACATGACGGTCAATGGCTAGTGGCGGGGCAAAGGGTGGGAAACAGTGAGACATTCACTAATTAGGTGTAATTAGACATACACTAATTGGGTAATTAGACACTAAAACACTCCCTGTGTTTTAGTGTCTCTACTTGGAAAATGGGGATACTAATTGCCACTACCTTGTTAGGGTGGTTGTATTAAATAAAATAGATTTCAGGACATTTGCAGCCTGAGTTCTCCAATATTAACCGCAGCTATGGCCATTACTTAGACCATCTGCTGGGCTCCCAGGGGAGTCAGGTACCCATGGGCTGAGCACCCCGATGCCAGAGAGGATAGTGTTTATGAGGAAAAAGATCTGGGGGCTGAGAGGCTTGAGATGAAGCAAAAAGAACAGGAAGGCAAGGTTCTGGCCCAGGAGGCTGTGGGCCCAAATGAAAAAGAACTCTTTTTTCTCACCACTTGCCCATGCACAGTCACCCTAGCTAAGCCCCCTCAAAAAGGCTACAGTGATACCCCTACAACTGATTCAGGAGCAGGCAGCATTCCCAAAAGCTGAGATCCATAGAAGAAGAAAGACCATAAGAGAAAGCTGGAGTTCGTGGATGCCTCAGAAGCCCAGCAGAAGGCTTAGGACTGCCAGGAGCAGCTGATCAGCCTGGAGCTACTGGCCTATGAGTGCTAACAAATACGAGATCTGCTGAACAATGGCTTAGCCTGAAATCTGTGCAGCCTTCAGCCCACGGGCCAGAGGACGCCCCTTCAGCCAAGCAGAGGACCTGGGATGCATGGAGGGCATATTGGGGAAACAGATGGAGTCATTCTTGAGGGTGAGGGGTCCTGCTATGTGCCACTGCTGCAGCCAGCCCCTCCTGAGTGTTGGATCCCCTCCTCACTCTGCCACTTTTTCTTCATTTTAAATCCTTGTATAACCTGGTGTCATGCAAATACAGTTTCTACTCTGAAATAGCAACCACCACCACTAATATCACAGTATCACTAGACTCTAGAAATCTGGTCTTGAAAAGAGCAGGCAGTTGGGCTAAGGAGACATGCTGAGTATGGGGACTATACGGGGCAGAGTCATTGCAGCCGTCTCCTACTCTGCTATTTGCTGGAATGTTTTTCCAGGCACAGTATTACCCAGAGATCCCTACCTGAAACCCCTTTGGTCTCCAGTAGATTGAGGCTAGTCAAAACTCCTATCTTTGTCCTTCAAGACCACAGACTCAAGTTGGAACCTCTACTGCCTTACAATCCCTCAACAACCCCTTGCCAATGCTGTCATCCTCAGCTGGTCACAGGCACCACCCATCCACACCTCCACCCATAGTTTATTTCTGCTCAGCGCTCTTTCTTCAACACAAAGCCTTCAACCTGTGTGCTCTGTAAAATCCCAGTGGGCTGTCATGGTAAACCCTTACTACACAACGTGTGTGCAGTCTGTGACTCACCAGCACTGGCACCACCTGGAGCTCGTTAAACATGCAGCCTCTCCAGCCTGAAGGAGACCTCAAGAGTTAGAACCCACTTTCTAAGAAGCTTCCTGGTTGATTTACATGCATGTTAATGTTTGAGAAAGACAGCTGCAAAATGTAACTCACTTGAGAAGTCAAGATCTATCCTCAAGGAGCACAGGATCCTTGGGAGGATCCAGATGTATGGGTAAGGGAAAGAAGGCGGGGTGACTGGCTGGCTCCACTGGTGGAGAATGCAACTCTTGATCTCCGGGTTTTAAGTTTGAGCCCCATGTTGGGTATAGAGATGACTTAAAAATAAAATCTTAAGAAGAAGAGAGAACAAAGGGGATTCCTCCCATAGCCTATTGCAGAGGCATGATCACTACAGATCAGGTACCACACTTAAACTGAGGAAACCAGAGGCAGTCCTGGATTCAAGTTCTAATACTCTCAGGGTGCCTCTGCTCTGAGCACTGCTTCCTTCTAAAGATCTTGGGGAAAAACAGGAGAACATTTAACACTCAACATTACTCTTTTTAGAGATCAATTCTAGCTCGGTGTTAACATACACCTTCTCCTGTTACAATAAATACACTGAAATGAATAGGACTTGGTTCCTATGACATGTTACGAACTCACCTAAGAAGCAGAAGCATGGGTCAACAGCAACACATCCTTTCTTTGTTCTGATGACAGCAGTATCAGTAACAAACCTTCCTCGTGCTCTTTGGAACTTTGATACTTTACAAAGTGCTTCTGGATATTTCTTTGGGCTCGTATTTATGCATGGGCAGGAGAGACTTAGTACTATGCCAGATGGATAGTGAAGAAGGGAGGTCAGGCAGGTACTTGCCAACGCAAATGATGGTAAGATGTGGAGCCAGAGTGGCTCTGAGCTCTGATTCGTAAGCAGTGATCACAATTGCACAGACGTATAAAGAACCTAGAGCCAGATACTGAGCTGTGCACTTTACACACATTCTTCCACTTAATCTCTTGGCCCAGCCCCGCAGTATGATGAGGTTGGTACTTTTTTGCATTTGAAGAAATAGACTGACAGCCAATAAGTGCTGCAATCAAGGACACAGATGGGCCCAACACCAAAGCTCAAGCCCTCAGCGATTATGAAATAAATTTCTCTATACAACACTCAGTCAATGGGGCTAGGTACTACTTTGTGTGCCTTCATAATTATAAGGCAACATTATTAAAGAAAGCAGAAGTTTTTAGACAAGCACGTGTCTAGTCAACAATAAGAAACATCATATTCTGTTCCTCAATCTCTCCTTTCCACTCATAAAAAGAAAAGTTCTACTCTTTTGTGCCTGTGGGTATAAAGGTGAAGCAGAGGTATAAAGGTGCACCAGCAAGAGGAAGGCAAGGGTGATGCCTCAGAGCTTTATCTAGGATGACACTAAGAGCACTGGTGATGAGGAACACAGGTAATAATTATTAATAATTTAGATGCAATGCCTTTTCCTTCAGGGCTTATTATGTAGCAAACACTGTGGTAAACACTTTACATGTATTAACACATTTAATTCCTCTAACCACACTGTGAGGTGGGCATGAATACTCCCATTTGGCAGCTGAGAATACGGAGGGTCAGAAGGGTTGAGAATCCTGTTCAAAGTTGCATGGCTGCCTTATTTTGCACACAAATGGGTCACTCCACAGCAGAGTCACACAAGCTGTAGATGACGGACATCTAGAGGCCAGTTATGAAGGCGGTGATGCTTTCTGTCGCTTCATAAGGGGGTTAAAATAAAGTAAGCACACCTGGAACTTCTAGAGAAATAGAACCATGGGGTTTGCTAGCTTAAATGACTGAGACAAGTGGTTTTTAAATGGGACCTCGGTTCAGAATCACCTGGAGGGCTGGCTCAAACACATGTGGCCACCCCCCTCCCCACCCCATCATGGCAAGTTTTGGTTATGTCAGTCTGGTGTGTGGTCTGGGAACCTACACTTCTACCCACTGCCCAGGAATGGCGACCTAATTTGTGGGACCCAGAGAGAAATCAGGAGGCAGAGCTACTTATTCAAAAACCAAGAAAAAACTCCCTTTAAATAAGATACTAAAAGATAAAACATTTCCGTTCTTTCATGGTCTCAACTAACCATGGTATTCTTCATTGGCTATTTGCTATGTTATAGCAAATAATGAGCCCGAATTTGACTGTTCACCCATAGACTGTACAATGACAATCTGAAAGACCATTTCACTTGTTTGTGAAATCACTGACCTGAGACAATTTATCTTTGGATCATATATACTGTTCTGACCAGAAGAGTGGAATTGCCACACAAAACTGTTTGAATTGTCTTTATTTGACTTCTTGATATGCAAGCATTCTCTCAACTTTCTTCATTTTTGACTTCATGAGGATTAAGGAGGTATGGAGAGAATCAGGAACCATGGCTGGCCCTATCTTCCCCTTTCCTCCTGAGGGTCAGCAGGTGGCTAATTCACAGGAAAGGATGGATAGTGTTCCTCAGAAGGTTGTACCTCTCAGAATGCCATTGTTTTTTCTGGGTTCAGAGAGAGTTCGGGCTCAAATGGGACTTGTGACTGCTCTGGGCGTCAGTGGCTCCGCCATGTCCCCCAATTTATTCAGATATAGATAAAACATACTTACCATATACTGGCTCTGAATCTCGCTGAACTCCTACACTGTGGGTCCACTGGAATTGTGCTCATGGGACAGTGCGGACACCATCTGTGAATGGGGCCATACCATGTGCCTGTTTCTTCCCTACCCACACCAATGCTTTCATATCCTACCATCTTTACTTACTTTATGGATTTTATGCTACTAAATGGGCTTCACTTGCAGAAATAAATAAGAATTTGAAGATAGCAAGAGCGCTAAACCAAGTATGAGGCCCTCCTGGGTTAGGGCCCTGTGTCCAGGTGATAATATGACACTGGCCCGGGGACCACACTTTAAAAACCCCTGATTCAGACACTTTCTATAACATTCTACTTCATTTTCAGTGTATTTACTCAAGAACAGGCAGAATTTTGCTTCTTAACCCAACAACAAAATCTTTCAAAAATTTTTCAGAAGAATCAGACCGCTTCCTGAACAAATAACTCTTACAAGATAACATTTGAATGGGCTAAAGGGCAAGAAAATAAGAAACATCCAAATTGAAATTGTTAATAAATACAGATGACTTTGGGATGCCTGGTGACTCAGTCAGTTCAGCCTCTGTCTTTGGCTCAGGTCATGATCCCAGCATCCTGGGATTGAGTCCTGCATTGGGCTCCTTGCTCAGCAGGGAGCCTGCTTCTCCCTCTGCCTGCCTCTCTCTCTGACAAATAAATAAATAAATATCTTAAAAAAATAAATACATATGACTTTCCAACAGTGAGGTCCTGAGGCAAACTTGAATCATATTTTACTGACTCCAAAAATTTGGGACAATACTGCAAGATACTCAGGTGGACTCAGGATCCCTGAAGCATTCAGCATTTCTAGAATTTCATTTTGGTGGGTTAGCTCCTGACCTGAGTTTATTCCACCACAGGGTATAGGATTTCAACACACATTAGAGAGGCTATTTCCAGAGTTAGAATTCCTCTTATTTCTCATTAATTTTCACTTACTTTTTTAGGTTAATATAATTAGCTCAAGCTATTTCGGTCTTCTTAGCAAGGAAGAACTTCCCTCTTCCTCAAGCCATATTTAGTTTTCCTTCACTGGTAGGATCCAAGGATGAAATTTCCAACTTACAAAGTGAATCCCCTCAATGCTGAAGCTTATCCTTTCACCGTGACAGAATACTATCTTTACTCCCAGAAAATGGGCCCATTTATTTCAGAGGTGTGCTGGTAGGTTTTCTTTGAAAATGAGCTCATAGGAGAAGCCATCACCGTGGAGGTGCAAAGCACTAGCCCCGATCTTCACAACTACTGTGTGGATGCCTGGGTACATCACACTTCCTTCCCACACGTTCATTTGGTCCAGCAAAAGTTGGGGGAGATCTCTTCAGGGCTTTTCACTTGTCTTAAGCGTCTAGGTGTGAAACCTTAGCAAACTTACTCTTGACCAAGTTGTTTTCTCTTCTCTAACAAAAATTATTTTCCCGCCTCTGCTTCTGCGTTTGGTTTTTGGTGGATTTTGCTAACATGCTGCTTCAATCTGCTTTCCTAGACTATTTTCTTTCAAAAACTAGCAGCTCAGGAAAAGAAGACAAAAACACGGTTTCTCACTCTGTAATTGTGATTAGAGATCATGACTTGCATTACTATGGGGCTTTAATTATTCTTGAGTGGTTAGGAGTTGACTTGAACTTTGCCTCTAAATTTGTGTGACCTTGAATATACCACATCATCTCTGAGCTTCAGTTTTGTTAAAAACAACTTACGAACACCATTGCCGATCTTAGAACATATTTTCTCACACGCTGGATACCTGTTAAAATGCAGATTCCTCAGAATCTGATTAAGTTGGTATGCCAGAGACATTTACTGTTCACTAAAGAGGCAAGTGTTGTTTGGCATCTCAACGGCTGGGGGCAGAAGTGACATGTTTCACTACTTTGCCAAAGGATTTTGGAGCTGGTGCATGGCTATCTCTGCTCCCTCCTCCCTTTGCCAGGTGACCCTCGAGTCCCATGGGCCAGCTGTGTACCTATATGTTCGAAACCTACAACCTGGATCACTGCTTGGAACAGAGAGGTCCTACAGAGTCCCTAGAACCATGACAGCTTGTAGTAAAAAATAACTCTTGGGGCGCCTGGGTGGGTCAGTGGGTTAAAGCCTCTGCCTTCGGCTCAGGTCATGATCCCAGGGTCCTGGGATTGAGCCCCGCATCCGGCTCTCTGCTCAGCAGGGAAGCCTGCTTCCCTTCCTCTCTCTGCTTGCCTCTGTGCCTACTTATGATCTCTGTCAAATAAATAAATAAAAATCTTAAAAAAAATACTATAAAAATACTTCAAGCTGACACTGATTGTGTGTCAGTAACTGTCCTAGGTGCTTTACATAAATTATTTTAAAAAGCATTCTTTTTTTATGTTAAACAACAACTTTGGAGGTGGGCCCGCTTCTGCAGTGTTAACTAACATATGACAAATCCAGAATTTGACACCGAATGTAGGCCGCTGCTATAACAAAACTCTAAAGTATACAGCACTGGCTCAGCAGCCAGGTGGCAGGCAAGGGGAACTGAAAGTGGAGTTAGAAATGTGAGATTATGGTAGTCTGTGGCAAAAACCCTTGTTCAACTGTCACCCATGATAACTTGGTGGGGGGACTCCAAGAGTATTGAGCTGGCAACTCCAGGGAGAGTGGTTTAGAAGACAGAACATCAATAGTACGTATTAATGAATATTTGCTACAACCAGCAAAGTGCTATAAAAGAGAAATAAAGAAAGAAGAGAGAAATGCTCTAGAATGAATTGGCAGAAATGAAAAGCAACAGAGCCCAGCAATGTGATGCCTTGAGACACTGGAAAACCCACTCCAACTGGACCATAGACTGTGAGAAAGAGGATATGAAAGGGCTATGAATGACAGAGTTCCAGAAACACAGATGATCCAAATGACTCAGGGCAGAGATCAGATTTAGTGTGTGGCCATTCAGTTGGAAGGGACCAACAAAGAAATAAGGCCTTTTTGAGAACGATATCTCAGACAAGATGCATCGATGGGGTTCTTGGCAGAAAGGACTGACTTCAAATAAATACACTGGAATTCTTTTCAATCTTTGAAGGAGATGTTTTTGTCTAAAAGTCAAGAGACCTAAAATGACTGTTAGACCTCAAGCTCCCTTGACTAGAAAGTCCTTTAGGAGGGCATATACAACAATATCCATTTGAAATGCTGCAAAGGAAAATCAAACAGGAATTTCCCGGAGGGTAGAGCCAAGTGCTTCAAGAAGAGTGGACAAGAGACTTCCTGTTTCCTCCATGAAAACAACATTAGGGTCTAGTTAAGAAACCTCTTCCACATGAGTATAGGAGGCCACCATACCTAATTCCCAATAAGACTTTAGAGTTAAAACCAACCAATAACTGTGGTGAACCTCCTTTGTTTCCTTTTGCCAACTGCAGTTAACATGTCCCTGTTTCATCATTCTGTACTGGGAGTGTCTGTGGAGAAGTGGCATATAACTTGCGTTTTTAACTCATAGTTCTCCAGTACAAGAGGAACCATATCTGGACCAGGAAGTGACTACTGGCCAACACCCAGAAATCCTAGACTTAGAGCTCAATGCACCTACTGGATGGGGCTTTGGGTTGTCTTTCTTAGGGAGGGATTGAGTATGTTCTTTATGTAGGAATAAAGGGGCAAAGGATGGAAAGTGTCAGATATGTTTATTGTCCATTCTATGTTTTGGTGTAATCTTGTATTTCTCAGCACTTGCAGGAAGGTGGGTACCAGTACAAGTTATGGCAGTGGGCTACCATGCCAAGAACAGTAGAGTTTTGTGACTTCTCTATACTCCCTCATAAAATAATGGAACCAGAAAATATCAGCTGACTGGATGCTGGATCGCTACTTGAAAATAACTACTATGGAGAACCACCAAACCTGCAGCCAACTTTACGTGAGCAGGTAATAAGCCTTTGTTTTGCCAAGTCACTTAGATTTTGAGGTTAACTGAGACTATCCTAATCAATATGCCATATTTGGGATAGGGCTCAGGAATCTGAAGTTTTAAAAGCATCCTAGATAATTCTACATAGATGGCATAGAGACCTGACTTTAAGAAACACTGCCTTTGATGATTGCCATTAGCTGAATTGTCTAAAAGGACCTTAGAAGAGCAGATAAATTAAAATTGACTTTAATCCTGGCTTGCAGGGAGTACATACATTCTTAGAATATTCATAATATTTGTTGCTTTCATGCATGTTGATTGTAGTTTAAGTGGAAATATGACCTATTGTTTAGGCTACTGGTATAAATAACAGCTCTGTCAAAAGGGCCATATAATGACAATACAAGTGGCTGGGGACATCCACTCAAATGCATGCCTACTGGGCCATGTTTCCCAGGCCCTGCTGCCTCAGCTGTCTTCCAAACTGGAGGGACACAAAGAGCTTAGACCTCTCTACTGCCTCCCAGCCAAGTGCACCCCCTGAGGGAGGGCAGTCCCATTTCTGAGCAAAAACAATCACTCTCATGCTTTATCCCCTACCACTCACTCTTGCCAATTTGGAACCTGTGTATACTCTGAAATGGTGGAGAATAGAGTGTCTCCATGAACCCTTCCAGAGTCTGTTTTGCTGGCTCTGATGGATCTCCTTACTTCTGGGCCTATTCCATCTGCAGTAAAGATCATTCCTTTGGTGGCTCTTTAAGCATAGCAACTGAAAATGTAGGCTTGATTACCTGCACTACTATATACTCCCTGGGAAACATTTGGTGAGCCCCTTCATCCCTCCTCTTTATTCACCTATAAGGGGGAGAACAACAGCACCTTCACTAGAAGGTCATTGTAAAAGTTATAACAGACAGAGCATGTTAGCACAGTGCATGGTACATAGTCAGTGGTCAATTAACTTTAGTTATTAACATCAGATTATATTATTTTCGTGTCATCTTGAATTTTAGCTTTTTCATGCCATGCCCTAAGTAGAGAAGGTACTTAATTTGAGATCATGGCCAGAACTTCTGCCTCTCTCAGATACAAGAGAAAGCTTTCCCAAACACTTTGTAACTAAGTTCATTTACATTGAGTTACGCAAATCTTTATTTAAAAAAAAATTAAACATCAATACTGAGTTTGGTGGTAGTTGTAGGTTAACCAGTTAGATGAGTCTTTTTTTTTTTTTTAAAGATTTATTTATTTATTTATTTGACAGAGAGATCACAAGCAGGCAGAGAGGCAGGCAGAGAGAGAGGAGGAAGCAGGCTCCCTGCTGAGCAGAGAGCCCGATGTGGGGCTCCATCCCAGGACTCTGAGATCATGACCTGAGCCGAAGGCAGCGGCTTAACCCACTGAGCCACCCAGGCGCCCCTAGATGAGTCTTTTTATAAGGTGGCGGGGGGGAACCTGGAACCTTATGAAGAACATTCCCCCCATCAAAATTATTGAAAATCTAGCCTGAAAAACAACCAGCTTACTCTGGGTTCCAGAGATATTGGACAGGGGAAAGGGTTCTTATCCTGAGTTTACACAGAGGCTCTGCATTTCTCTGTTCAACATGCATTTAGGGGGTGTCTAACTAGAGACATTTTACTGAAGAAGATCTTCAATGTTACTTAGCCTAACCACTGACAAGATGAAATCTATTTTGTCAACTGATTAAACACTTTGATAGGGCACCATGAGCTCTTTCTACCTGTTAGAAAGTATCAAGCCGAAACGTGCCTCACTGGAACTCCTACCCATCACTTGAGTCCTGCACCTGCCTATCACTTGAGTCCTGCACCTGCCTCAGTTCTAGGATCTACACTCATAAAATTGGAATCTGACCTTATCAAATATAAAGGCAACCACAAGAAACCACGGCCTTGAAGGGTGGAGCAGTCCCTACCTGAGCCCTTTTCAAAGCTTTGTCCCAGTGATTCAAACAGTCCAGCAGCCAAGACAATTTTATAGTAACTCATCTCCTTTACTTGCTTTCCTTGGGCACTGTGGAAATAATTCCTGCCTTAAAGAAATTCCTTCTTTTGCCTGTCCTCTTCCCTTGCACACCTTGTCTGCTTTAGTACCTTGTTCTGCCAAAAAAGAAGAAAGAAAAGTAGACAGACAAAAAGAACTCTTCTTGGGGGTGCTCGAGTAAGTAAATCAACAAATAAGCAAAGCAAAGGTTTTTTAAAATTGTGTCCACAATAAAAATAGAATTTATGATGTGTCTCCATTTATGCCGAAGTATAAGAATTACTGAAAAAAAATGCCTCAATAAATAAAAAAAATAAATAAAAAAATAAAATCATTCATTCCTCAACCCTATCCTGAACATCTTTTGACCTTCTTTGCTCACCTTTCTCCTGGTTCTGAATATTAGAACCCTGAAAATTAGAAAGGGAAACTCTTTGGAGTTTATTAAAGGTGGAGAGAAAAACTGGGCAGGGGGTTGCAGAATGAGAATAATTTTGAGTA
Organism: Enhydra lutris kenyoni; assembly: GCF_002288905.1. Lineage (NCBI taxonomy): Eukaryota > Metazoa > Chordata > Mammalia > Carnivora > Mustelidae > Enhydra > Enhydra lutris. The sequence goes on from NW_019154134.1 coordinate 2,101,153, forward strand.
GGCAGAGATAGAGTGGGAACACATCCTAGTTTGTGTCCCTTACATCAGTGAAAGCACTTAAGGATAGCATTATAGCCACATTGACGTAACCAGAGCCATAGGGAGTTTCTGGCAGACATGTGATTCTATTTCTCAGTGGACCACTTTGAGGCAGTGTTCACTGGTATACTTATTCATCCACCCAAATATGTGAGTGCTTTTTATGTGCAAGGCACTGATTCTGTAAGTTAACAGTAATGCCACCAATTAAGTGGAAGTTCCTCAAATTGTTAATGACCCCTTTACCTCCACTGTAAAGACGACTAGCAGAGTCCTACCAGGTGTTCAATAGACTGTATCAGACATTTTAAGCTTCAAACTTTTATCTATATATCTACCGACCTACCTACCTACCTACCTATCTACCTATCAACCATCCAATCCATCATGACTGGAGAGCCTCAAATAAGAGGCAATCCAAGAAACTTAAGCAACTTTAAGATTTTAAGAAATAGATATTGGGCTGTGGTGTATGGTTCTGTCACTTCAAAAAGAAATAACTAAAAGTGTTATATGAATTCTGTTAAGGCTCTATAAAACAACATACCTAGCCAGAGCTAAACTCCCTGAATGTGCACAAAATGCCTTTTTTGTTGGACAGTCACTCGGTTGGGGATCCATATCTTACATAGCTTTTATTTCATTCCTAATCAGTATCTAGCACAATGTGAAACATATAGGAGATGCTTACTTCTCAATAACTTCATGGCTGGAGGTGGCTTTGGAGACCAACACAGACCAACCCCCTAATTTCTATAGTTTCAGACTTGGGAACCTACTTGGACTATTGGAACAGTTTCATAATTGACTATTAAGCCTCGAACTTCTCCAAACTCTACAGAGCTACAGTACCCCTCTTTACGTGGCCAGTGATTGCCAATCTGTTAAGTTTCATCTGAGTGGCCAAACTTGACTCAATCCCCACCCAAGTTCCAAACAAAATTAGGTCTCTTTTCTGATGCTTAATCAAAGCACCTTTTCTACTACTTAAAATTAAACTTTGAATAATTTTATAACATCTACCTCCTAACCAAACTGTAAGTGCTGTAAGAAAAAGAACTGGTCCTTAATTCATCACTATATCCCCAGAGCCTAGCATAGTCCTGGCATATTGAAGCTCAGTGAATATTTGTCCAAAAATAAATAGTCAGAAGTCATGCACAAGAGCTTCCTTTTCAAGACAAAAATATGATTAGGCCTTTCTTCTAAATTCCCGTTTTTAACCCCCCCCTTTTTTAAACAGTAAAGAAAAAAACTGAGAATGGCTGAACGGAGCAGAGCCATCACAGGTGGCTTCTCCCAGCTGCTTGGGTCCTTCTAGACCACCACTCTTCTGTCTGTGCTGGGTCCTCTGTGGAATCCTCTGCCTGCCACTCCTGACCAAGGAAGTAAGCACCTACTCATCCTTTACCTTCATGTCAAGTCCAGGCTCCCCAGGTGAGAGTTGGCTGGTTGGTTGTTGATACTCATGGCACTTTCTATTTGCAGGAGACAGCAGGAAGGTGGATATGCACAGGGCATACTTTCTTTCCCCAAACTTGTCCCTGAATTCTTTCTACCACCCCTAACACTGCTTGAATGATGGAGGGGCCAAGGGCAAGCAGCAACCTGTGGTTCTCCCACTACCTGCCATTGGCAGCTCTTCTCTGCTTCTCCCTTCTTCTAGATCTCTGTCTCCATCTTCCTTAACCATTTTCTGGTGTCTGTCTTTCTCAAGATCCTCCTTCCCAAATTTAATTTGTTATGTCAGGTGAGATGATTTAGCTCCTGTTTTGTTTCTTCATTGGAAATAGGACCCCTAAGAAAAGGGGTAGGGGTTCACACATCACAGTTAAAGAGTGCTAACAAGTTATTTTCCAGAATAAAAAGCTATCTTTCATGAAGTAGATTCTGCTACTCCCTTGGCATGCAAAAAGAAGATGGTCAAGTTTCTGGCTTCATATTTAACTTTTCTTTCCTCTTACAGATGTTTTAGAGCCTAAGCAAAATGACTGTGTTTTGTATAATCACTTTACTTGGACATCTAAAATTCTCATCAGACTCGGTGAGTAGCCATCCATCATTTACAGAGGGGGGCCACTTTTGATGTTGACTCTATGAAGCTCTGGAAAAGCAACATTAGGGAAGGAGGTGTTCTTAGAAATGGCTCTACAGAATTTAAACTCCAATTCCTCATTCTGTGTTCAGACTAATAGTCTTAAAGTATTCACTAAAGATGATCATCTTAGAATGCCTAGTCTCAATAACAAGGGTAAAATCAAGCCCCTGATAAGACCAAACTACCACACCTGATGACCCTCTGGTTTCACCTCCCTTTTGTGGCCTTGCATTGTTAGGGAGGCTGGGAGCTCAGATAATCAACTTCTGTCCCTAGAGTGTAGGGCTGCACATTTCCCCAGCTGTTTCTAAGCAAAATTGAAACACATGACTGGATATTTTGGAGATTTGTTTCCTTCTGACCACTCCACCCCCAAAAGCAGAAAATCTGACTATGGCCTCTGTATACTTTCCTTTGTCAGGTTCAAAGGATACAAAGTAAAATCAAAAGAGAGAATAAGCACAGGGAATAAGTACAGAGAGATATAGTATGGATATACTATATTAAACAAAGTTCCCCTACCTCCTGAGTTTTAATTAATTCAGTTGTATTTAGATCTGGTGCTTTCTTCCTGAAATAAAACCATTAAGAAAATATGACATAACTTTTAGAGTAAAACTTCTGAACACATGGAAGGTATTAAAAAAACAAAAACAAAAAACAAAAACTCAGACAGCAATGGATACTACCTCATTGGTAACACTGCATATTTTAAAGATGTTTTTATAACACATGAGGGACTGACTCTCACATTGCTTGTGAAAAAGAAAGCACCAAGGGTTGTTTTAGTCCATTTTATAAATAAGCGAAGAACTTCAGGGTCAGGTCATGTGATAAATAAGAAAAATCTCTCTGTAGCAATTAGAGTTATTAAAAAAAAATGGTCAACAGATTCAAGAAGGTTTTTAAAAACTAGTCTATTTTATATTCAATACAGAAAAATCAATAATAAAGTCAGAGGAGGAAGAAAAAAGGACCTTCCTTTTTCTCTTGAAATGAATTAAATTTAACTGTGGTCATCAGAATCTGAATATGCAAAATCTGAAATCAGCCAATACTAGAAACTCTTAGCACCAATTTGAAATTGTAAGACTTAAACAGTGAAACATGTATTTTGAACTTTTAGATTCATGTACCAGTTTTTAATCTTTAACATTGGCATTTATATTGCACTTTAACACTTTCACAAATATTACTACTGTATTTAATCTTGTTTTTGGGAGGGCTGACAAATCACCTTTCATGAAGAGAGATTTCTAGAGAGCCCCTCCCCTACCCAAAAAAAAGCATAGTATTAAGGGGGACACAGATCACAACAGACTTATTACCCAATTAAGGGCAGGGGAATAATGTGTAGGGGACAGAGCTATGAAGACAAAGCATCTCAGCTGAATGGTATTATAGTCATCTATGAATTAGCCAGCTGATAAAAATCTTGTTACAAGTAGGTAAGTGATATATACCTTTCAACATTCTATACGTGACCCAGTGATTTATGAGAAATCAGTTCCTGAAAGAAAGTGAATAATACTGTTTTGCTTGTATTACACACACATTCTACCCAACCTCCAACTGAAATAAGTTTTTGTGTTTCTCCTTTCAACTTGAACTCTACCTAAAATTCCAACCTGTTCTCAACCTCAGGTACTGATTCCCCATCCCGACTCAAGTTAAGCTCTCTCTGTAAACACAAGTCATGACAGCTGAAATCCACTGTGGGTCTCTGCTAATGGATCCCCAATTTAGACGGAGGGCAACTGGAGACAGGGCATGTCTGGCAGGAGGCCCCCAGCTCTGGAATCCCCTGCCTATCTTGGTTGATCAAAGCTCACTTGCCAACCTTCCAGGCTCAGAGCCAACCTTGTATTTTTAGAGTAATCAAGAGGCAATCTGAGGCTGGAATTTTAACAATGTGATTTTCCTCCTTCAATGAATCATTTTAATTGAGAGCTGGTACTAGGTGTTTTCAATCATTTAAATTAATCTATTTTATCAACTTCAACTAATTATTTGTTTAATGAATTTCTTCAATTTTGAAAACTATACCCACTGCAATATGCTCCTGGGAATGAATACATAAAATGAATACATTAATTATAGTAAAATATTCAGGGAGTGAAACAAAAGACAGTAACATATGTGAATGAACATCTAATACACACATCTATACACACAGTGCCTTTTTCCTACCTAAAGTGCACCTCCAAACCCTCTAATACCTGCCTGTGGGGAGGTGGCTCCACTTAGGACATTTTGGTGAGAACGGAAAAGAAAATGGTGGTACTGTGGAAATGTACTCCTGTTCTCTTCACAGCCCTGTGATGCTGCATCTGCCATGCTCAGAAACGCCTGTCGCTCACCTCTGAGACCATTTTTAGTTTCATGCCATGAAGAAGACACACATTAATTATAGGTTGGAAAGGGACTGGAATGCTGTGGTGGCACATTCCATTTTCATAGAAACGATCTGAGTGCAGTCATGCTGAGTGTTTACCCTCATGCATACTGCTACTGTTAAGTACTCTTTTTCTCCATGTTGTTTTTCTTTGTTTTCCTTTTGCTGTTGCCTTTCATTCACACCACTATGAGACCTTAAAACCACAATGAGTGAACATGATGATAGCACACTGTATGAAAAGATAGTTAATGAAGATATTTTAAAATATGTAGCTTATATGATAGAGTCTTAATTACAATCCAGTTTGATGAAGCTAGGATCACACTTCTTGATCCATGACTAGACTAGTCAGGTGACTTATCTGGGAAGATAATTTGCTTTGGATACAAGAAATAACTCTTTCTCTCTTTGACTGACATCTTTTATTTTCCAATGTTCTATTTAATTTTGGGTATAGTTATCTGTGATTTCACATTCTGTGTCAAATATCTCCAAAACCAAATAGGTTAACTTTAAATATTATGGAATTTTAAACCTGATCTCAACATATGCTGTCAGCACAACAGCAATACTGCAACTTTTAATGTTATTTAATATGGTTTTGACTTCTATTACTGATGTGCTAATGAGACCTTAAAGGCTCTAATCCATTATAAAGTATGTAGTCAAGGTTTATATAGGCAGAACTTCCGTGGCAACCAACGTTTTTTTGTTTGTTGTTTGTTTGTTTGTTTGTTTTTAATCTAATATAAGAGGGTTGGTCAATTTTCTACTCCACTGATGTTTGCCATTACAATAATGAAGGAGGTTACATTTGCTTTGTCACAGGAAGACTAATTTGGTTATTGGCTTTCTGTTTCAATTCCATATGCTATTTAAATTAGTTGAAAATACAGGTTCTTTATTTGTCTTCTACATGTGCAGGGTCAGATATAAAAGTCATTTATTCCATTTGGCTCCAACATTAATATCTAAGAGGAATTTTTATCTGGTTATGTTTTTCCTCTACTTTTTTGGGCTCATTATTCAAACAAGATGATCAACTGTGATTACTGCATATAATGTTGCTCGATTCAAAGAGAAATTTTTGATGTATCTTGAAACTAATTTGAATGTGGGATCACCATATAGAAAGAAAAAAAGCTGAGAAAGATTGAGAGAAAAAAGTCATCTTTCTGTGTGGGAGTCTTTTTCTTGAGACCAGACTCTACATTTTAGACCCAGAATTCTTTCATGTCAGTTCACTTTGTGGTAGATGGGATAGTGGAGGACCTCAAAATGCCTATGGAGATGACATTTTGATATGGACTTGTATAGAGTTTTCTCAACTTTGGTCTTGTTACTCTCATTAGTTGGTGGCTCTTTGAAGACAGAAGCCATATCTCATAAATCATTGTATATCTAGCATAAAGCCCTTCACCAAATAGATGAACGACAAATGTCTCTGTAAATTAAGCATTAAGAGATGTTTGGATAAGTGAAAGGTAGGAAATGAGCTAAGAGTTCTCAAGGACATTTCTATAAGTAGGTGGTTATATGTTGTGTGCTTTATTTTTATTGGAAGCTCCTCTCTGAATCCAAATGGCCATCAACTCGAGTCTCTTGGTTTACAGCCACTGCCCTATTACTTGACTTAACATTACTGCCTTTGGAGTCACTACAGGAGTAAGACGTGGCTGGCCAAGAGGATTCACCCCATATTCAATGAATTATCTTGAACTGGTGATGATCCCTTGATGATATAGAGAAGGGAACTCATACTATTCCTTGGCTCAGTGAAAAAGAGGGGCGTGATGGACATCTCTGGGTCTGACAGTCAAGATAGCTTTTTCTGACTGGTAGTATAATCCTTCTACCAGATTCACCCCTCATTCTTCTTTCCAAGCCAGATTATCTGCCTCTGCAGATCTCCAGCCTTAAATTGGAATTAGTCACTCTTCTATCCCTGCTCACACAGCACATTATTAGGGCCTTCATTTCATATTTGTCACTGTCTTGCCTATCTACCTACTTATCTACCTACCTGTCTACCCACTTATGTATGCTAATTTCCCTAGCAGCTGCTCTTGGGGGACAGGGATGATCTTTTTTCTGATCCTACATGCCCAATATGGATGAATTTTGCTTATAGTACATGCCTGACAAATGATGATAAAGGAAACAGAGCAGTAGGCTAGTTGATGAAAAGTCACCCAAGATAATTGCAGTGATTAAGGGACTGATGGTATTTAGGAGTAGAATCTTGTATCAGTACAGAGTGACTCGGATCTCCAGCAAGGAGAAATCAGGTGTGTGGGATTCCATAGGCTAAGTGTCAATGGCACAAGCTCATTCTTGAATTTTTGCCTGTTCAAGAAGAGATTAATGGCAGCCTGAGTCACCCAGGGCTCTAAATGTCATTCTACCTCGTGCTCTGTCACCACAGAGGTGAGGACCCAGGGCGAGCAGTGACACTCAACCAAACTTAAGGAAACAAAATAAGAAAAAGCAGACCTTATAAAAGGTCAGTGTCCTGCAATTCACAGCTGTGTGACTTGGCCAAGTTACTTAAACTCTGTAAACCTTAATTTCTTCATCCCATTTAAAATGGAGATAATGTATCTACCCTATAGGCTGGAATCAAGTGAGATTATGTAGGCAAAAATACTTAAGATAATTAAATATTTGATATAATTATTTAAATGACCAAATATATATTTCACAGATATATTTGTTTTCATCCAGTTTCTGAAAATGCTTTTAAAAAGTAAAATGGGTACCTCCTTATTAATCCTCCTATGGATTAACCTCCTATGGGTCTCTTCATCTGACAGATGACTTACATTGTTTATTATATACTTTAATGAACTGATGAATCTAAGTGTTTCCCTAAATTCTGTCAGCCACTGTTGCAAATTAATTGAAACTAAGGAGTGGGTTGTTGGAACTTCGAATCTGTAGCAGGCCAGTCAGAAGCACAGGTCACAGCCCAGGGACTGTGACAGACATGTCACGTAGAAGGTGGGAAAGTAGTCTTACATGACTGTGCCCTTCACCTCTGAAACCTGATGCTGTCTCTGGGTAGTGTCAGAATGGACCTGAATTCTGAGACACCCAGCTGATATCCGAGAATGGCTAGTGTTGTGGGGGGGACCCCTTCCATTGCATTGGAATTGGGTCCAGGAACCCTAAATGACATGGTACGCTCTAATAACATGAGCATAATTATAAAGATGATTGATTGTATGCACTGTTTTCCCTTCTTTGCCACTTCTTTTCCATTCTTTACTGCATATGGAATTGAAGAACCATATGCTGGTGGAAAATGTGCCTTAAATTAGTAGAAACTATCTAACCTTAAAGAGAAAAATGATTTGGACACCATACAAAATGGCTGGAATGAAAACGGAGGTCATGTGACTTTTTTAGCTTTCCAAAGAGGACATGTATACTTATTTACACTAGCTAGAGTGGTCAGCTTAATTGTTCTAAATCACGAATCCTTCAATTCATCAATGCATGAGTCAATAAAGGTGAGATAAATGCCTTTGGATCTTCCTTTCAAGGTGTTTCCTGACTTTTATATCCCTCCCTCACTCCCTCACCTAACCCTTAAATGTTAGGCATCTAGACAATGGCATAAACCAAAAACTCAAAGATCCTCTTTAGAACCCTTTCCAATCACTTTCACATGTGATTATCTTTGAGTGTAGACAGAGCAGACACCTCTGTTTACAATGAAGAAATTGAAGCCCAAAAGGTTAAGTAACATAACCATAGCAACCAAGCTAATCAATGGTCAAATTGGTACAAAGATAATTCTAGTTGCCCCAGAGATGAATGAGATAGCAATTTTCCTCAGAGAGGCATAAGCGCAACTATGCCCACCTAGCTGAATTGATTCCCACGTAATGCTAGTAAACATATGGAAAAGAATAATAGCTGCTAACATGTATTGAATACTCAAGCCCCAAACACAGCGCCGAGCACTTCATATGAATCCTCCCTAATCCTTGCAGCAAAGGTGTGGGATTGGTACTATTATTAATCCCACTTGCCAGATGAGGAAACAGACAAGATTTAACACTTTGTCCAAGGTTACCCAACTAACAAGTGGTAGAGAGTAAGATTTAAATTCAGGTTTTCCTAATTCCCGTGTCCATATTCTTAACCAATATTGACATTACTTCTCTTAGTTATTTGACATTGACTAATTCTGTTCCATGACTACATTTTATACTGACTGACATAGCTTTTGGAGAAAGGGGAGAGAGGTGGAGCTAGATGGGGGAGGTAAGGAGAGGAGGTGGGATGAGGAGGGAAGGGCGCATCCAGTCAGTCATTTTACCTCTTCTGTATTGATTCATTCCTACTGTGCTCTAGGAGCCATACCAGGTGCTGGCCACGGCTGTGAAGATTATTAACTTTCTGGCTCTCGTGAGGCTAAGGGCTTCAGGAATCCTGCTCACAGCACACTGACTGTGTGTGACCACTTGAGAAGATGTGGGTAGCAGGCAGGTAGCAGGTAACATCACCTACGGCTTTCTCTAGATAAGCTGACAAGAGAGAACTCCCTCACAGCTGACAAGCCCGAAGAGAAGGGCCATGAAAGTATGTAACTGATTCTCTTGAAGCCAATTCTGAGGCCCATGTTTTGACTTATGGTATGCATTCTGTACTGTATATGCCCCTCAGTGGGAAGTGGATCATGTTGCCACCCCCGAGTTTTGTGTAACCATAGTGAAGCAGCAGGCGGAACCCTGCTGTTGGCGGGGAACTTTCTCATAACAGCCTGGCTGCATCCCTGCAGGGTCCTGAATGCAGAGCAGGTTTTCTGTCACCGAGCGTGGGGGTGGCCCTGAGACAGTGCCTGGGTAGGCCTCTCTTTCCGATTGTTCTCATACTCTTCCACACTGTCCTGGGAATCAGTCTTGCCTCTTCCTCTCCGTGCCAGTGTTGGCTTCTCTCAGAGCCAGTGACTGGCTGTCATGAAGCGTTTCAGGACAGAGAAGAATGGGAACAACTGCAGATTCCCCAGATGTGTTTAGTGATTGTGACTCACCACATCATCTGGCCCCACGGAACAAACTCCCAAGTATTTCTCCTCAACATCTCTTTCCATCGAACTAAAATGACAAATTACAAAAAAAAAAAAAAAAAAAACCAAAAAAACGAAAGAAAGAAAGTTCTGAGTAAAGGATAAAAAGTTTCATAATGGGATTTGAAAGCCAGGGCAATCATGCTATTAAAAAAAAAACAAAAAAAAACTGGCTGCCATACAGCTAGCTCAAATGACACCAGGCTCATTGCCTAGTGAACTCCAGGTGAGTCGGCATTCAAGTCTGCCTGGGCCTGATTTTTGGAGTCCTTGTCAGGTGGGGAATCTGAGGTGGGTGTGCAAACTCCAGTGAGGCTGAGATGTGCATGATCAACTTGAGGGAAGCTTGAGCCTGGGGAACTTGGAAGGTGGTCTTTCTTGGCCTGCCAGAATTTCTGTGCGGACTCCTGCCCACCACTCCTTCTCCCAAAGGGACAGGAAAACAGACACTAGGATGGCACAGGCAATATGGTGAACAGATGTCTGCCTCATAGAGCTGAAGACACTCGGCTTTCCAGAGGCACAAAGGTAGCAGAAGTTGTCAGGGGCACAGTGGGGGAAGGAAGCTCATCAGCCATGCATTGCTACCCCTCTGGGATGAGGAGCAAAACACTGTTCTGTGCCGTCTACCAGCAGCTCCCTCCAATGCAAGATCCTGGCGCAAGAGAATTTAATTCAGGAAGTCCTATCCAGCAGGTAGCTCTCTGAGCCTTAGTCCCCTTCACCTGACCTGTAACATGACTACTTAACTCTTGTTCACATTTACACATTCACACTCTACCCTGACTCACATCCTTTGTTTCCTTTACAAACTTTGAGCCTCCTAGCAACTACTGACATCCACTTTTCCCTGGGTTCACCTTTTCCCTGAATTGACCCCATCAACCAGTGAGATGGCCAAGGGTTTGTGCCCCGTCCTTGAGTCAGCTGAATATACAAATGCCTGTACCAACGCCCGGGCATCTTTATCATACTTGTGGTCCACCTGCTCTTTGTTTACCCACTTGTGTACATGTGTAAGGGAACTTGCATTCTTTGTTGCCTTACGTTCATGAACAGTATCCTGTTTCACCACCTAGGGCGAGCCAAGAAATTTACTTACAGTGAATCAGGAATGCCTTTGTTCATGCCACAAAAAACAGTGTGTCTTTTTAAAAAATGCTCTGTGATTTACAAAACTTAGTATGTGAAAATTCAGATTCAAGTAGGAAAATTAAGTGTACACACATAGCTTTTCAAGAACTTGCTAAGGTGAAGAAAGCAGCAGTTGTCAAAGTTGAGAGCACCATCTCAGAGAGGTTTTGGAAATTGCTACTTGCAATGATGGAGGTAATGTGACTGATGTTTACTGAGTGGAGCCCAGAGAAGCTAAATCAGATAGTGTTATACTACAAAGAACAGTCCTGGCAGACATCCTGCAGCCTTAAACCAAACTCTTTTTAACATAATCACAAACTGTTTTTATACAGTTTTAATGCAGTCTCAATTTTCTAGGAATGCAACTACAGCAAAAAAAAAAAAAAAAAAAAAAAAAAAAAAAATCAAAGGAGATTGTGTTTTGATTTGTTTGGAACTTTGCCAAGAGATTTTCATTATCTGGAGGTACCAAAAAAAAAAAAAATCACATCACAGATAGCAATGAGCAAGTAGTTTTTGCATCACCTATATACACACCTGCATTAGGCTACACAGAGGCTGTAGCATTCACAGTCATACTAACACTATTTTTTAAAGATTTTATTTATTTATTTGACAGACAGAGATCACAAGTAGGCAGAGAGGCAGGCAGAGAGAGAGGGGGAAGCAGGCTCCCTGCTGAGCAGAGAGCCCGATGTGGGGCTCAATCCCAGGACCCTGAGATCATGACCTGAGCCAAAGGCAGGGCTTTAACCCACTGAGCCACCCAGGCGCCCCCATACTAACACTATTAGTAATAGCATTACCCGTGGTAATACTTCGCATCTTTTTAAATAGTGTTGCCATACCTAGATTTACTCTGATGAAATGTTATTTAAAATGATTTTTATTTCTTTTACACTATATACAGAATATTTAGCTTACCAATTTTATATTAGTTATATAACCTATGAATTTCTATACAAGATGGTAAAGAAGTGGTTATTTTTTATAAAAGTGGACTTTGGATTTGATGGAGACAAGAACCACTGGCATAAAGCCACATATGTCTGATATTTGGACTGAGGCATTTTTTCATTGGCACAAACAGAAGAGATTTCCTGCTGTACTAATGAGAACAATGAGGCAAAGATTTTCAACGTAAGTTATGTGATAAAAAGTCTGGGAGAGGACTTTTATTTAATCATATTTTAACTTAGCCAGCCACCTATCAAATAATCCCTCCTATGCCTAGATCATTTTCATTCTAATATTTGAAAAGCTTCCTGATTATACCACTTTGCAAGATTTCTTGGGTATTAAAAATTCAGGGACTTGACCATCTAGAAGCATAGACTGCCCTCTCTTGGAGGGTGACCTGCTTTAAGATGAGAGTATTTAACACAGTTAGCATTTATAACCTTGAATTCCATCCATCTGATGAGGTTTCTTTTAATTGAAATTCTGAAATACCCCTGAACCTTTCTTACAATATCTCTAAGGTGGTTATATTGTAATGCTGGGCTTCTCAAAATCATTTTAGGTAGCAATGACCAATAAGGAGTGTGTATTGTCAAAGAAAAGAGGAGCAAATGGACATAGAAGACTGAGAGGAGGATGGCCTTTAGTGTCAGGTAGATCTGGTCCGCTTTATGGCTCTCCTACTTTCTGTCTGATTTCAAAACAGTCAGTGTCCTCCTTGGTATATTGGATACAATACCATTTGCCTCATTGGGTTGATCTGAGGATTAAATGAGATCACGAATATAAACCCTCCAATAGAAGGCCCATCTTATAAAAGGGACTGAAGAAAATGCTTGTATCACCCTCCTCCCCTTTTCTTTGGGAACTTTTCGATGAATCCTAGGACCTGAGCATTGAAAGTGACCTCGTCAGCTAGACAAATATTCCAGTAGATTCTATAAGCCTCCCCCTTAGAGGGTGAATAGAAAATTTCAAGCCCATATTGTCCCTTTGGCTTTCCCCTCTTAATCAGTGGTGACTCATTCTATTTCAGTCACCTAGATATTTTAAGAGTCACAGCAAAATATGAACACATTTGAAGTTTTATCTATTGAAAATTATAATCAAATCATCCCCTCCAGAACTATCTCCATCCCCCTGCCCAATAAATTCACAGTGAGTCATAAAAGCAGAATTGGTGGCCAACTCAGATATCTATTGTCATTGATAACTTTTTTTATTATGTTCAATTAGCCAACATATAATACCTCATTAGTTTTTGATGTAGTGTTCAACGGTTCATTAGTTTACTTTTTAAGAATTTTAGTTATAGTTAGCTTAAGTTTTAAATTTCTATACAGAATATCCCCCAAATCCTCTATTTACTTGACCTTCAAATCACAAACAAGAAATTTATTCTCTGCCATGAATAAAAAGGTCAGGGGCACCTGGGTGGCTCAGTGGGTTAAACTATTGCCTTCGGCTCAGGTCATGATCTCAGGGTCCTGGGATAGAGCCCCACATCAGGCTCTCTGCTCAGCAGGGAATCTGCTTCCCCCCTACTCTCTGCCTGCCTCTCTGCCTAGTGATCTCTGTCTGTCAAATAAATAAATAAAATCTTTAAAAAAAGGTTAAAAAAAAGATCATTATTGGCAAAATTCTTTTAAGATTCTTCAAAGGCTATCCCAAAGAGATGGGTACTAAATGGTATTGAATGTGTCGGCAAAAAAGGCTTTTTGGTCTTAGGGTCCTGATGGAGATGGTTATACCTCATTTTGGAAAGGGGGCCTATGCTCAGATTACTGCCACTTCCCCTAAAATTGTGATTTTTGTCTTGAGAAAAAAACAATTTAGTATCATCAACTTGTGTCAGTGCTCAGTAATATTCTTCCACATAAATATGTGACCCATACATATGTGCTCTATTTCTGATTTTATTCTTTTTTTTAAAGATTTTATTTATTTGAGAGATAGAATAAGAGAGAGAGAGCATGAGATGGGAGAAGTCAGAGGGAGAAGCAGATTCCCCACTGAGCAGGGAGCCCAATGTGGAACTCGACCCTGGAACTCTAGAATCATGACCTGAGCCAAAGGCAGTTGCTTAACCAACTCAGCCACTCAGGTATCCCGATTTTATTCTTCCTATAATCTAGCTATTCTTTCCCCTAAAGTAGGCCTTCCTCAGCATAGTCATCAAGAGAGGAGACTCCTCTATGCCATTTCAGATAAGCAGGTGAGGTGCACAGACTGTATTTTGGGTGAGATTCTTTGAACTACTGTTTTGCGGGAACTATCTATTGTTCTCTGCAGTTTTTTTCTTTCTAAAATGAGGGTCCTGCTTTGTCTTTACCGTAAGTTAGTGAAATCTTGTCTTTTTCTGATTATTTCACTCAGCATAATGCACTAAATTCACTAACACACTAAAGGTCCACGCATAGTGTCACAGATGGCAGAATTTCCTCCTTTTTATGGCCAAATAATATTCCATTATATATTTCTATCTATGTATCTATATCTCACATTTTCTTTATCCATTCATCCATTGACCTTTCACTGTTTCTGTGTCTTGGCTATTATACATATTGCTTCAATGAACATAGTGGTACAGAGACCATTTTGAGATAGTGATTTCATTTCTTTCAGAGAAATACCCAGAAGTAGAATTACTGGGTCATACACTATTTCTATTTTTAATTTTTTGAGGAAAACCATGCTGTTTTTCACAGTGGCTGCACTGATTTATATCCCCACCAACAATGCATAAGCATTCCCTTTTGTTCATACCCTCACCAGCACTTGTGATTTCTTATCTTTTTGAAACCAATCTAACAGGCATAAGGTGGTAGTTTACTATAGTCTTAATTCTGATTTCCCTGATGATTACTGATGTTGAGCATCTTTTTATGTACCTGGTCATCTACCCATCTTCTTTGTAATAATGTCAACTCAGATCCTCTGCCCATTTTTTTTTAATTAGGCATTTCATTTTTTAAAATATTTTATTTTTAAGGAACCTCTACACCAAATGTGGGGCCTGAATTCACAACCCTGAGATCAAGAGTTGCATGCTCCAGTGACTGAACCAGCCAGGCGCCCTCCTGGGCCTATTTTCTTAACCAGAGATTTTTTTCTCTTGAGTGGTAACATTCTTTATATATTTTGCATATTTTAAAAAATATTTTATTTATTTATTTGTTTGAGAGAGAGATCACAAGTAGGCAGAGAGGCAGGCAGAGAGAGGGGGGGAAGCAGGCTCTTCCTGAGCAGAGAGCCTGATGCGGGCTTGATCCCAGGACCCTGAGATCATGACCTGAGCAGAAAGCAGAGGCCTAACCCACTGAGCCACCCAAGTGCCCCTATATTTTGCATATTAACCCCTTACCAGATACATGATTTGCAAATATTTTCTTCCATTCCACAGGTCACTTCTTTATCTTGTTGATGGTTTCCTTTGCTCTGCAAAACCTTTCTAGTCCAATGTAATTCCACTTGTTTATTTCTGTTGCCTTTGCTTATGGTGTCTATAATGTAAAATATTAAGAGGAAGGAAGAAAGCTGATGTCTTCTAGTCATGCCTTGAGTTACACTTTACTTGTTAATGAAGACTACTCCTAATAATAATTATAATAGTTTAACCCAAGAAATGGCTAGAGGACATTGATCAAGAATGGCATTAAGAAAAAAAAAAAAAAGAATGGCATTAAGTTCTCATGTTATCCTCATGTAAATATCTCAGATCTATTGGCTTTTTAGCTATTTCTCTTGGTATTATTATTTTTTGTGGCTGCCCTGGGGATTACAATATACCTCCTTAGCTATTCGGTCTATGTACAGTTAGAATTTTACCATTTCAGGTAAAGTGTGGAAATGTATCCATACAGGGCCACATCCATTCTCTCTTCATTTGTGCTAAAGTAGTTGGTTGTATTATGACACCATGCCTTACAAACCCCACCAATCAATGTTATAAATTTTGCTTTAAATTGTTCTATGGCTTGTAAATTAAGAGGAAAAAAAAATCAAACATTATAAAAGTATTTTGAATTTTCCCAAATATTTACCCTTTTCAATGCTTTTCATTATTAGGATTTGAATTTCTACCTTATATCATTTCCCTTCATCCTGGAGCACTTCCTCTAGATGATCTTCAAGATCAGGTCTACTGGTGACAATTTATTTTAGTTTTGTTTAATGTGAAAATGTCATCAGCCTTCAGTTTGTAGGATACATTTTCTGGGTGATGAATTATGATTTGACCATTTCTATTCTCTCGTAGCACTTTAGAGGTGTAGCTCTACCCTATTTTGGGCTCCATAATTCTGCCGAGAGACAAATTAGTAATCAGATCACTGTTTCCCTGGATGTTTGGGGTGTTTTTCTCTTATTGCTTTCAAGGTTTGCTATTTATCCTGGGATTTCAACAGTTTGACTATGATGAGCTTAGTGAGGGCTTCTTGAGGTTTATTCTGCTTGGTTTTCATTGATTATTGTGTATCTTTCTATCTGTGTTTAATTAAATTTATTAATGGATTGGTCATTAATTCTCTAGATATTTCCACTTCTCCATTCTCTCTCCCTTTGCCTTATGCAATTCCATTTACATATAATACATATATTGGACTATATGATATTATCTAATAGGTCTCTGAGAATTCATTCTTTTCTTTTTTTTTTGTCTGTTATTCACATTGGATAATTTCTGTTGTTCTTTCTTCAAGTTCACTTGTTATTTTCTTCCAAATCTCCATCCAACTCTTAAGTGAGCAGTTAATTTTTTTTAAATTTCAGATACTACCTTTTTGTTTCTAGAATTTCCATTTCATTCTTTTTTTATTTTTCCTATTTTTCTGAGAAGACCTCATGCCTTTTCACTTCATCATGAAGTGTGCCATTCAGAATAAGCTGTAAGAACCACATTAAAATTCTAGCTTTTTTAAAAGTTCCATCATCTGGTTCATTCTGGGGTCAGACTCCATTGACTTTCTTTTCTCTTGAGAACATGCTCCACGTTCTTGATTCCTTGCATGTGGAGTAATTTTGGATTATATCCTTAACACTGTAAATATTTAGTTGTATAGATTCTGGATGCTTGTTATTTCCCTTTGGTATTTCTTTCATTTTAGCTAGCAATTGTCTTATGAACTTAAACTTCATGCTGTTTCTCGGGAGGCCACTGCAGTCTCAATTGGTCTCTTGTCTTCAGCTGACTTGCTTTGAGTCTCTAACCTGCATGCATAGATTTTTTCATTTGTTGGTTTTTTAAGATTTCATTTAACATTTGAGAGACAAAGAGCACATGGTGGGGGAGGCGCAGAGGAAGAGGGAGGAGGAGGATCCCCACTGAGCAGGAAGCCTGATGCAGGGCTCAATCCCAGGACCCTGGGATCATGACCTGAGCTGAAGTCACATGCTTAACTGACTGAGCCACGCAGGCACCCCTAATCCTGCATGCATAGTTTAAGAGTCAGCAAGAGATATGGGTAAACAGAATTTAGAAATTTTGTAGATCTCTCCTTGTGATGAATCCTCCATTCTTGGTCTGTTCTGGTTTTTCTGGCCAGGAAGACTGTCTTTTTTCCTAAGCACCCCTGCTGCCTTGCACCACTGCCCTTAGCTTACCTAAACTGTGAACGTGGGAACCTCATTTACACAGCTCCTCTTTTATCCACCCTCAAGTGTTACTAGAGGGCATCTTCTGTTCACTTCCTAGTATCTCCAGCTTTTCGGATTAAGTCAAGGTTCAAAGCTATTTTCTGCAGGAAGCCATCCAATAAGGTCTTATTACATCATTCCCAGTAGGAGAAGACTGATCAACATTCATTACCAGTGTGGAAAGTTGAGACACTCTGGGAAGCCCCCCTGCTGAAAAGATACTGAAAATGAACATGAGAATTGCTTAAAACCTCAGCTGTTTTCCTAAAGAATATCAACCAAGTTTTTCTTTTTGCTAAGAAATACCGCAATTATTTAAAGATCACTTATAGCACCCTTAATCACTAGACTCGAAGTTACAAAAATAAGTTATTTTGATAGAATTTGGTTTTCAGAAATTCATCTGGCTATAGCTCCATTTCCCAAAATTATCCTCAGTGTACCTCAAAGACTGAGGGATAGTTTGTGCCTCCCATTTTTGTCACCCTGAATGTTACCAGTCTATGGTTTCAGAGATTACACAAAAAAGTTTCAGCCAGTTTGCATTTATGGGGTCAGTTCACACAGTGTTACCCTGCCCTTCTTCTTTTCTTCCAAAAGAGATTTGCCTCAACACTGGAACTTTGTGGCTTAGGTTTTATCCCTGCTGGTTATTTTCTCTCTGAAGCCACCATCTACAATGACATTATAATCATTTCCCCAGCCACTAACATGTGTGTCACAAGCTGAGATGTAATACGTTCAGAAGAAAGATGTAGAACAGGAGATGGGTATTAGGAAATAACCTGGTTTTAATCATATGTTACTTGTAATAGGACACAAAGGATAAGGGGGATTAAAAATATAAATTAATAGGAATTTTACCCATTTGCCATTTGACCTCTGGAATCCTTTTATATTAGTGACTTGAATTATTTATTAAGTGCACTCTGGTGGGCCAAACAGGCGAAAAGAATTAAGCCTAACCTTACTAGTTTGCCAATGGTATCAGTATCTATTTAGATTAGAGCTACCCTCCTTGTGCCACCAAAAAAAAAAGTATAGAAATGAGGTTCAAAGTTTACTAAAATGGTAACAGTTATCTCTGGTAAGAAGAGTTTAAAGAAATTGATACTTTCATTGTTTTACTGGCAGTAAAATATATTTAAAATCATGATCCTTAAACCAAAGCCAAAATCAGCACCATCCAAATAAAAGGATACTAAATCAGAGTTTGGGTGTAGACTGTGGGGACACAGGTTTGCCAGGATCCATGTAGGGCTGATACAGGAACACAATAGTGTTACATTTACTTTTTCTAGAACCAACCCTCAGCCCCACTACACTCTTTTTCTCTCCACTTATTCCTGTCTTTACAGATTCATTGCTTTAAAAAAATAATCCTTGTACCATCCTCTTAGCAGTTCTAGAAGAGATCAGAGGCACTGTTCTAGGCTTTGAAACTATAGCAGTGAACAAGACAGACATATCGTGCTCTCCTGAGCTTATGTTCTGGTGGGTTGTTAGTATACAGCCAAGTAGAGACATAAGACAATTTCGGATAATATTAAGCCCTAAGAAATAAAGAGAGGAGGAGGAACAAGACAGAGAACAAGAGATGCAGGGCAGGGGTGGATGGTCGCTTTAGGAAAGGTCAGCAAGGAGGTTCATCTGAGCTGATGACATTGCAGTTAGCAGAAGCTGTGATAGGAAGGAACTGGTTTCGTGAAGTTCGATTAGCACAAATTAAGTCCACGGTGTGTTTTATAATAGATGGTGTCATAGAAACAAGAGAAAGTGTGTTATCTATGTTTAACATCTTAAGGAAATAAACCAACATATCTATAGTGGTTACCTCTGGATGTAGATTAAAATCTGGCAATCCATTTGCCAATGCCTAGATTTCCCTATTTTTAATAATGAGAAAAAGACTTTGAGGGAGCTCAAAATATATCTAGAAGGAGATACACAGCCCAAAGCAAAAGTAACATAAGGTCACTGTAAGTAGTACTTAACCAGCTCAAAATAATTGAGCACTGTGGATTGGAAGGAGTCCCAAAACACAGAGTGAGACAGACAGAACTCTTCAGTGGCTGGACAAATTGTAGTCGGGTCAAGCAGGCACAGAACTCCTTGCTCTGTCTGTGTGGCCACATTCATTCCAACAGGGGCTACAGGGATAGCTGCCTCTGCAGAGAGCCCTCCGAGGACAAATGGTGCCTTCCGGGGGCAGGTCCATTCTCAACACCAAGAGGAGAAAGGCACACAAGACATTCCTAGAGAAAAGTGAGGTGTAGGAACAGCCATACTGATAAAGAAGAGCCTATTGGCACTTCTAGGTTCATGACATGTGCAGGAGTATTTTAAACATAAATCCTTAGTTTAACAAAAGTTATTTGTCTTTATCTTCAATCATAGCTCTTCAAAGGCAATGTAAGTAAAGAAAACATGAGCTTCTAACCAAATGAAAGCAGATGCTATACAAAGATATTATTGTGTCTTCATTTTTATTTTACATTTTGCCTCTGGTTCTAGAAACCAAGGATAAGATTAGAAAAACAAAATACACATCAACTTGAAGCTCATATTTGGCTAGAGTCCAAGAAAAAAAAATTGCAAGGCTTTGAGTGGAGGTCTACATTTAGACTGAGAAGCCCACCATTTCAATCTAGAACCAAAAAATTCTTCATTGATCAGAACCGGGTTTTTATCCCTTCCACCCCTGGGTGCCAGTCATGATGGCAAAGAGGCTGATAATCTCAAACAGTCAACCTCATATATGTGCCCTGCTCTCATGTGCCATAAAGCTTGGGGAAGGAGCCAAGCAGAGGAGAGGTCTTCCTTGGTCATGGTCAAGAAGGGTGGAGGAACTCTGGCACCTGCAGCTTAGGAACATGCTACGAGCCTGGCTTCCAGCACAGAAGTTGTTGACGATGCTCTGTGGGAACACCCCAGCTCGCTGGAGCCATCACAGAGGTTTATGTCACTGCTACAGAGTAGCCTCAGAGAAGCAACCCACAAGCCCAAACCAGCCTTGTTGGACATGCTTGGCTTGGGGAATTCTTTTTTTAAAAAAATTGCTCCAATATTTAGAAATTGGAAGAATAACCCAAGTTTCTGCATTTTGTTTGTAAAAATCACAAGATCTGGCACCTCTGGGCCCACATTCTTATGTGTGTCATACTTGGAAGGAACTCATAGTGGCTGTTTCCAGTGCATACGTTTCCCAACTGGCCCCTCATATTCATTTACATTATCTTATATGCACTTCTGTTTGCTCTTTTTTGCGGGAGCTAGGGCTGGACCAAAATAGCCAGCCCTTTTCACTGTGGCTCACGATGCTGGTCATAAACAGAGGTGAGTTAGCTGGAGACAGTTGAAATAGCCAATGTTCATGTACATGTTAACTCAATCTCTACCCCTTGAACAAGAAAGACATTTCCTGCTTCCACTAGAAACTGAGAGCATGGACTTTAAGAACACTTGGGAATGACCTTCAGGTGGGTAGATAAGTTTTAGATGAATAAAAAGGGAAGCATTAATGAGAAATCTGTCATTCTCATTTCCTTCTGTGTGATTCTTCTCTTTCTGAAGGACATTTTTGTTCTCCACCACATCCCTCAGGGGATTTTAAAAGAAGTATTTGGGAGGGAGTTTCAAGGGAGAGTCACATATTTTAATGAGAAGACTTAAAAAAAAAATATTTAGTTAAGCGCCAGAGATCATATTTTAACCAGATTTCCTGGTCTGAGGATGGCTGGCAAGTGGCCCATAGCCAAGCAGGGAATCGTCAAGGGTAGGGTTGACTCACACACTGAGGGGTGTGGAGAAGATGACCCAAAACTTTGGAAAATCTAGTATTAACTCATTTTAGAAAACAGCGCCAAACAAGGATACTTTCCATCCCTACTCCCCTCTCCCCTCTCTTACTGCATTGAATTTTATCTGTAAGTGTATTTATAAGGGCTTTCTGAAGTTATTTATGGGCAAGCAGAATAAAGTGGCCTTTTCATATGGTCATACTCCTGGTGGAAAATCACCAAGTGTACAATTTTATAAAGCAAAAAGATCTTTCACACAGGCTTGGAAACTCCTCTCCTTTATTTGTACTATTCAATAAAGTAGATATTCTCTGACTCCCCAAAATGTAGTAGTTCAAGCTTAATACAGAGTATGGGCTCCAGCCTTGACATGGATCTGGGCCAGTTACCTGCTTTGATTCTTCATGGAAGGGAAACCCCTCGTGAGCACACACCATGACAAATGGGCCATTTTAGTGTCTCCAGGATTACTGGGTAAGTAGAAAAACTAAGAAAGTATCCCCCTCCTGACTTTTGTAAAAGCTTCTTGTCTCAGAGCATCGAGTACCAATTGTATTAATATTTCTATTAGCCATTTAGTTACGTGCCTAGCTCTAACATACTTAGCTACTGAGAGGCAAAATTTAACTCTAAAGGAAGTCATGCATGAGCCATCTTGTAGAGATCAGCAGACTGTAAGATTAGAAAAAAACTTTCTGTATTAAAGAAAATACTTGAGAGGCACCTGGGTGCCTCAGTCAGTTAAGCATCTGCCTTTGGCTCAGGTCATGGTTTTGGAATGCTGGGATTGGCCCTGCACTGGGCTTCCTCCTCGGAGGGCAATCTGCTTCTCCCTATCTCTCTTTGCCCCTCTCCCACTGTTTGTGTGCTTTCTCTCCTTCTTAAATAAACAAAATCTTCAAAAAGAAAAGAAAATATTTGAAACTCTTCAAAACATTTCCTTAAGCTAACAAGAGCCCACAAGAGTTTCATTCATTCAATAATCAAAAAATATTTACTATCTACTTCATTTCTGGACTTGGGGAATTGAGTGGTGACTTTAGAAACTTCTAAGAGGGCAGGGTTGATGGTGGAGAAATGGAGAGATGGACACTAATAAATACAGAGAATAAAATAAAGCAAATAATGGACAGGGAAGTGACTGGGGAACACAGGATGCTTTGATTAAGTGCTGAGGAAAAGCCTCTTTGAGATGGTGGTACTTGTTTTTATTCCTGAATAAAGAGAAGAGAGCCACCAAGGCAAGAGCCAGGAAAAAGCATTCTGGGGAAAGAAGCATCAAATGCAAAGGCCATAAAGTGGAGGAGGGGAACGATTTCATGGATTAACAAAAAAGAAGGCTGGAGTGGCTGGTGTGAAGGTGAACAGTGGTACCAGATGAAGTCAGCAGGTTAGGCAGGGCCTCTGTCATGTGAAGAAGCCATCAGAAGGTTTTTCATAGTAAAGGGATCCATCTTTTGGGAACAGTATACCATGGCTGGCAAGCTACACCCTGTAAGCTAAATCTAGCCCTCTGCCTGTTTTGTTAAATAAAGTGTTTTTGGACGGTCACGTTGAGTCATTTATGTATTGTCTATGGTGGCTTTTGTACTATGATGGCAGAATTGTAAAGCTGCTATAGAGACTATATGGCCCATAAAGATGGAAGTTTGTTGTTGTTTTAAAGATTTTATTTATTTATTTGACAGACAGAGATCACAAGTGGGTGGGGGGTGGGGGGGTGGGAAGCAGGCTCCCCGCTGAGCAGAGAGCCCAATGCCGGGCTCCATCCCAGGACCCTGAGATCATGACCTGAGCCGAAGGCAGAGGCTTTAACCCACTGAGCCACCCAGGTGCCCCAAAGATGGAAGTTTTAATGGGCTCTCTGACCCTTTACAGAACAGGTGTACAAACTCTTGTTTTAGATTATGCATTCTTAAGTCATTTTTGGACGGTGCATGTGGTCCATGCAAAACTGTCTACTAGGGTAGCCTCAGTTTTCTCAAAAAACACTAGTTATACTTGCTAAGATAAAAATATTTAAGAAAATTAAAAGTTGCCTTGGAACAGGGATCAGATTCACCTGTATCAGGTGAGCAAGAAAATTACCTAGCTAAAGGTTGCTTCACAGCAGCAAGAAGTTAATTTCTACAGCAAGACGTCTATCATCAAGTTTGATTTTTTCAGTGGTGCAATATTGTCATCAAGGATCAAGGTGTTTGCCATCTTTATGATGCCCTCAGGATATGGGAAAGCTTATTCCTCCTGGTAGCAAGATGGCTACAATGCTTCCAGGAGTTAATGTAGATAAGACAGAAGATACCTAGCAAAAAAAACAGGTTGGGTATTTCCTCCCACATACTTTTTTATTAAGGGAGGGGGAAAAAGCCCTTCATGACTCACTGCTTATGCCATCTGATTAGATCTAGATTAGCTAGGTTAGCCTGTGTTTAAACCAATCTCTGGTAAGGAGAATGGATTTATCATGGCTAACTTAGACTAATGAACATTCATCACCTGGAACTCTGCACACATACATGGAGTATGAACACCCAAACAAAGCCAGGCTCTTGCCAGCAAGGAAGGGGGAGGATAGGTTGAGAGCTGGGCAACCAAAAGGACTGCCAAAGGATGGGGTCTCTGGATAATGATCCTCTGTCTGACAGGACTCAGAGAATCATTGTCAAAGGTGGAGGTCAGAGGAGAAACAGAAAGCAAATCCTCCCACTGGGATGTGAGTTCAGGTTGTGGAATATGGTGGCTGCATAGTTCTTTCATTTCCTGCAAATGTCACCTCTTGATTCCACAACAGGTTGAGTAAGTCATTCCCACATGTGGATAACTTGCTCTCAAGGCAACATCTACAAGATACTTAGCCTCTCTGATGAGTCACTTTTCTGGACAGCTGTCTCCTGATCTCAAAGAAACCACAATTGTTTGAACATGGCCTTGTTTCAATAGAGTTTTGCAAGTAGGGTCTTGATACTGTATTGGGCTCATGTTCGATTTCCAAACAGGTTCTTCACAAACACACTCGCAGTTATTTGTATTCTTCACCTGTCTAGCTGGCTAGAAACCACAGCCTCCTTTCATTGTGTGCTTCCGGAGAGTTGGTTTATTTTATTTTATTTTTTATTGGCAGGAACTCCCCTCCTAGGAAAAGGCAACTTTGCTTCTTTGGTTTCATGTTAAATTCCCACATATTTAAGGTGCCTCATACCAGAGCTTAAAGTCTTGTTCCCAGGATGCTGAATTAGTTGCTATGTCAATGGCATCTTCTGTAACATCTGTAGAATTACTGCAGAGAATTGTTAAAGGCCAAGAGAGCTAAAACCTGGCTAAGACCAGAGAGAACGGTCTTAGAGACTGAGTCTTGCTATATTCCACAAATGTATGTAATACCTGAATCTTCATTTTATCTGGTTTTGTTTTGAATAGGGGCTATTATAGTAACAGGGAAGTGACTAATGTGCTGTGATATTTGGGGAGGACCAGCCAAGACCAAATCATTTTCATCCCGTGACCAAGTCACCTGCATAGAATTGACTTTTGCAAGGTACAGGCTATAGGCTCAACCTTCCAGGAGAGGGACTGCCTGATTTCCAGTCTATATAGAAAGATTACTCTTTCTGACCTCAGGAGCTATCACTCACACTTTCTTCTGTTTATTCATTTATTCTGTATTGAAAATACCTTCTGTGTGTTAAGCACTGTATTTGGCATCGAAAAAACAAATGAGTCAGACATTTATTGAGCACAGTTATAAGCCAGGTGATTAAAGCAGTGTCCATGCCCTCAAGGGGGCACAGTCTAGTAAGGGAAGTGGTCTAGTAAGGGAAGTCTAGTAAGGGAAGGAGGCACCTAAACCGTAAGATGACATTCAAAGGGCATAGGTGGTACCAGCTTGCAGGGAAGAGCATGAACTTGAGGGCCAGATTCTGGACTTTGAGCAAGTTCCTGAGCATCTGAGAGCCTCAGGTTCCTCGTATGTAATGTGGGGATGCACTAGGATGTACAGTATCTAGTTACCATGCATACTAAAGGTGATGAGGCTGCTTAAGCTGTCAGCCTCAGAGCTGGCACACAGCGAGTGTCCTGGTGTACCTGTTTTTAGTGTTATATGCTACAGGATGGGCAGCATTGCCAGAGAGCTTGGTGGCCATGTACATAGGCAGTTTAGAAGCCGAGCTCTACACCCCCCCTTTTTTTTTTAAGATTTTATTTATTTGACAGAGGGAGAGATCACAAGTAGACAGAGAGGCAGGCAGAGAGAGAGGGGGAAGCAGGCTCCCCACTGAGCAGAGAGCCTGATGCAGGGCTCGATCCCAGGACCCTGAGATCATGACCTGAGCTGAAGGCAGAGGCCTAATCCACTGAGCCACCCTGGCGCCCCAAGCTCTATCTCTTTATGTCCTGTGAGCTTGGGCAAGTTTCTTACCCTGCCTGTGCCTTAGGTTTCTCCACTGTAAAGTGGAGAGAACACCCAATTCAAAGAAATGTTGTGACACCTAAATGATGTAATACACATGACACTTTTGACATGATGACTGGCCCATCTACACCCCACACAGAACTATAACTGCTGTGGCTACTCCAACAACAAAGACAATGACTGGTAGGGCCAGAACACATTTTGCAGAAAAAGTGACACTCAGAAATGTGTGTCATCGGTTTCAGGGGCGGGGGTCAAAGCCATCAGCCTCCATGGCTGTAAAAACAAATCCGCACCTGTCTTCTGGATCATGGATCAGTGGCATCTTGTTTGTGCAGTTTGGACAGAATATTCAATTATGGAAAATATGAGAGTCGCTGCCTCTTTATTTTCGTGGGATAGTACAGAGTGTGACAAATCCAGATTTGCATCTCTCTCCCTCCAAAATGGCCAAACTTCCTTGGAAGTCTTCTTTTCCAAGTTGCAGAAAACAACTTCAAAAGCACTGAGCTGCACACACTACTGTACACAGACCACTACGTCCTCCACCCCCCCCCAACCCTGCTCATTGACAAACCTCTAACTTTCATCGGTTGACAGCTCTGGGCCCTGGCAGGAATGATAGGAAATAGGTGGGAAGAAAGCAAATGACTGATGACCAGGATGACATGAGAAACGGATGGAAGCTTTTGTGCTCTCCACACCCTCACGGCCTGGCATGCAACTTGTTTTCCTTTCCCAAGTATTAGCGCCAAGATGGCGACATGGTTTACTCACCATCACTAGTGTTCTTTACTGTATTTTTTGGCTACTAAGTGTTCTTTTACAAATAGTACAATTTTTTTTTTTCTTTTATGGGCTCTTTCTCTCTTCTCACTTCAAGTAGTTGAGTAGAGTTAACCCCACTGCACAGTGAGTAGAGTTAACCCACTGGTGGTTCACCAGGAGTGCCCATCTGGTCCCATCCTAAGCATATCAAGGAATTCCTTTCTGCTAACCTGACTCAGCTCAGGCCAACAGCAGTCAAGCTGAGGATTCTGGTCTTCTCTTTCAGGTCATACTTTCTCTTGGAAAGAT
The DNA here is from genome assembly GCF_002288905.1 of Enhydra lutris kenyoni. Taxonomy (NCBI): domain Eukaryota; kingdom Metazoa; phylum Chordata; class Mammalia; order Carnivora; family Mustelidae; genus Enhydra; species Enhydra lutris. The sequence goes on from NW_019154134.1 coordinate 2,127,784, forward strand.
ATAAACCTGTAGCTTATAGGGAGGACCACGGCACACCTGAGAAAGCAACAGATTTCACAGAATACATAGGAGAGGCAAGAAAAACAAGGCCTAGTGATGTTATTTAAGTTCCTGAAACCACCCCAACCGTGGACTTTGCATTTATACAGGCCAGTAAGTTCACCTTTTAGCTTAAGCTACGTCATGTTCAGTTTTCTGTCTCTTGCAAAAAGCAGAATCTTAATCCACTCAGAAACCATTTAAGAGCTGTAAACAATGGCAGGATATATCCAGCTAAGACACCAATTGATCCAACTTCTTGCCCAACTCAAGTTCACAGAATACAGCAGAAAAATGTCCAAAACCACTGTGGCAGCTCAAGGGGAGAGTACAGAAGAAACACTAGCAAATACTTTATCACCAGTTAGAAGCCTGGACCTGATGCCTGTCAGTGACTTACTTTCACATGCATATTTCTATCCCCATCAATCAGAGTATACACAGAACAGCCCTTCCTGAGATGATCTATAGAGAAAGGCAACTTGGGGACATACACTGGTGTTGGCTCAAGCTAGATACTATCCCTGGAAAGTAGTCTGTAAGACTTTGTATCCAGAAACTGAATTGTTTTCAGGAACCATATGCTGAGTTCCTCTGAAACATGAGTTTTTTTCTCAAGGCCACACTGGACTATTCTGAAAATGAGAAAACACTGTCTGGCTTAAGGCTTGTTTTTAGGGTTAGTATCAGGTTTTATCATGTTGTTTATACCGAGTTACACTGATGTCAGACCATTACTCAGTTTTTAAGGGTCTTCTCTTACGGATGGGGGGAGGAAGGAGCAGCAGAAATGTGAACAGCAGCAGCCATGTACTGGGCAATTACTCTGTGCTTGGCTTAGGCCAACATGTCATTTATTCATATCCATGGTTCTTATAACAGACATTGGCATGACATTCTGTCCATAGTACAGAGGAGAAAACTGAGCCTGAGGTAACAGCTAGTATCTTAAGAGTGTTGAAAAGCTGACTCAAAGCCCTTAAATATTATTCTACCTTCTTCATATGTCCCATTGTATGACATTTGTAAGACAAATGAAAATGACCATCATTTACTTAGCAAACCACTAGCCAACTTAAGCGTTATAGAAATCTAGATTTTCTATTCTGAGAAAATACACATTCTAAGGGAATACCAAGATGCACTGACTCAAGATTCAACTAGAAGTATTACCAAAGAGCCCGTTTTCAACTCACATCATTAAGACCTAAAGACATTAGAGCATAGAATGTTGATGATGGAGGACATGAGTAGTTTTGGTTGTTTAGGTCATTTTGGATTTTTAAGAATTTCTCTAATTTCTCTGAAGGCTACTGAAGATAGACCAATCATCTATTTACTTTGCTTTCTGCAATCCTTCTTAGGAGCTTATTCAGACTAATACATGCAACAAATACACACACAAATGAAATGAGACTTGGCCCACTGTGATAATTACACACAACTATAAACTCACGGGTCCTGAAGTCTGTTGATTATCAGAGAGAGAAAAAAAAAAAAAAAAACAAGCAGAAAACCAAGCAGATACTGGACATAAGATTCTGTGTTCTAGTTTTTTCTACCTTTAAGCATGAAGATCTCTGGGATATACCTTAGTCAGTCAGCTTAGAAGTAAAAAGAGTGGTCCATGTACTTTAAATACTGCTCTTAGGACACAAAATATTAAACAAAACAACTTGGTTTATGTATTATGAATTCCTTGCAAAGGGGACACAACTTGCTAAATTGGACTTGCAGCACCAACCCTGCCTAGCCATCACTTTCCCTTTGACTTTACCAATGGTAGCAAAATTATTTCACAGATTTCAATCTCCAAATGACATTCTTAACACATATGCCAAGCCAACAGACACCAACAAATTGAAGGCAGTGGAGTAAAACTGCAAAGGTAAACACAATGGGGTGGGCCATTATGCAGTTCGTGGCTTGATCTCTATCCCTGTTGGGGAGATCACAGAATTACTGGGAACAAGATGGCTGAGCCATGTGCTGTGACAACCTCCTGCTTCCTCTGTGACTCAGTTTGCACATCTTTTAAATGGGCCCTGGGAAGCGCTAGTTCACTGCCTCCCATGTTCCAGTTCTTCTACCTGTGTAGAAGCAGATTTCTAACTAAGACTGAGAGTCCAGGAGAAGTTTACGTTGTAGCTCAAGCTGTTGATCATGGTTTCAGTAGCAGGAGCTCTTGGGAAACACCCGTGGCTAAGTGGGTGTCTGCTCTGTATATGTGGGAGCTCATCTATTCATGTCGGTATGATGACTCGGTTATGTAGGCAGACTGCTGCGTAACTCTCTTTCCATGAATTTTTAAAGTAAGTATTTAGAAGGACAATTTCCTGGTTGAAGTTTTCTCCCTTCATACTGAGCTCTTCAGAATCTGACCTGGCACTCATATATTTTTATGATTCAGCCTTAAACCAATCACCAGATCATCAAAAGCTTCTCTTTGGTGCAGATGTCCTGACTAGTGATTCTCAGATTTTGGTGAATAGGTAGGTGATACTGGACAAATAATTTTACCAGTAGGCTCAGCTTCATTCAAATGTCAAGGGAATAGGGAGGGAGAATTTAAAAAAAATGTTCATACATCATGTGACACTTTAGTTGAGCTTTAAACTCCATGAAGGTATAGACTAGAGCTGTGTACTTTGGGAGCTGGCAAACTATGGCCCATGGGCTAAGCCATCAATTTTTGCTTGCTTACAAATTAACACTGGTTTTACATTTTAAATGGCCACATTTTATACAGGTACATGAGTCCTTACATAATACCTTTGATTTTACCTCTTTACTGGCAAAGCCTAAAAATTTATTATTTTGTTGTTGAAGAAAAAGTTCATTAAAACTTTGGTTTCAATCATTTCAGCATCATAGCCTAGCACAATGCTTGAGATAGGCATTAGGTTGAACTGGTATTTATTCAATTCACTTATCCAAACTTCAATTTTGACTATGGTTTAATGCCACAGTCTGTGTGCCTCACAGGAACCATGTGCCCTAAGCTGGCTCATGACCACTTTAGGTCAATGATACACAGGGAAATTTTCCAGAGATTTCTGAGCAAGTCCTTTCCAATGGAATAACTATACCAATGAGGCCCAGAACTACCACCAGTCAAGCAAATAAGAGGGGAATGGTGCCAAGAAGATCATAGGGAAAGGATGCTCCTTTGCCTGTGCTACCCTACCTCTGGTTCTTCTGTCAAGTGAACTAAATAACGGGTCTCCATAAATCAACTATTCATTTATTACTTGCTTATTATATGGCAGGTGTTGGGTAATTCTTTCATAGACTTTATCTATTTTATCTTTGAGACAGCCTGTGGTGGGGTGCCTAAGTGGTTCAGTCAGTTAAACATCTGACTTTTAGTTTCAGTTCAGGTCATGATCTCAGAGTTGTGATATGGAGCCCGTGCATCAGGCTCTGCGCTCAGCAGGGACGCTGCTTGTGATTCCCTCTCTCTTCCTCTGTTCCTCCCCACCACATGTGCACTCATGCTCTCTCTCTCTCTCTGAGATAAATTTATCTTAAAAGAACAACAACAACCATTTGTGTATTTCCAGTTATGTGTAAGGAAACTGAGACTCAAGGTGGTTTAATAAATCACCATATAGCTAGTTAGAGGCAGAACTACGATCCATACTCTGGTTCTACCTTAGTTCTCTACACTTAGTATTTTATACTGCAGCTTTCAACTATGTCAGCTGCTTTACACAGAACACTACAGATTATGCTCAGGAGAAACTTTGAGAGTTCATTTGCATCTAGAAAACTTAGAACAAAAGTGTTTTTCTCAGCGTTTTTAATTATAAACCTACAGTATCAAAACTGTTTTCTCAGTACACAATCTACACAGGATCTTTATTTTTAAAAAAAAGATAAAATATTTTTTCTTAATACATGCAGGAAGTTACACAGCTCTTAAGGTGTTAGGCATCTTTATGATTTTTGGTACACTATAAAAAGTTTTATTACCATATTAAATCACTTGGACATACATGCTTTCTAAAGATGAAAAACAGCACTAGTTATCTTACTAAAACCAATGATAGCTTTCAAAAATCCATTTCTGTGTATTTATTATATTGAATATTAAAATTAGTGTGTTTTCTTGGGCAAACACAAATTAAAAAATTTCGCATTGTCAAAGTAATCCCTGGGAAACTCTTCAGCCCTTTCCTTTTGCTGTGAATAAGCTCTTTCAAACCATGAGGGGGGCATTTGGTAATTTACTGCGGAAACAAGCACCAACTGGCATTCTAGGGATGAAAAAGAGGGTTTTTCTCCCTGGGAGAATCTGGCCGAGCAAACATATCTTGCAAACCACTGAAGGGAGGTAAAAAAGAAGGCTGTCTCATCAGGGTGGCTGCTCAGTGACACCCAACACCAAATGCTTTCATTTTCCACTGACCCAATGCAGGGAGGACACCTAGATCAGAAGTCTGCTAAGCGGAGACAGAATTTGTCTTTTGTTTCTGCAAGTAAATGAAACTCTCATAGCCAAATGGTGCTGAAATGTCATCTGGCATCTCTCTGGATGGCTCTAGGGAGAGTTGGTGGTTTTCACCCAGCCCCCAGAGCACAGTGCTGCCCACACCAGAACTGTTCTGCGTTCAACTAAATTTTGCCAAACATAAAATAAGCGCTGTTAGGAATTCGTTAACCTTAAGAGCTGAATAAATCAGTCAATAGCATTTATTTGTTGCCTGCTGTGTTTAGTCTTGGAGGGGGGTGCAGTGTGGAAAGTCACAATTAAAAGAGAACACATGGTTTGTAGGTATGGAATATTTCACAGGCAAAAATGTCAACTATAAAATGTTAGAGCCTGAAGAGAGTTTGAAAGATCACTTTTCAGACTATTTTCTAGGGAGCAGGAGCTCTGTCTTCCAGGGTCAAATGAGTTTAAAAAGTGATAGATTAACTGGTTTCCTCCCCCAGGATCTCATGTCACTTTGAACATGCTGATGTACGTGACAAATCTCCAAGTGTGGGACTGCTGTAACTTGCAGCACACCCTATTTGGACCAGATTTAGGAATATTGCCTAGAAATTATTTGTTGATGTTCATTGCTTTATAAATGAAGATAATGAGGTAAATGACTTATCCAAGATCACATGGGCAATTATTGGCAGATAAGAGCACAATGTAACTCTTCTCATTTTGTATTTAGTATTTTCCAGCTGAGGCTGCTATATGATCCCAGTTTCATAAAGTCTGCAGATTTGAGGCGTTGCTCCTCCTCTCGTTGAATTGATTGGTTGTATTATCAGGTAACCACAGATTAGAGGAGTGAAAGAAGATCAAAGATTTAAGGGATAATAGCTCTGCCTTCGAATCCCCCTCTGCTTCCTGGAAATTGTTTGCCAACTTACTCATTCTCTTTGAGCCTCAGTTTCCATACCTGACATACGGTAATAATAGCACCTATCTGGTTGAATTGTTCAAGCATGTCATGAGAGGTGGGTGGAGGCCAGATTATCCAGATCTTCTGAGTTCTGACTATGAGGGGACTCCCACTCCAAAGGCAATGGGACCCACTGGAAGATTTAAGAAGGTCAAGGTTGTGAGTGAGTTTACCCAGAATGGAAGCTCTTTGAGGAAAAGGGTTCCCTCTCTTCCCCACAACACCTGCTCCAACACATTATACTAAATCATAGCAACACAACACAAAATGTGCATAGAAACAATTAACAACAGCTTTACATGCTGCACAAACAAAACTACACAGTCAGTATGGGAGGAAATGCCATCCATGTTTTTTATTATGAAAAATATGTATTTTGAATAGTAAGACTTCTCTATGTCATGTTTTACTTTGTGCTGGAAATGAAAACGTAAGCATGTTGTAAAGGAATCTGGCTGGACCCAGGAAGGTAATTTATAGTATTTAATAATATAGTTAAAGCTAATTCCATTTCCCTAAGTTGGATGGCTTTTCCAGGGCTCTGGCAGCTTACCCATTTTATAGAGTTTTAGGTCAGAAGCATCAACTTCCCCAGGACTGGATATAGACTTGCTTTGTTACCTCATTTGAAGGATGGGAAAAATAAATTTATGTGTCAGGAATTTTGTAGGGTCATTAACTTCACTCTGCCCTTCAACATAAATATGCCAGCTTTAATTTTTCATGCAAGTGGCTCACCTACATCCCAAAGTCCACGCAGCCTTCCCTGGGAGACAGAGGTCATAAATCATAACTAGCATGGTCCTGCGTCATTCTACAGAGCTGCGTTCCCCAGCTCACAGTGGTTGGAAATGCAGATAAAGAAAAAGGGTACAGAAGAGGGACTTTTATTTACTTTTGTTTGCCTTCAAAACAATTTCTACAGGGAGTCTTAACCATTTACAGCTAGAAACTCTAATGACTCTACAACCATTCCGAAGCTTCCAATATATTCCAAAATACCCTCACAAATAAAAACAAATGATGCAATAAGTACAATAAGCCTTTGGGGAAACTAACCATAAAGGACACTGACATGCACACAAGCATACGCAGCTCTACCCTGCCAAGAGCACATTCCTTTTGAAGACTAACCGAGGATCTTACACTTCAACAATCCAACTGTTACCAACAGACCTCAGCACTGCGAGAGGCTTTGTTGTTAAACCACAACCTCTCATTGTCCCTTCAAGACATCCTGAAATATTTTCAACATCTGTAAGATATACCACATGAAGCACAACAAAGGAGAAACAAACATGTTTCCGCAAACAACATGATGAAAAATAAGTGTACTCCACAGCGGCTCTCCTAGTTTTAATTAAAGGGAAAGCCACAGAAGGAAATTTATTGGGGGGGGGGTTGTTTTTTTAAGTTTCAATGATTTGACCTAACTAGTAGATTTTGTTAATGCTGTAATTAAAGTTCTGCTAAATAGCCAAAGATTCAAGTGTCAAGGAAAATGCTACCGATCAATTTTATATAGAGAAAAGAAACTTAATTAAAAGGGACTTAATTTTCATCCTTTGGGAACCTAAAAACTACAAGTAATGGCACTGGGGAGGTATCTAGCTTTCAGATTTTTTTTTAAAAATACCCTTTTATTAAGGAGAGGACTTAGGATTCTATAAATTGACAGTACACGAGCTTTTTAAGAAACTGGACTTTCTCGGGGTTGTAGATGTTTGCATGAGACTGATTTTATGCCAGCTCAGGTTAGCCTCTAGTACTATTCATAAAGCAACTAAGTTTGTGTTGGCCCCACTGACCTCTTAACTTTGCATCCTGTTAGCCACTGCGGTAGACGGACTCTAGAAGGGCTCCCATGACTCACATTTTCCACCTTTCACCCTGTGGTGGGCCTCCTCCCTAGTGAGTGTGATCAGAACCCGTGACTTACTACTAACCAATAAAATATGGCAGAATATAGCCTACCGAAAAGAAGTCATTAAAATACCCATGATTATGTCTATCTTACAAGGAGCTCTCTCCCTTCCTGGCTTTAAAGAGGCAAGTTGCTCAAAGTTGTGAGCTGCCTGTGAAGAGGCACACATAGCAGTGAGCAGAGGGAAATGTCAGTGGCTTCAGCTGCAAACTGAGGCCCACGTTCTGACAGCCTGTAAGGAAGTGAATTCTGCCAATAATCATGGGACCCTGAAGTGGATCCTTCCCTAGGTGAACCTCGATGAGACCCCAGCCCCTGTCAACACTTCGACTACAGCCTCACAGATGGTCCAATAAAGCCTTAGGCCTTTCTAATGCTGGGATATGGGGTGTCAGTGGGAGCCCACTCTGCACTCACAAGATATAACCCCAAATTGTAGGGTGATGAATGCCTGCCAAGCTACCATGGAACAGTGGGCAATGGAGGAGACGGTTTTCGTGTTTCTCCCCTTTCTCCTTCAGAAAGGCAACAAAGTATTGGTAGCAGATAGAATAGCATATGCTAAGACCAGGCCAGAGGCACAGAGAGAAGTAAGACAAGGAGAGCAGTTATGGCTTGGAAAATATGTCAGAAGCAGTGCAATCTGTGAGCAGTTTTCCCACCTTCTCTTTTGTATTTCCCATTGCCTTCCCTTTGGTGGAACACTTACATTTTGCCCCTGCCAAGTGACCCTGTGCCCTGGGCCTTGGCACTCTCAAGAGACCCAGACTGCATAGGCATTCTGTGGACCTCTGCTATCCCATTAAAGCATGTCAGGGGGCATAGAGCATAGTAACAAGGGCACTGGCTCTGGGGTCAGACTGTCCTGGATGAACACCGCAATTTTACCACTTCAAATCCAGTGACTTTGGATAGATTGTTCAGCTTTTTTAAGAGGGACTCAGGGTATTGTTGAGAATATTTAATGAGACACCAGCCATAGCATATGGAGCTCCAGGCCTGGAACATAGTGTGTGCTAAATAAATGATAGTCACTCTTTTCTTCTAGGAAGCTTTAAGTTCCTTCTCTCCTGATGATTGTAAATTCAGGCACAATCATGGCTCAAAGGATTATTTTACAAATACTCTTGGAAAGAGCATTTTAATACGAGGGGCAGCGCTTAAATCCATGGAAAGGATTCTCTAGCACAGGGAATGTCAAATGGAAGGGTAGGCCAGGGGAGAAACAGTTCTTATCTTTTGTTGTATCCTGTGGACCAGGGAACACTCTTAGTGCTGTGCATTTCTTCTCTAAGTTAATTCCCAGGACAAATCTGTGCAGTAGAGCTCCCGCTACTTTCTCTCTATAGGTCCAACGACAGAGATTGGTACATTCCATTACTGGCCAGGTCACAGAGCTGTCACTGTCAGGGAATTGTCTATCCTCTTCCCAAATGAGGTTTCTAGGGTCAGTGGTCCCCTTCGAATAATATGGTATCTGCACACGTGTGCACCATGAGGCGATCAGGCCGTGTGGATGCAGATCAAAGTTTCTTTTTTGTTTCTGGGTAGTAAGTAACGTAGATCCAGGCTTTCCTGGAAATATTACACAGGGCCCAGTGTTTAGTGTCAACCCACTACATGTTCCCCAGCATCCCAGGCCTCTGAACTTCCACCACCCTGGCCTGACTGTCCCCCGCAGGTCCTTCCTTGTGCAGGCCCAAGAAACGTTTGCCTGGCCAGTGCATAAGAACTTAAGTAGATTTGAAGTTATCGAACAGAATTTGAAAAATGTTACCCATGACTCCAAAACAAAAACAAAACTTAAAAAAAAAAAAAAAAGAAAGAAAAAGTAAAGCTTGGTTTTCCCCTAGCTCACTCTACCCGGGAAAGGTTATAGGAAGGTGAACAAAGCAAGCTACGTCGTCTTGACTTCAGGCACATACAAGCAAAATGAACAGAAAAGAACATGACTGAGATGTCCTCAGGAATAATAGAATTTGACGTGGTGCTGGTACAAAGGGCGAACGTATTTTAGAACCCAGATGACTTCTAGGCACTAAATAGCCATCCCATGTCAACTGACAAAACTGTAAGTAACTGAAGACTTCAGAGACAGACAAAAAGATACTTTCCTTGTGCTTTTCCAAGTCAGCTGTGAATTTGGAGGAAAAAGGAAGATAGGCAGCTGAGTGTCATGGAGGAAACACCATGACACAAGACAGGAAGCAGGAGAGGGGACAGAAAATATGAATTACAAAGATGCTCATTCAGTCAACAAGTATTCTGCAAAGGAGGGATAATATGGGGGGGGGGGGGGGGTATTAATAGCATTTACTCCTGAGGAGTTGGATAAAGCCCTTAGTGTGTATCTAACATGTAGTGAGATTCCCCCCCGCAAAGCTATTAGTTATTTATGGTATTTACTTAGGCACCATTTGCAAAGCTCTAGCGTAGGGATGTTATGGTGGCAGAGATGAGAACTCAGCTGTGACCTTAGAACCTAGTGCCAGAGTGCAGAAGCATGCAGATATTCTGCATTTGATTGGGGTTTTATAGTATCACAAACGTTATAAAGAAGGATACAGTTCAATCACATTGCTCAAATAACAGAACACCAAAGAGATCGTCACATATACTGTTGTTTTAAAACCAGTGTCCAGACAGCAATACCGGACATGGACTCCTCAGCTGACAAATTGCCCTCCTGGGCTGGGAGATCAGAGGAAGAGCAGAGGTGGCAGAATAGAGATGGTCACATGTACCACTTTTCACCTTCTTGTCATCTTCTGACATTACCCAGATTTGTACACACTCGCTTGTTTTTGCTTCTGTAGCTAATTCAGGGTGGAGATAATAAAGTGCATGGATTTAGAATGACAAAAGTTGTCTGTTTCGTGTCTCTAATATTACGTTCCTAAGCAACAAAAAATTGCTCTGGTCAGAAATGTCTTAACAGTATATGGATTTCTCTGCATTTATGCTCAAACACCATTTACAAATGTGAATCCAATGGCCTACAAACCTGAAGGAGACATATTCCTTTCCTCTGACAAAATTCTAGGCTTTTTACGACAGTAGCAGCAACCTGACTCTTTGCAAGGAATCAGAAAGTTGATGTCCGGGCTGTTAAAGCCGAGTTTGCAGCTGCAACCCTTGCTGAAAGCACCTGGTTAGCTCAAGGAGTCAATATATATTGTGAGAAGAAAATAAGCAAATACATATATATATATACACAGAAATTGTGTGAAGCTTTGTCCTCACCCCTCCCAAGGGCATCTGGAGCACAACCCTAAGGGAAATCCTAGCAGTCTGTCTGGTGTTCACGGGGCCATGTCCATCTGTTGCTGACACATGTGAGCCTCAGCTCTCCCATCACCTCTAACACTATTAGTGTTATCATGATATTTTAAAAACTGAAGGAAGGACAGCTCCTCCAGGCAGAAGGCAGGCATGCCTGATCCAAGTAAACCCCAAATCCCACTGGCATTGTTGGCTATCTTAAAAATACCACTGGACAGTACCAAACATGGATGAGGAACTTTTTACCATCTGCTCTCCACTGTTAGCTGCTAGGTAAAGTGAAGGGCTAAGATGGTATTTAAAAAACAAACAAACAAACAAACAAACTATATCTATTTCTTTGTTACATGATCAGGCTGCACTGCTTTGTTTAAAAAAAAAAAAAATCTCTGGAGGTAAAATTGTTTCCTTCTCCTAAATTATCCAGGCTACTTCAAGTCGATTTTGAAGAGTTACTTTTCTTTTCTTTCTTTCTTTCTTTTTTTTTTTTTTTTTAAGATTTCATTTATTTGACACAGAGAGACACAGTGACAGAGGGAACACAAGCAGGGGGAGTAGGAGAAGGAGAAGCAGACTTCCCACTGAGCAGGGAGCCCAATGTGGGGCTCAATCCCAGGACCACAGGATCATGACCTGAGCCGAAGGCAGGCATTTAATGACTGAGCCACCCAGGTGCCCAGAATTACTTTTCCATAGACAAATGGACACTGCCTTTTAGAGGCTCACAAAGCATACTGATTAAGAATCTGAGGCTGGGAACCCTGCAAACAAGGGTTTGATTCCTGACTCACCACCTATCTATGAGCTGGGTGACCTCAGGCAAGGAGGCACACCTCTGCAAGCCAGGCATCTTCTCTGTAAGGCAGGGAGGAGGCCAACACTATTGGCCCAGGGCACCCTTTTGAGAATTTAGAGAGCTTGTGACATGAAGTCTCTCTCTCAGGGCCTGGCACATCCTTACTCAATTAAGTGGTAGCAACTTTTTTATGGTTATGCAAGAGACGCCATTGATCAGAACACACAAGCTGATCTGTAAAGTAACTGGAAAATAGGTTTCAGCCAATGAACATTTCTGTACCTTAGAATGTGATCGTTATACAAACAAGCATTCCACCCTTGTGGGGGCTCCATAGAGTTGACACCATCTGCGATTTGAAACGCCACTTACAAAGGACACAAAACCCCACCAGGATCAGAGTGTCACCTGAATTTGAAGGAATTCCTTTCTTGCAGTAGCAATTTGAAAAGACAAGTTCACTATGACTAGCAGACTCTTCATGGATCAGACAGCCCTTGGAAGCCCTGGTTTCTGGCTGCCTGAGCCATTTCAATAATTCATCCAACTCATCTTGGACCTCTGCTTTCCTCTCTCTCTGTCCAGAAGAGTGAAAAGCATATTGCATGCAAGGAGGTTAATTATTCCTCCAAATTGGACTCAGGAGTCAGAACTAGCTTCAAATTGTAGCTCCACAGAATACAAGCTGTATGACTCATGGTTTTGAGCACCAGTCTGTGCCTCTGGGGTCGGGGCTCAATGGGGTACATTCCTGACAAGAGTTGTTGGGAGGATTCAAACTGAATGTGTAAGAAATGGCCTGTGCATGGGAGGAGCTCAGCAAGGGGTAGCTGGTAAGATGGTGAAAATCCTTCTCAGACTTTTTGCTCTGAGAATTTAATCTTAAATTATTGAGGACGCCAAAGAGCTTTGGCTTATTTGTTACCTATGAGAAATTAAGCGAGAAAGCTTAAAAATGCTTGTTTTATTTAAAAATTACAATAAACCCTTTGTACGCCAACATAAAAAATACTTAATAAAAATATAACTATTTTCTGGGGTGCCTGTGTGGCTCAGTGGGTTGAGCCTCTGTCTTCGGCTCGGGTCGTGATCTCGGGGTCCTGGGATCGAGCCCCGCGTTGGGCTCTCTGCTCAGTGGGGAGCCTGCTTCCCCCCTCTCTCTCTGCCTGCCTCTCTGCCTACTTGTGATCTCTGCCTGTCAAATGAATAAATAAAAAATCTTAAAAAAATATATAACTATTTTCTGGAAACCAGAAAAACAAAAAAATGCCTTTGCTTTGCATTTTTTCCCCCGAATCTCTTTAAGGTCTGTCTATTATAATAGAAGAGTGTGGAATTCTTAGACGAGAGTAGGATTCTTTTATTTGCTTCTGCTATAATCTGTTGCAATATCACACATCATGTTACTTGTGGAAAATTCCATCTTACACTCAAGAGAGAATAAGAGTAGAAAAAAGCAAATAATATCTTAGTGTTATAAAAATTGTTTTGACTTCATAGACTCTGTGATAGTGTCTCAGGGACTTCCACACTTCTGAAAACAACTGAATTACAACAACTGTCTTTCAGACTCTCAACTGGAGAAGATGATCCAAATGCTTATACTGGGAAAAAAATGAGGCCAGTGCATAAGAGAATAGAAGGAACATCAAGACCAAGAATATAATAAATCTGTGGCCCATTGAAGAATCCCCTTGGGGGATAAGTTTGTATTGAATAGGGTGGGAGGAGAACAGAGGCCAATGTATTTACAGAATCAGAGTGGTATGAATTATATCCTGTGATGTTGGTTATCTAGACATCACAAATCAGGCTTCTCTGTCCTCTCCTTCTTCCTTCTGCAGCCCCATCTTCTCTATTCCACCCCAGGACAGCAGGAAAATGTCCACTTGCTCCCTGGATTATTAGATGATGTAGTTCTACCCTAGTAGGGTCTGGTGGCCCAAACCCATGAAAACATTGTTAGTTTTTCAGGCACATAAACCTGGGTTCAAATCCCTGATTGGCCACGTTGTAGCTATGTAGTCTTGGTAAAATTATGTAATTTTACGCCATTTCAGAATCCTCACAGTAGATTTCTAAAAAGGCCACATTCTCCACAACTTTTCCCATTATAAGATGAAGTCAATTTCCCCAATCCATGAATTGGGCTGGCTTTGGGTCTTCATCACTAAAAGCAGCAGAAGCAACAACACGGGACTTCTGAGCACAGTTTCAAGAGGCCCTGCAGTCTCCTCAGACATCCTCCTGGAACCCTAAGGCCCCAGCATCTTAACCTATCCAGCATCAGCCTAGCCGCCCTACAGAGAACCCCAGTGAGAACAGCAGAACTCCCACCCAGTCAGCCACAGAACTGTGAGCAATCATCATTTTGTGCCAGTCTACCAAGGAGGTGGTATTTCCTAGGGTGACCCATTTGTCTCTGTTTGCCCAGGACTTGCCCACTTCCACCTCTGGTCTCTCAAAAAGCCCTCAGTCCCATTAGGTCATCCTATCTGCAGCAAAGCCACAGAGACCTCATGGAAGGATCAGAACAGGCAAGTCATTGTTGGAGGGAAGGACATGAAATGAGGCTAAAGGCGAAATACAGAGCCTATACCATGGAAGATGTTTTTTTCTTGTTTTCAATTTATAAAATAGCTCTGTAAGAACTTATTTAATAACACCTTTAACGAAATGAAGATTTCCATAGCTAATAAAAACCTGATCATCGATTATCTTTGTCTATGTAACTCAGTTTGTTGCGCAGAGCTCTTAATTGCTTTAATCTACCCACTAGTGTTCTCTGCTGGAAGAATACTGCACTTCAAGCTCAGCACAAAGGTGGCAGGGCCCTGGGAAATTACAAACCAAAAAGAGAAAGAAAACACTGGACTTAACTAAACTCAATCCAGCTGTGAGTCCTCAAAACAGTATCACTGTTGAATAAGGAAAACACTTAATATTATATCATCCTGGGTGGATCTAGAACATGACTTTTTTTTGACAATATTATTCCCCAAGGGCATATCTAGTGCAAACACAATCCAAGAAGATGATATGCCCATAAGATCAATACAATGCACCCACAAAAGGGCAGACCATCCCAAAATGACAGGGTGTGAGACTTGAACTCTTTACGACTCTATTTTAGATATGTTCCTTAGGAAGGAATATGGCTGGGCCAGAACCCTCATAAAAATCTGAAATGTGTTAAATGATGGTGGCAATATTTTCCTCATGTCATAATTAATTGACCTATAATTTATTTTAAATGACCAAGAGGTAGTAGGTCTCTCTTCCTAACTGAAATTGCCTGTTATTCACACAATTAAAATAACTTCCCTACTCTATTAGCCAAAAGAACTTCATGCATCCAAGAAAACTATCCTGTACATCACTGAAGAATTCTGACTCAGCAAAAAACAAAACAAAACAAAACACACACACACACACACACACACACACACACACACACACACACACACACACAGTGAAATCATTCAGCGGAGTGAACAACAAAAGATGTCAGCCTTGGAGAATTTAATCAAGAAGGGATTTCCTCCTGCAGACTTCTGACAGCAGCATGTGGCAAGTGGGTCCAGACACATCTGTATTGCCTATGTCTTCCTGGCACACAGGGACATATCAAGATAGTTAAGAAAAGTATTTCTGTTGCTCTGCAAATAAGCAAATGGCTGATTCTTGATCTGGATAAAACTAGGATTCAATCAGTTATGGACTAACTCCCACTGCTTCTTGGAGAGAATAAGCAAATATACAAAGAATATAGGTCTCAGCTTTTTAAAGAATAGAAGGTAAGCAGGACTCTACATTGTTTAACACCTTCTAAAAGCAGTAGACCATCACCATGGCATGGATTTGTATATTTGAAGATATACATGGCTATTGGCGTCTATATCCCCATTTTCTGCAGCAATATCCCTATCTACATCCATCATCTGGCATGATTATACCTCCCTTCACCAGAGACTGAAGAGTATAATTTCTCCACTTCAAAGCAATTGATTATTCACTCCTAAAGTTTAACAATTTTTTTTATTCTGTTGGCAACCAAAAAGCCAGTACATTGATAACTTGGGGTAGAGTTCGACATCAGAGAGCAGTAGATTTAAAAACTCGAGGTTCTCCTAATTAAAGTTAGCACCGGGAACTGAGTTTTAGACTCATAGGTATAGATTTCCTAGCCACCTTCTAGACATTTACAGACATCTCTAGAAATTTCAGAACTGGTTCTCTAAAATTAAATACCTATTTGGAGAGTATAAAAATGTATACAAAGCTCTGCAATCAAAAAACACAAATCAAAGATCCTTTTTTCAAAGGATAAAGGTTTAACAAACACTAAATGAAATAAAAGTACGGCAATAATCATGCCTTCAAGAGAAAAAGGAGAATGTGATACATCTAAAAGATTTAAATTTAACTGCAAAACTTATTTAAGTAGCTGTAAATGCCACGTATCAAAAAGCTTTACTCCTTTCCCATAGCCTCCATCGTCTTCCACCAGAATGAGGACTCTAGTCTTCTAACTGGTATTCCTTTTACCCACTATCTGTTCTTCATATAGAAACAAGAGTCAAGGTGAATAAAAAGATAACTGGTTCCACCGGTTCCTCTGCTGAACGCTTCTACATAGCTTTGGAGTTTTATGCTAGGAGCAAGGAAAACCCGTTACCTTGGAGAACAAGGCATTAAGTGACTGGTCCTCATCTACCCTCTGACCTCACTGCAAACCACTCTCGCCTTTGATGGCTGTGCCAGGCTCCCAGGCCTCCTGTTCTGCTTCTTGAAAACACCTGAATGCCTCCTACTTTTGGGTGTTGAGTGTTCCTCTTCACATTGCCTTGGGAGGCTCTTTTCCTGGCTTTCACCCTTCCAATCTAACCTAACATCACCTTCCCAGAGAGGCTTCCCTGATCACTTTAAGAAGCCTCTTCCTTGCTATCCTGACTCCTTATTACTTCACTGTGTTCCTCACTTTCATGGCTCTTATCAAAGTCTGAAAGTATTATTTATTAGTTTGTCATGCGTTTAGGCTACTGGAAATTAAGTACCTTGGAAGTTTGACCTTGCTTTGTTCATTCACTTCCGGATCCCAAGTGCCCCGAATAGTACCAGGTTTTGGTTGAAGGACAACTGCTGTGATATCTACAGAACTGATTGGAAGAGAGCAAGGCTGGACTGGGTTGAACATGAGAAGGCTTGCATACTAGTCTGGAGGAAGGATGGTGGTGGCTGGGACCAAGGTGAGGGGAACAGGGGTAGAGAAATGGGAATGGGTAAGAGAACTTCAGGAGATAGAATCAGCAAGACTGGTACTAAGTTGGATACAGGAGATCTTAGGTTAGCATCAAGTCTTCCTTCTTCACAGTGAATTTTCCAAATAGGTACCTTCCTCTCTAAGTTTTTGTGACTAGTAAGTTTGCAATAAAACCAGTCTGATACTCACCACAGGTGACAGGTACAAAGAGTGATGTAGGACACCTGATATCCATATATACGTCATAAGTAGGGGACAAGATATTTCAGTTTTCCCAGGGCAGTGCTGGACTACTGTCCCTGCCTAATTACAAATAATAACCTCTTTCCCTCTCAAGTGTCCTAATTCAAATAGCACATTATATAGTCACACTAGATAATTTAGAAAAGTTGGTTGTCCCTAAAATCATCTAATATGAACTCTGCTCATCAAGAATGCCCAGTATTGAATAGTGGCCAAGCCAATAAAATCTAGTTTCTAGGAACACATAAATACTAGGTGAACAAACAGAGAATGGACAATGCTGCACAGGAGGTGGAGCTTCTGTCTGGGAGGTTGGCTGCATATTCCAGAGCTAGACTTCTCTGGGAGCAACAGTAAGGCTGACAGACACCCTCCCTCCTTGATCTCAGATAACCGGGCTGGCTGCCTCCATTAACAAGAGTCATTTGAGGTAATCTCTTCCTTATTACTAATGAGTTTAAATTACAAAGCTACCACCTAAGGCAGAAGAAGTGTCAGATGGTTGCTACCTGTGTCTTGTAAGGACTTGCCGTCATCTATAGGAAGGTACACTAGAGAATCAGGAATCATCATGGCAGTTTCTCAACCTGTGATGGTCAGAGATGTCAAGAGGACTAAAGACTTGACCTCATGCTATATCTGGGAGCTTAGAGCTGGCAAACATGAAATGTTGACAGCAAACTGAGAATAAACTCTCCTGATGATTATGAACAGCAAAGTAGAACAAACATCTCTCAAACAAATCCACTGATCCTAGGCTTTGAAGATGCTTCCAACTTAGAGAAAAAGAGTGATCTCTTAAGTAAAAATTTTAAAGCCTCATGGCTCACTGTCTTCAAAATAAAAATCAACTTCCATGTTTCTTAATAGTTGGTCTGAGCTTTCAGTGGGCCATTGGTCTATAAATTATACCAGCTTTTGTACCTTCCCTCCACCTGTACTTTTTTGCTGAAAAAAAAAAAAATACTAGTTATGACTCCACCAGGCATCTCCTTAATACAAAAAGCTAGGTGATAATGTGATTTGATGTTTAAGAAGGCAGTCTAAAGTCTTATATCATTGACACATTGTTCTGAGCAATTGAGAAAATGCTTTCTATGTCTCCAAACTGGAGCTTATGCAGCTTCATCTAGGTAATCTCCTATAAAACGTTATGGGGAATCTATAATCTTGGGTGGAGACTGTTCAGCCTCTAGTACATGAACGCTGGTTCCATTCACGAGATTGGGAAAATTTTCATGAAGAACTTGTTCCACTATATCTTCTAGACTTCTTTCTTTCTCCTCCCCTTCAGGGATTCCAATAATTCTGATGTTGGAACATTTCATGGCATCATTTATTTCCCTGATTCTGTTTTTGTGGCTTCTAAGCTGTTTGTTCCAGGCTTCCTCCTGATCCTTTCTCTCTGTTTGTCCTCCAGATCATTAATTCTATCTTCTGTCTCACTTACCCTAGCTTTGAGAGAATTTAGATTAGATTGGAACTCATTGAGAGCATTGTGAACCTCATCCCTGGTAGCTTTCAGCTCTGCCCTAACATTGTGAACATCATCTCTGGTCGCTTTCAGTTCGGCCCTAATCAGTTCCGTTTGGCCATCCATGGCTTTCTCCAACCTAGCTATTGCCTGGATAATTATTAGCCTGAATTCTCTTTCCAACATATTGTCTATGTTGATAGCCATTAGCTCTGTTGCAGAAGGCCCATCCTCTGTATTTTTCTTCTGTTGGGCATTCCTCCTCCTAGTCATTTTGGTGAGAGATGGCTGAATGGATGTAGCTGGATGTATTGACCATGGTGCAGTCAAGGTGCACCCTGGAATGCTTCTGAGCAATTAGGATTCCCCACCCAAATGAGAGAAAAAAGAAAAGAAAAAGAAAAAAAGAGAGAGAGAGAGAGAGAGACAGGAAAGAAAGGGAAGAAAAAAGAGAAGGTTCAGCCCAAATGGGCCCCAAGGTAAGATTTACGAAGTATACAAACAAAAACAGACAAACAAAAAGACTGATAAAAGTATATGACAAGAGAAAAAATATATATATATAA
>NW_019154134.1:2146875-2147449 GCF_002288905.1 Enhydra lutris kenyoni
AGTGTAAGATTTATATACTATCAGGACAAACACAGAAACACAGAAACACTGGTGGAAGAAAAAGATGGGAGAGTGGTTATAAATTCTCAGTGTGGGCGAGGAAGGTTGTTTTGATTCTTCCTGGATGTATCTTGATATCTTTGTTAAAGGACTCAACTTTCCTAAGATAAAGGGGGATTAAAAATTAGTTTACCTATAGGGGTAGCATTGATTGGGGAAAGGGGATTACCTTGAAGTTTAACTGTATATGAATATTAGAAAATAAAAATAAAAAAGGAATAAACTAGACTAAACTAAACTAAAATTAAAAAGAAAAGGAATTTAAAAAATAGAAATGCAGAAGAAAAACACAGGTGTATGTATCAAAAAGTTCAGGTTAGAAGGTTATTATGGAATTTGATGTACTGGACATCTCACTGTGATGGTAAATAGGTTAAAAAATTATCTATATAAAAAAAATGAGCCAGAATAGTGGGAACAAATTAAAAATAAAAGTTGTCCTAGGAAGAGATTATGCTGAGTGAAATAAGTCAAGCAGAGAGAGTCAATTATCATATGGTTTCACTTATTTGTG
>NW_019154134.1:2147549-2376699 GCF_002288905.1 Enhydra lutris kenyoni
TATAAGTCAAGCAGAGAGAGTCAATTATCATATGGTTTCACTTATTTGTGGAGCATAACAAATAGCATGGAGGACAAGGTGAGTTAGAGAGGAGAAGGGAGTTGAGGGAAATTGGAAGGGGAGGTGAACCATGAGACACTACGGACTCTGAAAAACAATCTGAGGGTTTTGAAGGGGCGGGGGTTGGGAGGTTGGGGGAACCAGGTGGTGGGTATTGGAGAGGGCACGGATTGCATGGAGCACTGGGTGTGGTGCAAAAACAATGAATACTGCTACGCTGAAAATAAATTTAAAAAAAAAAAAAAAAAGAATTAAGTGGCTGTAGAACACAGGAATTGTCAGTGGATGATATCATATCAGTTTTATAGACCATTTGTATCTGTTATTTATGTATGTTGTTTATTATATTATGTTATATTATTTAATACAAATCTGTCTACTGAGAAAATCTAAAAAAAAACACAAAAACAAACAAACAAACAAAAAACCGTTATGGGGGTTCTCTTTTCTCTTTCTGTTGGCCAATGGCCGCCACCCAGAAAAAGAAAGCCACAGTTAGGATGAAAGGTAGGTCTTGGTTTGACTGAAAGAAAATACAGAAGCTTTTTCAAAGTATTCCCTATACAAGGGGATTCCTTAAGCATAACTTGATTCACTGGGAAATATAACATCTGAATGATAACCAGCAACTTAAAATATTGTGAGGTCTACAGTCCAATGATAAAGCTTCAGAAATTGAGGAAAGCACAAACATAAGTCCCAAGCACTGGAAATTGAAACAACTTTCTACCCCAAACAATGTAAATATAATATAGCATACAATAATCCAGAGAAAAGCAAGAGGAAAATGGGTCTACAATATTGAAATCCTGATATTTAATTTAAATGCAATAAAAATACCTAATTATTGGCAAGGTTTACTGAAGTGTTACTAGAAAAAGCAGTACTGACATTTTCTGTTCTTTTATTCTCCCCTCATTTTTGTTTTCCTTAAATTAAAACTCACAGCAAAACAAAGCCTCTGGCAGGGCTGTGAGAACACTATTCATTTTTCTCCCTGACCTGATTAGTCAGAATGTCTTTTGAACTATTCGTTTTCAATTTACACCACTGCCAGAGAGAAAGGCCCTCAAATTAATGGTTGCATTGATTGTTTATGCCTCCAAGAGGAACATTAAAAAATTTCAGCAATGCTCAAAGAAATGCTGATCTCCTGAAAGGATTTTATTTAATGGATTTTTTTTAAAAATTAGGAGTCCTGGAAAATTGCCAAATGTGTGTTTAAAATTCCACTTACAAGTTTGGCTGCCTAGTGAGTTTGAGTGGTGAAGGCTTTGTCATTTCTTAGAGTAAAATGCTTTAACCTTAGATTCTTGGATCCTTGGACCCACCAGTAGGGATCTTGATAGAACTGCAATTCTGGCTCAGATGCAGGGCCCATTTACCACTCTGGCTTCCCCTTCATAAAAAATGCTGTCCCACATCACTTCCCTAAGTGCCCTTCCTGCGTGGTTTCTCCTCTCTGACTCTGCTTTTGGAAGCTACACTTCAGGGAAAAAAATGGAAGAGAAAAGGTTTCGACAAACATTAGTCTGTTTGGTTGGCAGAGCAGGGATGGGAATTTCTGCAGAGTTTTTCTTGGGCAAGTTTCTCTTCATTTCCTGCCAAAGATGTTCTCATGCTGTGCCTCAGATGGAGGAAGATAACAGAATACATGACCATTCCTTCCTTCCTACATGTACCCTAAAGAAATGCAGCAGGTATTTGCAGCAGGGAAAGAATCCCATTATAAGTAAACTCCCTTTCATTATTGGTCTCTCATTTTTATATGGGCTAATAGGGCCTGCTGATGATAGCAGCAGGCACAAAATCAAGGCTCACTAAGAACTAACGAACAATATTCATGGATGAGAAGTAGAAATCCTTCTCTATTTTTATTGAGGTTGGAGGACTATAGTTTATGCCATGACAAAAGAGGTTTCATTAGACACTGAAGTAATTCTTATTATTTTATACAATACTAAATGCTCATTTTTCTCAATCCTGTCTTATCTCCAAAACTTTCTGATGGGTGCTTGAACCAAGCAGTCATACTCCCTTCTCAAATGCCCTCATGCCTCTTTGTAAATACTTTGACCTGAATTGGCACACAAGACAGGGGTCTGTCTTAAATGACACCTCATTTGAGTGAGTTACAGTGATATAAAGAGACCTGGTTCAAACCAAGAGCTTGAGGAATGCTAAACTACAAAAGGCAAAGGTCAAACTGTTTGAGACTTATTATCTAGTATATGAAGCTCTACAACCACCCCCCAAATCATTTGTAGGCTCAGACCTGCTATTGGCAGGTCAACACAGTCAAAATTGTCTCACAAAACTGCCAGAAGGAGAACTAATCACTGTATAGAGCAATGGGGTCTGCAGTCATCACCTGCAAAACCCCTACCTCTAACAGTGGTTGTGTGCTCCCTATGAATTATGATAGGGTTTAGCCAATTTCTTCCCTACCCAAACCCATGGCACTATTCATCAATGATTGGTCTTGATTCTACAACCATTACTTTGACCATGTGATAGTTAACACTCACAGAGACCTGGTAGCTTCTAACAACAACTGGAAATTCTGACATTTGTTGTCTGAGTCTTGTTGCCAGCTACACCATCATAGCTGACCTGTTGTTTACTAGACTACCCGAGGTCATCTCCCACTGTTGGTTTACCTCTCCAGCTTTCGAGTCTATCGTCCTCTATGTAATACATGGAATGTTTTCCTTCTTCTTCATTACATCATATTGCTCACATCCTTTTAGAATCTTAAAAAGTTTTCCTGGAATCACTGATCCCATTTTTTAAAGTAACAAATAAAAGCCTCTGGTTCATTTTCCCAGGCACTGTGCTCCTAAAAACTGATTTTATGACCTGGTATGGCACATATCCTGTTATCCTGAAAGCCCCTGAAAACTGTCCTTAATAAATACTTGAGATGCCTAGTAGGTCATCCAACTGGGTTGGAGGAGATTGTGTAAAAGGTAGTAGATTGTGTAAGCAGTTTCCCCTGGTAAAAAAGTTATTTTAATACTGGCATGATTTACAGTTACGGAGCACAGTAATAATAAAAAGCAGGCCAATTTTTAGTGAGTTTTATTATTATTTAAATTCTCTACATTGAACCTTTTTATATGCCACCCTTGGCAGATTGTTCCCACTCCATCCTTGTGTGCCATCGCTCAAAGCAACTCCAAAATGACCAACTTCTATTCAAAACCAAAGCAATTCTACAAGATCCTCCTTAAAAAAGCACTTATTTTACCCAACAGTCAAAGATTTGAAAGACCATAGGAAAAACAACCAAACAGTGTGTACACAAGCAATTACGGTCATTCTTCCATGGACTTAAGATTGCAAAGGACACCTACATTGACTTTAAAGCCCTAGCTTTTTCCTTCTGTGTTAATGCAAGTGAAATAAAGAAACTATCCACTTTTCTATAAAATCTCAGACTTATCCTTAATATGATAGTTTGGTTACCACTACACCCAGCTGAATCTCTTTTGGAGATCCCTTCAATTAGGTACAACTAGTAACTCCTAACAAATGACTAAGCTGAGAGAAAATACTATTTTGCCTTTCTCTGGCAACATTCCTGAGATCCAGGGCTCCCCACATACCACATCATGCCAAGTGGTTTACTTTCTCGTTGCCAAAAGTTCTTTCAATGTTGTTCTCCCCTGACATACTAGTTAGGAACATGTAAAGAACATGAAAGTGTGTGCAAAGATGGAATATGGCAGGATTTTGCAGCCAGGCCAGCATGATACACACTATTCAGGCTCATCCTTTATACCACTCATGGGTCAAATTGAGCCACACTCCACACCCAGCAGCAATGGAGGCTGCAGAAGGGCTGGCAAGGAGGCATTAGAAAGGGATGTCAGCGACCAATTATTGTCTCTACTATAGCACCAGATAGTAGGAACCATGAAGTCAAGGCATGCTCAGTTCTATCACTACCAAAACTCTTGTGCTCAGTACAGTGTCTCACACATTGCAGAATCTTAGTAAATGTTTGCCACCTGGATGCATGGTAAGCATTGTGTGAACAATAAGTAAAGGACTGGACCTAGGATAAAATTCAAAGACTTTAAGTCTTATCTTTATTAGATGAGTTAATCTGCTAAAATCCAAGAAGAAGCTCAGCTGAGCCTATGAATGCTGATAAAAGTTTATCATTTGGTTGAGAATTTTACAAGTCAGGACAATTTATAGCAATTCACTTAAAAATTGTTCAGTTTTACCTTTCTGAATAATTTACACACACATACACATTTGGTTACATAAGCTGTTTGCTGAATAAATGTCAAGAAAAAAAATTGGTTTCATGTGGTTTCCAGAGACCAAAGAGAAGGCAGGTAAACATCTACAATAAATAAACACAGCCTCAATTCAGTGTCCTGGTACAGGGGCTTTGGAATAATTGGGGGAAAGAATTCTCTGTCTTTTGAGTTTCCCTTGAAGGACCTTACTATTGCATGTCATCCAGAAAGCCTAGCAACCAATTTATAAGCTCTCATAAATCAATCTCTGCTAGGCAGTAGCCCACATTGTGTTCAAATTATAAGCTTTTCTACTTCGGTCAGGAAGGAATACCAGTGTAGAAGCTGTGGAGATGTGACTAATTCTTTCAGGTACAATAGGAGAACAATGATGACTAATGGGCTCCATTCTTAAGATCACAAGAGAACTACAGATTAAGAAGCATTAAAATTATGCCAAAATAATAGGCATTAGAAAACCAGGGTACTGCACAGATGGATTGCTCCTGCATGCCAAAGAAACTAATGAAATTATTCCCCCTTCCATGCTTGAAGGTAAAGAAATTAAACGCATGCACATTATAAGAAACATGAAGCAGTGGGTCCCATTTACTTAAGACTGTGTTGTTTTTCCCTAATGGACTGATGATAGGATGTGAAGGGTCATGTAGGTAAGTCATGACATATCCAATCACTGCTTGAACAAGAAGTTTTTAACTGATTTAACTGAATATTACAGAATAGAGCATATATAATCAACAGGCACTAAAAATGAAGTACAAATAAATAAATAAACCACGATGGTCCTCCACTTACCCGCAGAATGTGCCTGGATTCTCTTCAGTGATCTTTGCAGTCAATTCCATGTCCACCTTGATGTTGGCACCCAGATTACCCAATTCTTAGTTGTGAGTTGTAGGACAGCTTATCTGGGAGTTCACAGTTTAGTACCTATAGACACGGGGAATATGACATAACAACATCAGGACGGAAATACTCTCCAGTGCCTCAGGCTTTAGGGGACGCTGGAATCACCAGGAGAGTTCATTAAAATGTAGGTTGCTGACATCCAGTTTGAGGTTTTGATGCAGTAGATATGGAGTGGATTCTGGGAAATTGCATTTATTTTTTTAAATTAATAGGTAATGTATTATTTGTTTCAGGGGTACAGGTATGTGATTCATCAGTTCTACACAATTCACAGAACTCACCATAGCACATACCCTCCCCAGTGTCCATTACCTAGCCACCTCATCCCTCCATTCCCACCCCCCAGCAACCCTCAGTTTGTTTCCTGGGATTAAGAGTCTCTTATGGTTTGTCTCCCACTCAGTTTTGTCTTGTTTCATTTTTTTCCTTCCCTTCCCCTATGATCCTCTGTCTTGTTTCTCAAATTCCTCAAACCAGTGAGATCATATGATACTTGTCTTTCTCTGATTGACTTATTTCACTTAGCATAATACCCTCTAGTTCCATCCACATCATTGTAAATGGCAAGATTTCAGAGGTTTTTTGATGGCTGCATAGTATTCCATTGTATATATATACCACATCTTCTTTATCTATTCATCTGTTGATGGACATCTAGGATCTTTCCATAGTTTGGCTATTGTGGACATTGCTGCTACAAACAGGGTGCACATGCCCCTTCAGATCACTATATTTTTATCTTTGGGGTAAATACCCAGTAGTGCAATTGCTGGGTCGTAAGGTAGCTCTATTTTCAACTTTTTGAGGAACCTTCATACTGTTTTCCAGAGCAGTTGCACCAGCTTGCACTCCCACCAACAGTATAAGAGGGTTCCCCTCCACAGGGTTCTACAGAGTTCACCAACACCTGTGGTTTCCTGACTTGTTAATTTTAGCCATTCTGACTGGTGTGAGGTGGTATCTCACTGTGGTTTTAATTTGTATTCCCTGATGCCAAGTGATGTTGAACACCTTTTCATGTGTCTGTTGGCCATTTGGATGTCTTCTTTGCAGAAATGTCTGTTCATGTCTTCTACCCATTTCTTGATTGGATTATTTGTATTGCTATATACTTTCCTCTCAGGACTGCCTCTCCTGCATCCCAAAGAATGCGAACAGTTGTGTTTTCACTTGCATTTGTTTCCATGAATTTTTAAAATTCTTTAACTTCCTGGCTGACCCATTCATTTTTTAGTAGGTGCTCTTTAGCCTCCATGTATTTGAGATCTTTCCAACTTTCCTTTTGTGGTTGAGTTCTAGTTTCAAAGCACTGTAGTCTGAAAATATTCAGGGAATGATCCCAATCTTTTGGTACTGGTTGAGACCTGATTTGTAACCAGGATGTGATCTATTCTGAAGAAAGTTCCACGTGCACTAGAGAAGAATATGTATTCTGTTGCTTTGGGATGGAATGTCTGAATATATCTGTGATGTCCATCTGGTACAGTGTGTCATTTAAAGCCTTTATTTCTTTGTTGACCTTTTGCTTAGATGATCTGTCCATTTCAGTGAGGGGGGGTGTTAAAGTCCCCTACTATTATTGTATTATTGTTGATGTATTTCTTTGATTTTGTTATTAATTGGTTTATGTAATTGGCTGCTCACATGTTAGGGGCATAGATATTTAAAATTGTTAGATCTTCTTGTTGGACAGACCCTTTAAGCATGATATCTTGTCCTTCCTCATCTCTTATTACAGTCTTTGGCTTAAAATTTAATTTATCTGATATAAGGATTGCCACCCCAGCTTTCTTTTGATGTCCATTAGCATGGTAAATGGTTTTCCACCTCCTCACTTTAAATCTGGAGGTATCTTTGGGTTTAAAATGAGTTTCTTGTAGACAGCATATTGATGGGTCTTGTTTTTTTTTTTTTTTTTTTTTTTTATCCATTCTGATACCCTGTGTCTTTAAGACATTTAGCCCATTTACACTCAGGGTACTACCAAAAGATAGGAATTTAGTGCCATTGTATTGCCTGCAAAGTGACTGTTACTGTTCATTGTCTCTGTTCCTTTCTGGTCTATGTTACTTTAAGGCTCTCTCTTTGCTTAGAGGACCCCTTTCAATATTTCCTGTAGGGCTGGTTTGGTGTTTGCAAATTCTTTTAGCTTTTGTTTGTTCTGGAAGATTTTTATCTCTCCTCCTATTTTCAATGACAGCCTAGGGGGATTTAGTATTGTTGGCTGCATCTTGTTCTTGTTTAGTGCTCTGAATATATCATGTCATTCCTTTCTGGCCTGCCAGGGCTCTGTGGATAGGTCTGCTGCCAATCTTACTGTTTTAGGTTATAGACCTCTGGTCCTGAGCTGCTTTTAGGATTTTCTCTTTGTCTCTGAGACTTGTAAGTTTTACTATTAGATGATGGGGTATTGACTGATTTTTTTAAAAATTTATTTACTTGACAGGCAGAGATCACAAGTAGGCAGAGAGGCTGAGAGAGAGAGAGGAGGAAGCAGGCTCCCTGCTGAGCAGAGAGCCCAATGCTGGGCTCGATCCCAGGACCCTGGGATCATGACCTGAGCCAGGGCAGAGGTTTTAACCCACTGAGCCACCCAGGCGCCCCTATTGACCGATTTTTATTGATTTTGAGGGGAATTCTCTGTGTCTCCTGGATTTTGATGACTATTTCCTTCCCCAAATTAGGTAAGTTCTCCACTATAATTTGATCCAATATGCCTTCTGCCCCTCTCTCTCTTTCTTCTTCTTCTGGGATCCCAGTTACTCTCTTACTGTTTCATCTTATGGTATGACTTATGTCTCAAATTCTCCCCTCGTGATCCAGTAGCTGTTTATCTCTTTTTCTCAGCTTCTTTATTCTCTATCATTTGGTCTTTATATCACTAATTCTCTCTTCTGCTCATTTATCCTAGCAGTAAGCCCCTCCATTTTTTATTGCACCTCATTAATAGCTTTTTGATTTCAACTTAGATTTTAGTTCATTTCTCCAGATAGGGATTCTCTAGTATCTTCTATGCTTTTTTCAAGCTAAGCTAGCACCTTGATAATTATCATTCTGAACTCTAGTTCTGACATCTTACTAATGTCCATATTGATTAGGTCCCCCACAGTTGGTACTGCATTTTGTTCTTCTTTTTCTTTTTTCAGGTGAGTTTTTTTGCCTTGTCATTTTGTCCAGAGAATAGATGAATCAGAGAAAAAAATGCTAAAAAGATAACAACAACCCCAGAAAAATATACACCACACAAATCAGAAGAGACCCAAAACCAGGGGGAAAAGAAAGGGAAAAAAAAAAAAAAGGATTAGGCTGAACAAAACAGAGCCACACACTTGATTTTGGGTGTATTTTGTTCTATCAGAAGAAATTGCCTCTCAAAATTTTAACATAAGAAAAACAGATACAAAAATAAGGGTAGATATGATGAAGGGATGGAATATGACTGTAAAGATGAAAATTAAAAAAGATTTTAAAAAACAAATTGATAAGAAGTTAGTTGAAAAAAGAAAGAAAAAAATTTAAAAAAAAGAAAAGGAGAGAATGTGGTCAGGCTGGAGACTAGAACAAAGCCATACCATAGATTTAGGGCATATTTTGGTCTGTTAAAAGAAACTGTATCCCAAAATTTTAAAGAAAGAAAAATTTATATGTATACAAAAAATGAGGTTAAATATAATGAAGGGATAGAATATGACTATAAAAATGAAAATTTAAAAAGATTTTTTAAAATGTATTGATAAGATGGTTAAAATAAGAAAGAGGAAAATTTTTTTAAAATAGAAAAAATAAGAAAATTAAATAAATTTAACTTTGAAAGACTAAAGAATCATGGGGGGAAAAGGCATGAATTCTACATGCTGTAGAATTGTAGATCTCCTAGCACTGGAGTTTTGCAGTTCTCTTTGAACGATAAACTTGATCTTGGCTGGATGTTCTTGTTGCTCTTCTGGAGGACGGGCCTGTTGCCGTGATTCTCAAATGTCTTGCCCCTTGCCAGGGCTAAGTAATCTGCTTGGGTTCACTCTCAGGAGCTTTTGTTCCCTGAATGCTTTCCGTAGAGCTTTGGAGGAGGAGAATGAAGATGGCAGCCTCCCAATCTCTACTCCATAGGAGCCAAAATCTCAGGCCCCACTCCTCGGTGTTCCCTCAGAGAAAAGCAGTCAATCCCTCCCGTCTCCCTGGTCTCTGGCCGCACTCTGGGTCACCTGGCCTATGACCAAGTGTTTCGGTCTCTGGCGCACAGTCCCATTTGGAGTTTCCAAACCCAGCAGATTCCTGCTGTGTGCTTCTGCACCTCCCAGAGGAGGAAGGGGCATCTTCCTGGATCTGCTGCTTGTTGGGTCCCTGCTCAAAGAGCAGTGGCCCAGCTTTGCCTCAGATCATGGTTTAAGGTAACCCTGAGCTGAGAGTTCACACCTCAGCTCTGTCTCTGTAGCCAGATTCTCTGCTCCAATACCTAGGAGCTCTGACACACTCAGGCTCCCCTGGTCTTTCTGTGACACCAGGACCACACTGTGTGAGACCTGAGACCACACTGGTCTCCACGAGGGCTCCAGCGCCCACTTAGCCTCTGGAGCAAGGTCCCTCAGTGGAGCCGACTTCTGAAAGTTCTGATATCATGCTCCATGGCTCTACCACTTTCTGGGAGCTGGCTGACAGAGGCTCCCTCCCCCCACGATCTACCTTCCCGAATATAACCTCAGATTTCACTTCTTTGCATGTCCTACCTTGCAGAAAGTGTTCGCTTTTCTGTTCATAGAATTGCTGCTATTCTTTTCTTCAATCTCGCACTGAGTTTGTAGGTGTTCAGATTGGTTTGATAACTATATAGCTGAACTCCTGGGACCAGACGAAATTTGGGGCTCCTACTCCTCTGCCATCTTGCTCCTCCCTCTGGGAATTTGCATTCTTAACAAGTTCCCAGGTGATGCTGATGCTGCTGGCCAGGGACACTTGTGGAACCAATGTATTAAGTTAATAATCAAACACCTGCTTGAAGATCCTTCATTTGTCTGGAATACAGAATAGATTTGTAGCCTTAAAAGGACTTTCATATTAGTACCTGTCATACCTACATTTGTCTAAAATCATTAGTGTGTGTGTGTAAGGATTTTCTTTTAACAAAATGAAGTGCTAGTATAAACAGTATAAATTTGCAAGAGGGTTCACAACATATAATTTAAAAACAAGTGAAACTGAGTAATACTTTTCAAATCTAGATACTTATAAGCATAGTAAATATCAAATAAATGTTAAAAAATATGTACGTTAAGCAGATACCATTTTTCCTTTTTGCTGGAAAGTAACATAATTTTAGGAATACGTTTATCTAAAATCTTTTAAAGATTTTTTTTTTTATTTATTCATTCGACAGAGAGAGATCACAAGTAGACAGAGAGGCAGGCAGAGAAAGAGAGAGAGAGGGAGGGAAGCAGGCTCCCCGCCGAGCAGAGAGCCTGACGCGGGACTCGATCCCAGGACCCTGAGATCACGACCCGAGCCGAAGGCAGCGGCCTAACCCACTGAGCCACCCAGGCGCCCCCGTTTATCTAAAATTTTAACCTCCCTTTTTCCTATCGACAAACTTATACAAAAAAAGGGACCCACCCACTCCCCATGTCCTTACACCAGAAGTTTCTCAAAAGTTTCACTAGATTAACCTCACATCTTCTTTAGGATCTCTCTTTCAGCATCATCAACTCTTATATATTGACTTCCAGTAAATGTTAGTTCTTCACTGCCATGATATCTTCAGCTAGTCCTTGGGAAGTTCAGCAATTTGCCACTTGCCCCAAGTTTAAGTAACAGGAATGCGATCGTCAACTTCTCCTGGTGGTTCTCCTCAATCTTTTTATTCTGCTCGAATCCCAGCAGGCAGTGGACAGGAAGATCCCCAAAGGCTAACAAATTCTAAATTACAAGTAAGGGCTACATATTGGAAGGTCCCCTAGAGATAGTCTATCTTGGGTTAAATTAATCTCTGACTGTATTTGGTGTGGCTGGTAGAGTGGTGCAGGAAGATCTGTACAGGTGTGGCTCAGAAGGGGCATGCCCTCAGCACCTTGTCCTTCATCTGGACTTGATACTCCCTTATACTCATTTATATCACCTGCCCAGGCCCTCTGGATTGCTGAAATGGCAGCCCCTGAAAAACCCACTAGTTGAACGAACAGGAAAACTATGTCTTGAAGGACTGAAGCAATTTCCCAAGAGGTATATCTGTAGCTTAGTGCCACATGCTAGCGCTTGAACAGAATTACAACCTGGCTCAAAGCTTCTGTCACTGATCTTGCTCTCTGAATTATCTTTAACGATGCAAATATTATAGTGGCCCACATCAGTCTATCAGATGGCCATGTCAGCTTATCAACAAGGTACCTTCTTCAACTTGGTACCTTTCTCAACATGGCAACTTCCTCTGGAGTGTGTTGAAACGTGTTGAGGATCCACTTCCCATTTTTAGGTGTGTGGGGGGTGGAAAATACTATGTAAACAAGTCCACGGTCAAAGAAATGACTCAAGCACTAGCCTTGAAGTAAGTGGCAAAAATGGTATAAGTTTTCACAAAGGAATTCTTTAAAAATAGGAGAAAAAGATGAACTTAGACCAAAAAGCTTATGGAACACTCTGAGTTTCAAAACATATTGAAATCAAGCTAGATACACTTTTCCTTCGCTCTATTTCATTTGGCTGCCTGAACTATTCTCCATGTTCCTTTTGTCTTCATTGTGGAGAGAGCCTTTACCTGGCCCAGGTCAACCTCCTGGTTCTAACTTTTTTTTTTTTTTTTTAAAGATTTTATTTATTTATTTGACAGACAGAGATCACAAGTAGGCAGAGAGGCAGACAGAGAGAGAGGAGGAAGCAGGCTCCCTGCTGAGCAGAGAGCCCGATGTGGGACTCAATCCCAGGACCCTGAGATCATGACCTGAGCTGAAGGCAGAGGCTTAACCCACTGAGCCACCCAGGCACCCCATCCTGGTTCTAACTCTTAACTGCCAAGCAAGGGACAGAGGCAGGAGAACCAAAAGTAGTGATTTTCAAAATTAAGCATGCCAAACAATCACCTGGGGAACTTGTTGACGATGCAGCCTTTTGGTTGTCAGCTGCAGAGGTTTCTGGTGGGCCTGTAAATTACATAGTTGAGCAGCACCCACAAATGTTTTTGATCCCAATGACACTTTAAGGACTCTGGGGGAAATGCCTTTGCTTCAGAGAAGTGCTCTTCAAATTTTCGTGTGCCCACAAATCTCTGTGAAAATGTACAGCCTAATTAAGTAAGTCTGGGGTGGGGTCTCACAGGGTTCTGGAACAGGCTGGAACTACTCTTTGGGTGGTCTCTAGGATTTAGAGCTGTGATGTCAGTTCCTGGGTTCAAATTCAGATCTGCACTGGACTGGCTGTGAGTCTGGAAAAGTTTCTTAACCTCTCTGTGCATCAATTTTCTCATCCTCACATGGGATATGCTATTAGTACTTATTCCTATGATTACTGTGAGCTTTCAGTGAGAGAATAAATGTCAAACTCCTAGCATACAGTCAGCTATTATATATTATATATTTAAATGTCATATTATATACATCATATATATTTATACACTTATATACTATAAATACATAAAATATATAATAAATATATATGTTTACAGGTACTGTACTTTGACTTGTGTTTGATACATGCATGCATCCATCACTAGGGGGATTTAGAGAATCACAGACTGGTGTCTTGGTGGGGGCTTCCCCAAGTGAGCTGAATTCAAAGCCCCTTTCTCCCACCTTCTTCTTCCTTCCTTCTATACAAAATGCACATCCTGAATGTGCCAAATAGCCATTCTCTCCTCTCAAATCAGAGGTTCCAGGAGAACATCCAACTAACTGGCTATCTTAGTAGGAATAGGAGAAAGAGAAAGAGAGAGAAACCCAAGTTTTGAGCTGTGTCCATTCTAACAGATTCTGAATTCCTTAAAGAAGTACCACATCTTCCTGAAAAAACAAAACTCCAGAAGTTTCTGGGTAAAGCATCTTAACAATTGTGGGCTCTGAATAACACAGTTCTCTTCTGCTACCACAAACAATATTTCCCCTCAGACATCAGTAAAATGCCTCGATTTTAAGTTGGCCAGCTAAGAGAAATAGAGCCAGTAGCTTATCAGCTCCATAGGTAAGGATTATGAACAGGGAAGCAAAGTTCATAAAGTTTCACTTCTTGGTCTACTTACTGTGTCACGTTGAAACAATGTGTCTGCTCCAGCTCAACCTATGGGAGGGTGTCTGTAGGAGCCAAGCCACAGCCAAGTTGTGTCTTATCTTACTTTAATTGATGATTCTTGCACACTAGTCTGCAACAACATCTTCAGGCAACACGTTGAAGCTTGCAGATACCCAGACCACACTTCACAAGGTGCAGATGCAGTGGGTCTGATATGAGCCTTAAATCATTTGAATTTTGTAACTGATGCACCAGGTAATTAATTCTGAGGGAGGTAGTCTATTGTCTGGGAAACAAAAATTTTTCAAGAACAATGAATAATGCTTAGACGTGGTGCTAGCTGAACAGGAAGAGCTGCCCAGACCTTTGGTTAGTGTGAGGTGATCCAGTTCTGGTGTTTTGAATGACCAAGAGAAGCTATCATTTGCTGAGTAAGCAGGGACTGAGGCTAACTACTTCATGCTAATATTCCTCTGCAGAGCTCCGCTGCCACCATTATTCTCAGGCAGCAGAATAAAGTCGGGGCTCAGAGGGCTGAAGAACTTTCCCCCAGTTTTACCATGAATAAGTGTCCCAGGTGGGACTGTAACCGGTAATTGTCTGATCCTGAGTCAGTTTTTTTTACTGTGCTCTAAAACAGAGCTTGTTGAACTTCAGCAAATATGGGAATCCCGTGGAAGGCCTGTTAAAACAAATTGCTGGGTCCCAGCCTCAGAGTTTCTCGTGTGTTAAGTTTTGGGATGGCAGCTGAGAGTTCACTTTCCTTCGTTTCTTCTGTCTTTCTTCCCTCCCTACCTTCCTTCATCTTACTTGGTTATTTGAGAGAGGCAGAGAGAGCGCACGTGCGGGGGCGCGCAAACACGGGTTGGGGGAGGGCCAGAGGGCCAGAGAGCCAGAGACTCTCAAGCCAGCTCCATGCTGAGCAGGGAGCCTGAGGCGGGGCTCATCCCAGGACCCTGAGATTAGGACCTGAGTCAAAACAAAGAGTCAGAGGCTTGACTGAATCACCCAGCCGCTCCGAGTCTCCATTTCTTACAGGTTCCCAGCTTCTGCCACTGCTGCTGGACTTCAAGAACCATGGCACTAGAGTTCGCTTTTTCTAGAAGTCTGACGCCGTACCTCTTTAGCTGCTCACCGAGGACAATTTATAAAAGCTTTGTTTTTCCTTCAACTGCTGCTCCACCACCAAGAACATGTCAAATGGCCAACAAAGCTGCTCAATTTGTTCGAGACACTTCTGAAGTGTCTTCAGGTGTTACCTTGTCAAGCCTTTGAAGCTGTAATAAGTCATCTCCTCCCCTAAGCAGAAAGGACAACCTCTCCTTTGTGGTGGTTCTTTTACAAAGATTCTTCTGCTCTCTCTTTAATTTTTTTGCTTTAAAAATGTAGAACCGTGCTTCTCTCCTAACCAAGCAATGGTGAGCCGTATGGGGCTCTTTCAGTCCCGGCCAATCAGGTACTAAGGAAATAATTCCCACCCCTCGTTCCCTCCCGGCCAATCAGGTACTAAGGAAATAATTCCCGCCCCCTCGTTTCCTCCCGCCCCCTCGTTTCCTCCCGCCCTTTGTTTGGCCATGTAATTCCAAACGGGTCTTCCCTGTTTGTGAATGGCCCTATGCTTGTCTCCTGGGGTTTCTGGGATTAATTCACCCAACGGCACCCACAGCCACTCCAGGCACAAGCGAGTGCAGACTTCTTTGTAAGGAGGGTCTATTTCAGCTGCAACTCCTTTTGTTCTTCCCAAGGTGTGGCCTGCTTGGCCTGCCCCGCTGTTTCCCACACGAGGCAGGGGCGGGCAGGCGCAACGACTCTGAAATTCCTAACAGCTGTGATGACTATTCTATTAGTAGAATTGACAAGGTCAGGGTCAAAAGTCTCCAGGGACTTTGTTCTCTCCTGGTGCCTGTGCCTGTTGTATGGGTCTCCATGTCAAGCAGTAAAAACACATCTCTGAGGCCCCCTCTTCTACGGGATTCAAGCTGCAATTTGATTTGACAGATCTCATGACAATGCTTCAGCTGGCCTTCTGGATGACTCTTCTCCACCTCAAGAGTCCATCAACCTGACCCCTTGGAAACTCTTCTACTGCTTGGTTCGGACTGGGTAACAGGTTGGTGGAATGGAAGACAAAAGTGCAAACTCACTTGCACTTACCAAAAGCAATGGACTTGACCACTCTGAAGTCAGTATTTCTGACTGTCAAAGGGAGACCTTTCTACCTACTACACTGATGGAGTAGGGGGAGAGGATGGAATAGGATATGACACATGAAGGTGCCTGAGATGTGAAGGCCCTCCAAAATTAGGAGGAGAATCTAAGACCCAGTAGGCCCTTAAGATTTTTTCTAATATTTTTCTCTACTTTC
Organism: Enhydra lutris kenyoni; assembly: GCF_002288905.1. Classification (NCBI taxonomy): domain Eukaryota; kingdom Metazoa; phylum Chordata; class Mammalia; order Carnivora; family Mustelidae; genus Enhydra; species Enhydra lutris. The sequence goes on from NW_019154134.1 coordinate 2,163,363, forward strand.
TACAACTTTTGAAATGGTAACAAAATATGACTCTGGATTCAGTGTAGTTTAGAGAGCACATGACTGGGACCCAGTTGAGCATATGCAGACTAAGAATTTTGACATGAGTTCACACCCACGCTCTGCTACTCACTGAGGGTGTGGCCTTCATGAGCTTGGGCAAAGTCCCTGATTTTCAGCTTTTTTCTTTCTTACTGAGTTGTTGTGAGCATGACATAATTATGTATTAAGCTTTTTTTTTTTAAAGATTTTATTTATTTATTTGACAGAGAGATCACAAGCAGGCAGAGAGGCAGGCAGAGAGAGAGGAGGAAGCAGGCTCCCCTAGAGAGCAGAGAGCCCGATGCGGGGCTCGATCCCAGGACTCTGAGATCATGACCTGAGCCGAAAGCAGCGGCTTAACCCACTGAGCCACCCAGGCGCCCCTGTATTAAGCTTTTTAGCACAATAATACATAGTAAATACTCCATAAATGCTAGTTACTTTCACTTGTAAGTATTTGGGGCATATACATACTGTAACATTCTGCATGTAATTTCAGGGTGTTCACAGATTTTTCTAAAGTCTATCTGCAGGTACACAGACACTTGATCCCCTTGGGCCCCAGTGATACATGATATATACTACATTCCATGTATAATGCTATTGATCCACAATTGGGTGGGTTGCTTTACAATGTATTTTTTCTTCTATCCTCAGATAATGGGTTCATGGACTTTTCAGTGTTCTCCTACAACCAACTGAATGTAAAGCCCAAATGCAGCCTAGAAGCTTCTGAGCCTTGCTAATCTGTTGAAACTCAGCCTGGACACTGGTGACATGGCCTGTGCTGCTGCATGTCTTTTTGTATGGTGTCATCCTCATCGTTCTCTCTGCTCTGTCTCTAGTTTCTGCTGGCCCTTGAAGACAGTTTCCATTGAGGTCTGTGACATCCATGCATACAACTCAGCCCACTTACAGGTGTTCACATGAAAGTTGCACCGGGCATTTTGGAACCTTGGTGAAGAATCACACTGTGGAGTGCAAACTTTTACCTTCTTGACTGTTCCATCCTGCTTTCCCTCTTTCTCTCTGGCATATCAAAGAATCTCCTCCTTTGCTTCCTACACATGCAGTCCTCAGCTAGACTTAGGCCTGCCAGGATGTTACTTTCTATCCCACCCATTCATCAAGAAGCTCTCCGCCCCCCAAACAAATACAGCTTCTTTCCAGAGAAGTTGGGTGAAAAATTTTCTTCCTCTCATTTGTATGAATTAATGTCACTCGTGACCAGGATGTCTTAGTCTATGCTCCCAGTGTTTGGGAGAGTAGCCATCACACAGAAGCTGTTTACCTGTTGGATGAGAGGAAAGGAGAAAGAAGAAAGAAAAGAAATCCCCAGGTATGTTCTGGATCCAGACCATGATTCCATGAGCCAGCTTAGCAATCACTGCTGAAGGTAGTTGTCTTATTACTGCTTATTAATATTCCTTTGTTTCTCTTCCATTCCCAGTTTCTTGGAAAATTTTCCCAAGCTGGATTTCTAGCCCTCATGATAGAGTCTCATGGTACTTCTTCGTCCCCTCCCCACCTTTAAGTGAGGGAAGTTCAGGCAACTCATTCCATAATACCCTCACAAGTAATTAGTTGACTCAGGGGGCACCCTCAAGAAGCCAGAAGCAGGTTGGCTTTAATTTCACTTCCTGAGATTCTCTTTCCTCTATTAACTTCACCTTTCCTCAGCCAGGGCAAAAATTAATTTATATGTCTCCTTTCTCTGGGCATCATCATTTGTCCCTCCAATACCTTGTGGGTTTTTTTTTTTCTTCTTCTTCTTTCTTTTTTTCTTTTTTCTTTTTGAAATAGAAATCTCAATTCTTGTAAATTCAGCAAGAAAAAAAAATTTTTTTTACCTGTTCTTCCCTCTGTGGCTTTTCTTTTTTCAGAATTAATTTATTGGGACCTGAAAGTGAGTCTGCTTTGATTCAGAGCCAGAAATGTGGGGGGCTTTATTGTTTTTTGGAGACTTCTTCTTGGGATCCTGGGAGATACTAGGGCTGGTTCTTACAGACAGAGTTACCCTCTGTTGTATTGGGGGTTGCTTGGATTGAGGAAGTGTTACGAATTAAACAGAAAAATGGGAAGGAGAATAGTGGAAGAAGCCATGGAAAACTCCGTGTTTTTTGTAAGGGAGGAGGTTGGTTTCACCTTAACACAGATATACTCTGCATCAGCCCCAGCATGTGGCACAAGAACAATCAAAGATGGGTCTCTTGCTTGTAAATTTAGAGTCATACATTTAGACAGGTAAAACTAAATTGATTGACCATACTGCTACCCTGTTATTTAACCACGTGAACCAGATTTACATTTGCATACAGTTTGTGCTCTGTGTGAGTAGGGGGGACAGAAAGGTTCATTTTTGTATATTAAGTCCTTGGCCACACACTTATCATGCGGTTAGAAGTCACAACACAACCAATCTTGGAGTTTATTTAAACTGATCAGTTGGTTGCTTGAATATATATAGGGGTGAGGATAACACAGCAGCCGGCTACCTTAAAGAAGCAAAGGGGAAAGGCTTGAAATATTTGAAAGAGAATGCTGAAAACCCTTGGATGATATTGGTGGGAATATAGCCAGTTTAATCTTCTGTTTACATCAACCTCTATTCTAGATGATAAAGGTTAAGTGCAAAGAAGACTAGGTCTTTGACTCCAAAGGCACCATAGTCTGGATGGATAGAGAAGTATATGAGTAATTACAAAAAAAAAATTGATGAACTGATATGAATTTTAGCAGTTGAGGAATTAAGGCAAGTTTTCTTAGCAGACTAGCATTAAAATTACACTTGTATTAATTTGGAAAACACTTATGAAATAATGTTATATTGAAAGGCAGAATAATCATTGTACATACACACACACACACACACACACACAATGATTGTTTTTTTTTTTTAAGTGACACTTTTCTAATTTACAGTCCCCTAGTATTTTCCCTCTACCTTCAAGATAAAACCGCATTCCTTCAGGCCAAAGCTCTTAAGACTTCTCATTACCTGGCCTTGTCACATACAACTCCAGAAATACCTTCCACTTGTCTTCCAGCACTCCTCCTCATTCCATATCATACCCCAGACTTCTCCAGAGCACTGAGGAACAATCCTGCTTCCCCATTCATAGCATTTCAGAGTAGGTACATATGAAACAATGTGACACAGAGAAGTTGAATTATATTTGCGTTTTCTCCAATCATAGAAATAATGAAGTTTTCAGGTTTTTTCATTACTTCACCCCACCCTTATCTTCTTCATTTTATACCACTCTGGATTGAGAATATGCTTAAACTGGAAAAACATGGGACAAAGTACTATAAAGAGTTTATCTTTCTTTTTTTTTCTCTAGAGCTTTGTTTTGCCATGATGTGTCTCTCCCCGGCTTACATACAGCTAGAATTAGAAATAGACATACTTGCTCTCCTTGACTGGCTTCGAGATCAAAGACAAGGCAAGCTCCAAAGATCTGGATCAAGTTTTCACACATTTTAAACCACACTCTGCACTATGCAAGCCTTTTGCACAGACAGGTGTGAATGTGGTGAAGGGAACCATGCCACAAACTGTAAAGAGAGCAGGAAGATGATTACTGATGGAGATGCTAAAACACAGACCTCGAGTTACAGTTCCACACCAGCTCTCCAGACCCTCTGTTAGCTGGAACATGAATGCATCACCAAGGCAAACCCCTCCCTTGTCTTTCATAATCGCTTGAGCCTCCTAAACCACACCGTTTGGGCAGGACTGACACTTGATGTATCACACTGCTAAGCTTCTTAAAGTGAACACGGGGAAAACCATAATGCAACTGTCATTTTAACACTGGGAATTCAGACAAACCACAATGCCCAGTGGTAAAATCTAGAATGTGAGTCAGGGATGCTGATGTTCTCATCTGTCACTAGCACTAAGCAAGGTATGCAATCTGAAAGAGATTCATCAGTCAGCAAGCCAGCCTCACAATTCCCTTTTCAGAAATCATTTACTTGGGTTTGGGAATGAGTCTGCTTGGATTCAGAGTAGAAATGTGAATGTGGAGTTCTTTGTGTCTTTGGAACCTCTCTTCCTGGAATTCTAGTAGAAATTAAGGTTGACTAATCTTTTAGGGATGGTAGCGTGGTGCCAGTGGAAAGGATCACCCAAATGACACTCCATGTGTGTGGTGCAAGATGAAGACAATTCTGCTTCCCTGGATTCCCCTCAGGGAATCAGGAGTCTACTGCCTAAATCTGGATGTTTATTCCAAGACCTTCTTTGGAATAAGGGGTAGAATTTACAAGGGACATGTATGGTCACATTTGATGATCACCAAATGGCCTTCTAAAAAGTGTGGTCCCATTTCTCTCTGGGGCCTCAGGTTTGCAGAAGGGAGAGGGCAAGTTTGGGGATCGCTGGGAATATCAGTGGAGAGGTTGAGGGCTGCTTCCAAGGTCTTCTTTCCCTGTTCAGTCTCCATGTAGTTTTCTGCCTCTCTGATCAATACATGCTGAACAGATACTTGGAGAATCTTTATTTAAATTTATGCAAATCACCAGTTCTTCTGTGAAGCCCATTATGACTCCAGACTGTGTTGCGGAGCCCTCTGTGTATGCTCCCCAGCTTCAGACAGTGGCCTCACATGCACTGAGGGGATTACTCCCATGAACTCATTCTGTTCTTTGCAGGGAGGCCGACCAAAGAAGAGCTCAAGCGTTAGAATGGCCTCAAAAGAATTGGGTTTATGATTGTCAAGTTCCCACTGACAGGAACTGGTTGGGGGGGTTACAGGAAGGAGGGGAAAGGGTGGAGAAGCCACATGTCTTACAGAACCCAGCAAATGTCTTAATAAATAGATAAGCATCTTGTACACTTAGCATTTTCAATATTAGAAAGCAAATAGGACCAAAGTGGGGTCTAAGAACAGCATGTTCTTCCCTATTAAGAGAAAAGAGATTCCACAAACTGATCTGTGCTCAGCCTTCTAGACCCGTGCAGGAGAGCTTGAAGTTTGGGTTGGGCATCGGCTCAGAAGAGACTATAAATGATTCAGCTGGTAAACATCAAAAGAGAATCAATTTCTCCTAAAATGCCCTCTACAATATTATTTAATTTGTCTCTAAAAGTTTAGATCAATTTTAATAATATTCCACTGTCTTGTGAGTTCCTATTCATCCTTCAAAACCCTCCCAGTCAGTATCACTGACCAAGAAAGTGTGCCCTAATCTCCCCCAGGTTATGGCATCAATTTCCCTTGTCTACACATAGGTATTATCACTCTATTTATACTCGACTGTCGGGTGTTCATCTGCAAGTCTGTCTGTCCTGCTGGATAGGAGTTCCCTGAGTCCGCACAATAGCCTCGTTTATCTCTGGGTCCTTGTTTTAACCTCTGCTGTGGTACTGTAAATGGCATATACCTAGTCAATAAAGGAACACACTTATATAAGTACAGTATTTATTCTGCAACTTCTGGTGGCCATGCATAAACATCCTGGTTTTCTTTCTGGCTACAGGTCATGGGCTAGTTACTCTCATCTAATGAAATTATTTCGTGGGTGAGATCACTGAAATTGAGTAATTTTCTCAAGGCTATAGGACTTGTTAAATGACCCAGCTGTTTTTTGTAAGTTTGTGACAAACTTATTTGGTATGAAACCCGACCCACACTGAGATAAGGCTATTTATAGTTTTTAGTTATCCCATTTACTATGGATATTCATGTTACACTATAAAATATTACTGCATTTATTGTGTACTGCCCCTTTCTATAATAAGAAACATTCAAAATTCTCTATTGCATCTTGCCCCAGGTTTTCAGAAAAGGTGCCGTGTACTTAGACAGTATGATTTCATCAAGAGAACCCGTATTGTAGAGTTAGGTGTCCGTTTGTTGTTAGTGCTTATTACAGCAAAGCAACATCAATGGTCATATTAAATTGGTGTTAGCCACTTGGCCTGTATTGTTTGTGTTATTTTGTTTGCATTTAATTTTCAGTGCATTGTGGGTATAAATGTGTTAGAAGCCATATGCATTTTACTGTTAATTTCTAATCTTATATTTATAATATTCAGGTACTATGGTAATAAAAGTAACCTAAATGAATAAAAAATTAAGGAAATTGATTTTAAAAATTGTATAGCTAAAATTAATTTGAAAAAAAAAAAAAACACCCTTACATGTCCCTAGGGGGACAGTATGATTTTGTGAGTGATTATATACATACATATGTATATATAGCACTAGTTGTATACATAAATACGTAATATGTGCTGTAAGAAACATGGGCATTATACACAGATTAGTCTTCCTCTTCTTTTAACAATCCTGCTTTTTCAGAGTCACGGAAATAACTGATTCTTTCACTCACCTTGTCCTTTTGCTCCTTGCGCAAGGGCCATGCCAGTCTTCTCTATGTGGCTCCAATTTTAGTATATGTACTGCTGAAGGGAGCACACGACTTGTCCTTTTTCTGATCCCACCCCCACCTCTTCAGGGACCATGTGAATGCAGAAGATTCAGAGGAACAAATGGAATCAGCCAGCTGACTTGGAATGATGAAGGTAGAGCCATACTCAGAACCTCTGCTTATTTACTCTCAGTCAGAAGGATGGAAATGTAACAACATCTGCAACATTCAAAATGGTAGTTACCTGCAGGGCCCAGACAGATGAAATAAATAGATGAGGAGGTCAGGCTGTAAGAAAACTGTTCAGGGTGATGAGGGATGGCAAATTGAAACTCTTCAGTATCGGAGTAAAAACAGGCAATGGGGGGGACTATGGTAGGGAAGCAGCCAATCATGGGAATTTGAACTTGAACACCAGCTAATTGTCAGTATAATTTGGGACTGTGGGTCCAATTTGCTGTATCATTTTTCTTAAGTGGAGTGGTGGGGGACAAGACCACGTTCTGTATGCATTCTCCTGACTTTCTATACTGGCAACTAATTCAATGAAAAAATAATAGTGTAGATCAAATAAAATACATCTGTGGGCCAGATTTGGTCTTTGATCATCACTTTGCCTCCTATGGCTTAGAATCTGATGGCATCATTTTGTATCCTGAACAAACTTGTCACACATGGTCCCCTATTTCTAACCCTGGATAAAAGGAGATGGAAACTTTTCTTGTGGTAAATCATATTATTTACATCTGAGGTGATAGCTTTCGATGTGGTTCAAGGGTTCACTTCTGGAAAAGAGAAACCTCTTTCCGCCCTTGTTTGTGACTACTAGTATTCAAAATTAACCTGGATTGAAGACACTGAAGTAGATATTCAAGGCCCAGTCTCATGGCCTTAAAGACTCTTCCTTTCAAAGTGGATCCTACATTGATATTCATCCTTTTCCATTCCCTAATCCAGACTTCTCAGAGTTGATACAAGGTGGTGAGTGTCCACGTTGAATGTTTCACTGGGTCAGTAGAACCTGTGAAGTCAATATGTTCAGTTAACAAGTGACAAACATTTAATGATGCAATGTTTTCTGAGAGCAAAATTGTTTGGCAACATATCTGCCAGGTTTGTAAAGAAGACACTTTTCCCATTTCCACCCTGGCTATACTCTACTCATTTCTTCATGCAACAATATGCCTTGAGTGCTGATGATATACTGGATGCTATTTTAGTTACTGGGGATCTCATAAAGGTAAAACAGACCGTGTCCTTAAATTCCTTTAAGTACAAATCAAATATACATGAATACATTTGATGCCACTCCTAGTAAGTATTAGAAGTATTACACAAAACCAAATATAAAATTATAGACTTAGACTACCATCTCCTCAAAGGATAGAGGGGAAAAACTGCAGCCATCCTGGTGAGATAAGAGAAAAAGTGCTGAGAAGGAAAGAAGACAATGAAGAAAGGGTAATAGGAAAGACAAATTAAACCACATCCAGAAGCAAGAGAGCACAGACAACTCTCTGGATTTTGTTTCTGGAAATGAAACTTCATTTATGGATTTCTTTCTCAGCTGGGTATTTCAAAATTAGAAACTGATAAACAGAAATGGTTACTTTTATGATGTTGAATTTGGTGTTCATGTAGCTGCTCTAGGAGTACATTTCCTAGGCAGGTATCAAGAAAAATTCTATTGGAATGAGTAAGCTCTAAAAGTGTCCAAATAAGTTTACTTTTGAGAGGCAAGAGGACTACCAAGAAGACAGCCCCAGTAAAAACCAAGATTAAAGATGATGTCTGTTTATCAAAATGTCTCCATCAAAGAAACTCAACAAACTTGGCTTCTAATGTGGTTTGAGTAACTGTTGATATGCTTTACATTACCTTTTATATCATGCTTTCTCTGAATAAAACCCTTGGGGAAAAGTCAGTAGATAGGCTGAGATCACCAAAGCAACTTTTTCTTACAAGTTTCCTCATCAGCTAGTTCTCCCATCACAGATTACAGCATTTGTTTCAATATACTTCCGTTAAACACTTCTTATGTATTTATGGAGGCAAATCCTGCAACTGGCAAAGTCAAGGAGCTAGGAAACTATTTTTTTAACAACTGATAAACATTTGCTCCAAACTTCCTATACAGACACAGATTTGTCTATGGGTTTTCTTGTTCCCCTAAAACTGTGTCAGCCAATGGGCAGAAATACAGGTTTAAAAAAACCCCAACTTTATCAAGTATAAGAATTTTTATTTTTATGTTTATATATCCAATCGAATGAACAGAAAGTAATTGAAGAAATCATCCAGATAATCTCATAACATTCACAAACCAATTTCAGTTTATAAATAATTGAGAATGCAGTGCCTTATCTGAATTGTTGGGATAGTTCAAGTAGTACATCTTCTTTCTTCATTTGCTGTGTGTAGACTTACTTTATATAGAACCTAGAAAAACAATGTTTGGGATTTAGGAGAAATGACAACCCCTGAACACTAAAAGATGTATTCCTAGTGGTCATTCATTCATTTATTGAAATATTTACTACACACCTAACATAGCTGGGGTGCTCTATTTAACATGAAGATACAAAGATGAGTAAAATGAGGCTGGTCTTACCCTCATGAAACTCACAATACATCGTGGAGTGGGGAGGGGATAGAGAACCAACCAGATATGATATACAGGATGTAAGTTGTGAAGGAGAAGTTCAGGGTTTGAGGGAAGTGGTCCATTCCTGCAGTCAGGGGTATCTGCCAAGATCTAGAGGGTATGTAGGAAGCTGGTTTGAAGCAGAAGGGAGGAAGGGAGCCCGAGAAGCCACCCAACACACTGTAGCCCAGGTCCCATCTGAGGACGGCTGTAGGAGAGAATCAAAACAGTAACAGAGAAACCAGAGAGTCATGTCCCGGTCAGCCCTCAGAATCACGTGCAATAATAAAGTGTTGTGTGAAGCCACTACATTTGGGGGCATTCATTATGCAGCAATAAAGAAAAAAACACAATGGCTTCCATTTTACAAGTAAAGGTGATGGCTGTTGCTAGTGGATCCGGATGTTGTAGGAGCCCAGCTGAGCCTGAAGCGGGGAGCTCCATGTGTCAGTGCGTGTGGCTCCCAGGCATCTATTTCCTGGAAAGACAGTTGCAGAGAAAAAGGCTGATGAGCAGGTGCCTGGATGTCAGTAGATGCAGTGGTGAAGTTAAAGAAATCTGCCCTTCCTCCACAGGCAAGCCTCACGACACACGTCTGAGTCCTCTGCAGGCTGTTTCCTCCACATCTGGGTGGAACCCAGTGCAGGATTGCTGAGTAGTGGGGGCCAAAGGGAATATGGCCACTCTTGGCAGTGCCCAGAAGGTTCCACGGCTTTAGGTGCTCCACATGTCACTGTGAGAAAGGGAACAACTTCAGGAAGCGCTGAGGCATCGGCTCAAGGAAGCCCAAATGGTAGGTAGGGAGGCCAGAGGAGAAGACCATGAGTGCACTCCCCAATGCAGCTGTGGGAGGGGGATGGGGAAAGGGGCGGACTGCTGCGCCGTCAAGTGAGAGTAAATGTCCATCCCCGTGATACTGGGCTCTCTCCTTCAGCCCCAGAAGAGCTGCTTCTCTTTCTGTTGTTTTCTTACCCCTTTGTTCTTCATAATTCTTCCTTCTAGGAAAGTCACTGAACCTCTCTAAAGAAAATCATCTTTATCTTTAAAATGGGGACAATGATAGTATCTCTAGTACGAATTAAGAGGATGCACATAAAGCACTTATTGTACTGAGCATAAAAGTAAAGATTCAATAGTTGTTAAATATATTATTTTTCTATTTGGAAAACTCTCTTCATCGATTTTAAAGCAATTAGCTAAAAGCTGACTGTAGTGTCCTTCTAAAAGATAATGACCACTGGTTAGGCACAGGATTAAAATGATGAAGAAGTGTAGTGGCATATCAATCATTATTCCGTGCTTATGTAAACCTCTTTAGGAGATGACCCTGAGGAAGTCAGCAGAAGAGGCAGAGAGCTTTAGATACTCAACAAGTACTTTCTGCCCACCTACTAAGAGGGAGGCCCTAGTAATATAAGGATGGACAAAACAAACAACATCTCCCTCAAGGAACTAACAAATAGAGGAAAGCAAATATTAAAGAAATAATGACCCAAATAATGATCAGTTGCAGCAATTATCAAGGGCTAGATAATCCAAAACGCCCACTGCCTACTTACTCCTTTGGGTAGCATTTTGTATCATTCCAGTAGACCATGGTCCAGAAATCAGACTTGGCCTTTTTTAAAACAACAGCAACAATAAAAACAACAAAACACCTCAGATGCAGGCCACTTACTATCAATACGAGTAGACATTTTATTTCTGAGTCCCAGTTTCCTTATTAGTAAAACAGGGGATGTTACAATCATTCCAGTCTCCAAGAATTATTGGAGGAGGGTTCATTAACTGAGAGTGTATGCAAAGCACCTCAATGCCTGGCTAATCAGTGGTACCCAGGAAAAGTTAAGTTTCCTTCCTTCTTCCATTTAAGGCACACATTACATTTGCAGAGGGCTGCTGCTGAGTATCAAACTTGAAGAGATAAGCTGAACAAGCATTATCCACATATGTGACATCTGTGTTCTCGATTGGGAGAATTGGGTACATGAATAGTTTTTTATTTTGTTTTGTTTTGTTTTGGAGGGGGTAGCTTGTCAGTGTTACTGGAAACTCCCTCTCCTATATTGTTTTGTTATTGTTCTTTAAGCCAGCTACTAATGAGAAACAAACCAAAACCCAACCACCTTTCCTTTAAGCGGCAGGCTAAAATTTGTCTTAACATCCAATAAAAGGCTGTCCCCCAGTGAGGGGGAAGAGCACATAAGGTGTGTGTGGGTGTGAGTGTCTGTGTGACTGGTGAGGAGGTGGGGATTGGAGAAGTGACACATGCATGTGGGCGTTTAACCTAACCTAAGGGTCAACTGACCTCTTTGGGAAATGGAAAGTCGGTCATCATCAAATTCGGAAATTGGCAATTTTTTTTTTTCATAACAAGAGGTTTAGTGAGTCAGCATCTTATTGGGAAATGATTTGTTTACCTAACTGTGCCATGTTCCTAGTTGACCATTTCAGAACAAATTGGCAGTGTGGTCAATAACACCAAGATACTGATGAATCATAGAATATTAGAATTGGAAGGCTCTCAAATTCTCTCTTCCAGCTCTTGTTAATATTGATTTTCTTACTGTCTAAGTATAGTACTCACCAATAATATTCTATTGCACTTTATCCTACGGAAAAGTTATTGTAATAATTTGGACTTTAGGGACCTAACCTACGGTATTTTAAGAGCCCCTTTGTTAGCTGCTATAAGCAACCGCAGAGTGGGAGAAAGAAGTATCTTATTTGTCTTTGGCAATTTCATAGTTTCCTTTTTTCATTGACTGAAATTGGCAACAGCAGCCCCTCAAAATGTATGGTTTTTATCCATGAGTGTACTTGATAGTTACTATAAAGTAGCTATTTTAGGGAAGTTTGTTTGCAGATAATTCCATGCTTCCATCAGGGACTCTACTAATTTATGGCAGGCCAGTATTCAAGATAGTTGGCAGAAGAAAGGAAGAACTGACTAACACATGGCATGTTTCCCCCCTGGAAAAACAGTTTAAGATTATTTTAACAAATGGGCTCATTAGTACAGCCTAATATCAAAATATTCAGTTGTGAAAGCAAATAATGTGTGAATTGTATGTTCTATGGACTTTAGGGATATAGATCCCAGATGTTTTTTGGAACCAAATGCAACTCAAAGAAGTGTTTTTTAATAGCTAATAAGCTCTAAATATTATATGAAGTACTTGAGATTTTCTACCATAATATCACAATATCTTAAGTAAATTCTTATTTCTTTTTATTACTTACAGAAAAAAACTGCTGTATAGGCTAAAGTCAATTTTGCCAGCTGGTAGGATCTCAAATGTCTGTAAATTCTCATGTGAAGATTTTCAATTTTCAACATACAGATTTTTCAGTATTCAGTAGAAGACTATACTTTACCACTTGGCATTTGGAGAGACAGCCATCAAAACTGTAATTTGTTTTATAATTTCATGTTTCCTGCTCTTTATCCATCAGTAAACAGAGGGCCAGTTTGTTGAGTAAAAATTAGTTGAGATTTTTAATTTACTTGGATTTGGATATTTTACTACAGTCCAAACTTTTTTAAGTTCAGTGAATCCTATCTTTCCACAGGGTAAAGTTTTCGTTGTAATGCAAACTGAAGACCTCATATACTTGTGGGCATTCAATTCTTCTTAGAGATTCATAGGTTAATAATAAAATATAATCTCTCTGGGGGCATCTGGGTGGCTCAGTGGGTTAAAGTCTCTGCCTTCGGCTCAGGTCATGATCTCAGGGGCCTGGGATCCAGCCTCGCATCGGACTCTCTGCTCAGCGGGGAGTCTGCTTCCCCCCTCCCTCTCTGCCTGCTGCTCTGCCTGCTTGTGATCTCTCTCTCTCTCTGTGTTAAATAAGTAAAATCTTTAAAAATAAAAATAAATAAAAAATATGTATATATAATCTTTCTGTTCATTTCTTGCATTGAAATATCACCGAAAAGTCCACAACACCAGGCTTGGCAGACTCTGGCCTTTCTGCCTAGAAAATGGATTTAGAAACTTCAATGGCTTGACGCTAAGTTGAACTTTGAAACATTGTCAGAGCCTCTTAACAAACAGCTGCAAAAAATATGTAAGCAGCTGAATGCCTGAGCGTTTGTTAATGACAAACAAATGGGTATATTAGAAAAGGCAAATAATTTCCCAAGTGCTTTAATATGGAAGATTCTAAGGGGTTTTTAACTAATTATTTTTCTTTGTCTGTCAATAAGCATTTTTGTTCACCTTAAATTACTGGAAACTGTCACCATGAAACAGACATATTCATTGATTCTCTAGTCCATTCTAGTGTTTTGAATTTGAAATATTTAAATTTCTGACTACAATTCCAATGTACCAGTGTAGGAAAAGTAAAGTCATTTGAGTTGTAGAGAGACTGTCTGAATTTTCTCAAGAGGACATTCAGGGGAAGACTCTGGGTAGTTCTTAATTTGGAGGTTTCCTGCCAGTGTTATTAAAGTTGGAGTAACTGCTATTACTTTGCAGGAATAAGGGTTTATTTCCCCCATAAAAGCAAAGCCAATGGGGTTTTCTGTATGGCCATGTAGAAGTGGACCAACTGTTTTAAAATGTGTAGACATCTTAGGACAAAAATTACATTTGAATGAGGCAAATTAGGTGTACTCAATTCAGTACCAGGTCCCCTTGGTAGTTCAAACCAGAGATCCCTTGCTGCTTTATGGTCATAGATGAGGGACTTTTCTCTCTGAATTTAGGCCCTTGCTTTCTGGGTTGATGCCAGTCCCTGAGCACTCACTTGAATTCATGGTAGATGTAGACCTATGTAGACGTAGATGCCAAGTGCTGCTGCATCTGCGTGAGTCATTTCAGTTGGCTGCCCCAAATAGCTCTGGGACTTAACTTTACTTCAGGAATCATCCTGTCTTTTCAAATTATCTGAATCAGTTTCTTCAAGTTTCAAATTTCAAATCAACAAATGTTCGGTGTGGATCTTCTCTGCCAGTAATTACATTAGACATATAAAGTGAGATAAAACCCAGGTCTCTGTACCTACAGTCTGAGAGGGACCAGCATGAAGCAGAGTAACTGCACTCTGCCATGTTGGAAGCTCCAGGATCACTTGACAGGAGCCAAGTGAAAAACCAGGCCTGAACTTACCAACCCTCTGCCTGAATTCAGTCGCCTCCTCTGTAAACCCACATCTCACATCACAGGTGTATATTATTACTACGAGGACATAGGAGATAACAAAGGGAAAGCTCTTATGATGTTCAGTGTACAGGCATTTGTCATGAATGGTCAACTGCTCTTACTGTACTTGTGTAATATTTATGCCTTTACCACAATGCATTCAAAAGATTATTAGAAAAATTCAAAATTAGAAAAATTCAAAGCTGGTAGAACTGCAGAAATCATGCAGTTCAGTAACAGACACCTCTATCATTCAGGGTGCAACTAGGAGAGAAAACCCACCAATTATTTGACAGGAATAATCTAGTATAAAGAAATGTTAACTAGTTATGAAGTTGTCAACTAGGTAGCCAAGAAAATAAAAAGAGAAAACTTGAACATAGAAACTGCAAGAAGCAGCTATCATCCCAAGGCTGGAGGAACAAAAAGAAGAGGCTGGCATGATTAAAATTTAAAAAGCATGAACGGGGATGCCCAGAGTCAAAACTGAGACTTCTGAGGAGGGAGAACTACTTAGCTTTTCTGAGCTCTGAGGAGGCACTGTGTAGGGCTGGGCTCAGACTCTGAGGGGGAGGAATTGGCTGCCTGGAGTTGATGTACTAGTGGGGATGCACTGAAGCTGGTTCTCCATAGGTAGGAAAGACCCCGAATTGGATTCAGCTGCTGCTATTAGAAGGTACTACCACTGCCGAGATTGCAAAGAGAATGTTACCTAGCTTCCTTCCTCGTTCTAGTTCTTTCAAGAACGTGACCTGAGGGGTGCCTGGGTGGCTCAGTGGGTTAAAGCCTCTGCCTTCAGCTCGGTTCATGATCCCAGGGTCCTGGGATCGAGCCCCGAGTTGGGCTCTCTGCTCAGCAGGGAGCCTGCTTCCTGTTCTCTCTCTGCCTGCCTCTCTGCCTACTTGTGATCTCTGTCAAATAAATAAATAAAATCTTAAAAAAAAAAAAAAAAGGAACTTGACCTGAGTTTCAAATCAACCTCATGTCTTTAACACAAATCTTCCATTCCTATTTAAGCCAAAAAGAATCTCTATAACTTCAAGTGGGGGCGGGGGGCAAGTCTTAACTAATACAAATTTTGTGACTCAGAGAAGCAAAGGAACATCTTGCTCAAATGCAGTGTACTTACCACACCACCAGCCTCCACACCGCCATTGGTACTAAAAGTCCGCACTAAATGTTGCGATCTCAGGGAACACAGGTTAAAATTTTGCTTATATAAATTCTGACATGGCCTGAGATACTGTCTGTGCACTTCAGTGGGAACTAATTGAGACAGATCCATACTTTAGGAATTATTCTCACCGCTTCTCTCAGTGTGCCACTCACACAGAGGTGTGCAGAACCTAGCCATAGCAATTTGGAAAGAATGAATCTTGACAAACTTTAGTTCCATCCCATACTTATAAGGGCTGATCAAAGGAAATCTCTACTCTTTTAAAGAGAATGTGCATTCTCTTTAAAGTGAGTGACCTAACAAAATATGTTCATTTGTTATGCCAAGTATTATGGTGTGGTTCATTTCAGTAAACATTTTGGTGAATCCAGTGGTCTTAGCATCATTATCATCAAATCTCTCTAGTGCCAAAAATGCTAGAAAAGTCCATTGTATATGATGTAGTAGGATAAGTCATGAATATTCATCTGGAAATTGTTTTGAGTAAAAAGCAAGTGGTGTTTCCCTGTCCCATCAAGAACAGTTTTTATGGGGGGGCGCCTGGGTGGCTCAGTTGTTGGGCATCTGCCTTGGGCTCAGGTCATGATCCAGCGTCCTGGGATTGAAACCTGTGACAAGCTCCCTGCTCTGCGGAAAGCCTGCTTCTCCCTCTCCCACTTCCCCTGCTTGTGTTCCTTCTCTCGCTGTGTATCTCTCTGTTAAATAAATAAATAAAATCTTAAGAAAAAAAAAAAAGAACAATTTTTATGGATCATGTATTAGGCAGGATTTACTGTTCAACACAAAATTTCTTTGGCACTAAAACAGGTAATAGCAGGAGAAACCAGCAAATGATATGAGGGTGGAAAATGTCAGCGAATTAGCAGCACAGAGTACTTTGGTTAATGTTTGTTTAAATTTCAGGATATACATAGTTGAGGGATGGGGGTAGGTGCACAGAAAAGTAGGTTTCAGCTTGACTAAAATCCAACACATGGTCTTCACAGCACCAAGATGGGATGACTGATCTTATCACCCTCATCTTCTGTGTGTGTGTTTTAATTTTGTAGTGACAGTCACATATACTATCAGTTTATCATCCTATTATCGTCATATTATTTCTGTAGTGCTGACTCTCACAATATATCCAGGCTCTTCCGAGATTTAATCTTCCCTGGATCTATCCTTTTAAAATCTCAGTTCATTTGTAAATGTCAAAATGTTTGCAATCTATTCCTATTCCTTCTGTACCCTATTACATTTCATTATACAAGAGCATTTTTTTAAGTATTTAAAGGGAAATAGAATTATGACCATAAAAAGCCTTTAGCTGGCTATTGATGGAAGGCTCCCAAGATTAGAAGTCCAAGTATAAAACTAGAAGTTCTACAAATAGTATAAGTCTAGAGGCAAAGGACTGTGGTGTTTGACTGCACACTGCACACACACACACATGCATACAGATCAGGCATATATATACTTGTGTGATACCAGAGCTTCTCTGAGGACTTTGGAGATGCTCTTTTGACTCTAAATTGCAGGTCAATTTGCTTTGTAACCTTAAAGTTATATTCTGAGAAGGTGGTTGCTTTCAGCTCAGGTTAATGAATCAGGACTCACAATTCTCCTTAATAGAGACATGGAGCTAGGCTAGGATTTAAGAGTGGTGGGCTAACTCCACTCATTTAGATAATGATAATGGGCCAGACAGAGAAACTCGATACAGAAATCAGTATCTAATTTCAGTCAAACATATCTAATGGGCCAGGCACTGTTTTAGCTATTTTGTATGTACTAATCCACTTAGTCCGCTCAAGGACTTTATATGGGGGTACTATTATTATGACTACCTTCAGAAGAGGAAGTGTAGGGTTATAAAGGCAAGAAAGTTTCCAGAGGTCATGTGATTTATAAGAGCCAGAGACTGTATTCAAATCAAGGCAGCTAGATTTAGAACCTACCTTCCTAACCCTAGGCTTTACCGCTGCCCAAAGTCCTCTTCAAAGCCCTGGAGAATTGCATGGGAACTCTTAGTTCCTTAGTGATTAGACGTGTACTCCACTCTGTTAGAGCAGATTTCTTAATCCTATCAACAGTTGTCTTCTACTTGATAGATGTTATCATAATGGCAATTAGATAATTATTTGGGTAATTACTTATTTAATGTGTCTTTCTCCTGACAGACTATATGTAATTAGCATAAGAGCAGAGACCAGATTTGTACATTTGTCCCTGCATCCCCCTTCTACAGGTGCGAATCCAACACATCAAAGGTGTCCAAGAAATTATTGTCAAAATTTTTTTAAAAGATGGATGGGGACACCTGGGTAGCTCAGTCTGTTGAGCATCCAGCTCTTGGTTTCAGCTCAGGTCATGATCTTAGGGTCTAGAGATCAAGCCATGCATCGGGCCTGATGCCCACCGTGGAGTCTGCTTGAGATTCTCTCTCTCTCTCTCTCCCTCCCATCCCTACAAATGAACAAACAGGCTACAGACAGCCTAGTGACAACTACGGTACTGGGAAGTGTCAGGAAAGAGATTTCTGCTCCTTATTCCTAATATAAATTCTGCAGATAAAAGGGCTTCGCGTTTATGGTATGACTTGTCTTTTTAAAACTTACATCTCTTTGGAGGGTTAGCCTGAGGAAAATGTGCTCAGGCAGTGACTTCAATTCTGGCTAGTGGGTCACTGCATTAGGTTTCTACAGGTGCTGGGACAAAGTACCACAAACTTAGTAGCTTAAAACACTGACAATTTATTGTCTTATGGGTCTGGAGGTTAGAAGTCCAAAATCAGTTTCATTGGGGTAATGTCAAGGTGTCTGCAAGGCTTGCTCTTTCCGAAAGCTCTGAGAGAAGAATCTGTTTCCTTGTCTTTGCTAGCTTCTAGTAGCTGCCACATTCCCTGGTTTGAGATCTCCTTCATTCATCTTCAGAGCACATCACTCCAGTCTCTGCTTCCATCCTCACATCGTCTTCTCCTCTGACTGGCTCCTCCAGTGTCCTTATAAGGACTATTGTATTGACAGTGTACCCACCTGGATGATCCTGGATAATCTTCCCATCTCAACATCCTTAATTTACTCACACACGTGAAGTCCTTTGACCACATAGCGTAACATTTACAGGTTCTGGGGATTAGGACACAGACATATTTGGGAGGCCGTTCTTCAGCCTACTAGAGCCACACAAATTCCATTGATCCAAACAATACCTTAGGTGTTTTCAAATCATAGATTCCCCACTGAATACATACAACCAGTGTGAAGTTTTTTACTATCCCTTCTCCCACCCTCTCAGCTTCATGGAGTTTTATATTGGGTTTTCTCATCAACGACATCATTATCATCACTCTGAAAAGGACTTTGGTCTCATCAAAGAACTTTATGGTTTAAAGGGGCTTCAAATATCAAGTAAAGCACCAGTGGAATATTTATTTCTTTTGGTCTTCAGGCCTGGAGATAGACACTGAAGCCCTTGAATTTACTTCTCAGTTTCTCACTCAATTTGTCTGCCTTACTTTCCACTGATTCCCTGGCAACTCACTCTGCCACGATTTCTCTTTCTTCAGGAGAGTTTGCCTCAAGAATTTCCAATTTGATATATTCAAGATCCCAATCAGAGAAAAAGATATAAAGTTCCCGGTATGATTAGACTAAATAAAATCTGAAGTCCCTTCTGATCCTCAGTTGCTAGGATTCTGTTAAGGGTTTTCTCAAAATGATATTGATGTCAACTCCAATGCAATATAAACTTGCATCGTTTTTCACCTGAAATGATTTCACTTTAAAGAAATGACTGAACTGTAAATCATTAAATTGTTGCTCACTGTTGAATCACGTGGCTAGAATGGTTCGAACTCCGAACACATAGTTTGTGAGTAACTTTCAGCGATACGTATGTTTAGGTATCAGAAGTGTGGTGGAAAGAGCTGTGATTTAAGGCCCGAGAAATCTGAATTCAAATTTTAGCAATGCAGCCAAGCTGGAGGAAAGTTATCTTAATTTCTCCAAACCTTTACTTCCTTATTGGAAAATGAGAATAGTAATACACAGTAATACACAGTGATGTAAAGTAGCTAGCACTGCTTGGCACACAGTAGACACTTGATAAACACTAATCTCAGCAATTCAACTAGTGTTTATCTTCTACTAAGTGCCAAGAACTGGGCATGGCTCCAAACCTTGGTCCCCTCCTCTTCACATTCATCGCCCTTTTAAGTATAGAAGCAACCTGACTCTATTTGACACTCAAGATCTTTGTTAAGCTGGGTTCATGTCCATAATAAGAGATAATGATTGGGGCGCCTGGGTGGCTCAGTGGGTTAAGCCTCTGCCTTCAGCTCAGGTCATGATCTCAGGGTCCTGGGATCGAGCCCCACATCAGGCTCTCTGCACAGCAGGGAGCCTGCTTCCCCCTCTCTCTCTGCCTGCTTCTCTGCCTACTTGTGATCTCTCTCTCTCTCTCTGTTGAATAAATCAATAAAATCTTAAAAAAAAAAAAGAGATAATGATTACCAAATACATTAATGATTAGCAGATTTACAGTTATAATGTAAAGGATAATTATTCATTAACTTCCATAAGGCTCTAAGTTTACTGATGGCTGTATTATATGAAATTATATGGTGTATGGAAGAAAAGTAATGGTTACACATGGCTGGCATATTCAGGCAGCCAGTAATAACTGTTAGAAACAATGAGTTCTAAGGTCAAAGATATGCTCATTATTGAAACAGCAAAACATTAAATTAAAAATTAATTAAAAATGAAAATCCACTCTATTTGTGTAGTTGTTATAAATAAATGTTATAATTTTCAACAATGCTATTATCAAGTTTTCCTTCTTTCATTATTCATGACTGAAACAAATTAACCAAAATCAGATTTAAAAAAATAAGAGTTTAACCTTTTAGTTTCTTGTTCTTTAAACTTTCTAAAATATCTAGTGTCCTACATAGGGAGAGAAAAATTACACAGTTATGCGTCAAAGTAGATTATTGCTCTACCTCGAACATTAACAGCAGATATGTTTGAGGTCATAATGCTCCCCATACAAGGAATATATACTGTTTTGATATTTCTCAATTTAGTTCTACCTTCTTAGATTCCCTCTTTGTAATATCCTATCTGAAATTGCAAACAAAGGTTATAAATTCAGTAGTGATATAAAAATTAACTTTCTATATACCCATTGCTTTGACTTTTATTTTTTCTATATTTATGAAATTATTTTACTTAGTACCATAGATACACTTCTTTCAGGCAGAGAGAGAGAGAAAAAAAGAGAGGAGTGGGGGAGAGAGAAAAGTGGTCCATTATATATTTTGGGGTCTAAATGATCAACTTCTATCTCACCTAGCTTAGTTAGAAGACAGTCTAAAGTTCACACACTTATTAAAAATAAAACAAAACAAACAAACAAACAAAAACAAAGCAAAACGGCACATTCAGAAGCTCTTTATGTAGCAAAATACACTGAATTTGAATCAGTTCTTGTGGAACCAAGGATATGAAGGTTGAGTCCTCAACATTCTAGAGTATGCAGGCTAAAATTCATTTAACTTGAATGTTCCTTTATTATCCCTTCTGGAATTACTATGATTCTTAAGACCCAAATTAGATTCCTGCTCTATGACACTAATAGAGTAGCTTCATTCATAAAGAAATTCTGGATAAATAAACGTCAAAGGCAGGAGTTTGAAAGGTTAACTACAGAAGGAATATAAACTCAGTGAAACATTAGTTAAACCCAAGTAAGTTTGTAGGCCTTCAATTCCTCTCAATTCAGAGAAGAGCACTAGGAATATTTGGCTACTTTTATAATGTTTGCTTGCCAAGACCAAAGGGTTTTCCTTAATCCAAGCGGTAGCTTTCCAGTGACTTCCAGTGGCATGTATTCAGCATGGCTATTAATCTTTGTGTATCTTCTCATGGAGATGATGTGAACCATAAACTCCTAAGTGTAGCTTAACATTCTCAGTCACAGGCTTTGGGGCTGGCTCAAAATTAGGTAGGCTTTTATATTCTGTGACTTTATCGAATTCATTTATCAGTTCTAGTATTTTTTGGTGGAGTCTTTAAGGTTTTCTATATATAGCATCATGTCACCGGCAAATAGTGAAAGTTTTACTTCTTCCTTACCAGTCTGGATGCCTTTTATGTCTTTTTGTTGTCTGATTGCTATGGCCAGGACTTCCAGTACTATATTGCATAAAAGTAATGAGACTGAACACCCATGTCTTGTTCCTGACCTTAGGGGGAAAGCTCTCAGTTTTTCCAATTGAGTATGATGTCTGCTGTGAGCTTTTCATATATGGCCTTGATTCTGCTGAGTTATGTTTTCTCTAGTTCTACTTTATTGAGGATTTTTATCATGAATGTATGTTGTACTTTGCCTTTTTTGCACCTACTGAAAACGATCATATGTTTTTTATCCCTTCTCTTACTGATGCAACACCTTGCATTGATTGATTTGCGTGAATGGCATACATTTTGATTTAAATTTTCCTAGTTGTTATCCACAAATTTTTAAAACAGTGTGGCTGTCAATATTATGAATGAAACCATGTATCCCCTCATACAAATGCAGAAATCCATGTATTTTTCTAACTACCCCAAAGTCTTTCTTCTATGCCATGTATATTCTTGGATTTTAGAGATAAACATGTACTATTATAAATTACTATTTCTGTAGGATTATACATTTCCCTTTTCAAGAATTATTAAATTTTTATGAAAAATTCTATATTGAAATGGCATTAATCTTCCTTATTAACTTTTTTTTAAGCAACTTAGTCATTCTTTGTTTTGATTCGTTTGGTCCTGACAACTTTTGCCTTCAGAAGCTTATTACATTCTCTTAAATATTTTATTTTTCCTTATTACTTGACTTTTAATGTTGTATAAGATCTCTGAGGGCAAACTGATTTTTTTCCCCAAGTAATCCTTCACCCTACCATAGCACCCAAGCCTCTGCCTCTTTATAGGAAATTGTCTTTACTTTTGAAATTCAGTTATGTAACAAGATATGCATTAGTGTCAGTCTCACTTTACCAATTTTGCTTGTTACATGATAAACACCTTTGACCTGCAGATTCAGATTTCAGCTCAGGAAAGTATTTTACTATAGCGTCTAACTTTTATTATTTCAATTGCATGCGTTTCTCCCTCATTTTCATCTGTCTTTTCAACCTGGGAGCATGATTCAGTTTTTTCCTTTACCTGACCAATTCAGTCTTCCACAGTTGTGATCCTACTCTTTATTGACAATCATTTAGTTAAAAGCTTTAGTTGTAGTAATGTTAGTTTCTTCAAATTTTTTCCCTCTTTCATTCCCTTTACTTTTCAGTCTGAGCCTCTCATGTAATCTTTGTTCTTTGTCTCAGAGACTAAGTTTTATCAAGTTTTATTGTGAACACAAAGCAGACATTATCTGAATTTTACTTTTTTATGTAGTATTTCTTTTTCAAAAGGATGTTCTTTCTCTATTTGTTGATTATAATGATATCTATATATTTTTTCAGAATGTTTTTGTAGATTCTGCATTGTTTATCCATTGTTGAACATGAGAGATTGAATTAGGCCTCATACTCAATCTAAAACAGGTGTGCACGTTGTGTGGGTTCTCATCATATGCCTACATGTTGGTATAGTCCTGCAATGCTTAAGTTAGAGGCCCAGCTAGTATAAGCCTCCATGATTAGTTCAGTGATTCCTCCAGCTAGCTGGAAATAGGGGAAGATTTAGGGTTGTGGGCAGGTCCAGAAGAACCAGTTTACTTCTGAACCATTTCTTCCCTGTTTTTCATGAGGAGGTAGAACCAGAAGTCACCCTGTTCCGTTTTTATGGTTTTGCCAGTTTTCATGCCCTGTACTTGATGTGTCTGTGTCTGGCCTCTTTATTGCTGTCCAGAGTCTTGGAAGGGCTCCACCACATTAAGGAGATTCCAGCCACTCTGAGTTTTTCTTTTAATGGGGTCACAATTATTCTTAGCTTTCCTAAATTCATCAATGGTGGCAGAGCGGTTCCTAATGGTGAGTTCCCTAGGTCTTCTCCTTCTCACCTTTGCCTCAGCTGATCCTCTCCTCCTCCAGTTAGGAGTGTGGGTGGATTCTGTCAATTGCCTTCATAAATACTTATTAAATCTAATTTTTGTTGAATTTTTTTTCTGTAATTCTAACTAGAAAGACCATCAAAATATTCTAGTGATGTAGCTTTCATAAGTGACACCTGATAACAAGTCCAACAACTTCAACGATGGTATTGCTTAGGGAAGTCCTGCACTCCCACTCTGCAGCAGTAAATTTCAGGTGGAATAGAATTTATAATAGTCATTGTTATTTGTCTTTGGGTACCTTCCTTCCCTTAAAGGAAAAGTTACCAACGTAAATGTTGACGAGAGATTATCAGCCTCTGTTCACAAAGCTTGAGCAATTCTCAGAGCATGGCTTAGGAATGCTTGGAGTGGTGACAGCATTGAAATCCTAATCATGTTCTGAGAAACCTCTTTTACTAGGTCATAACTGCATACTCTTGAGATCAAGACAGAATTGTCTCTCAAATCCTTTCCATCAAACTTCAGGGTTCTACCCTTTTCTCCATCATCTTATTGATCCTCCTCAGCACCCCATGCCCAGACCAAGCGGTCTCTTAAAATCACTATTCTATAAAATCTTTAGATTACTCTTTCATGGTCCAGAAAGCTCCCGAGTGTGTGAATCTCCAACTCTTAATTAATTGTTGAGACACAGTGGCGCTTTGTGATAAGGTACATATTAAAAAAAAAAAAAAGGATTAGTAAGCAGCCTAGGTAAAGAACTACATAAATCAATTAAAAAAAGATAACCATACAGAATTACAGATAGAAGATATAAGCAGAAATTTCATGAAGAAATCCAAGTGGCTAAGAAGCATATGAAGAGATGCTCAACCTTACTAGTATTCAGAGGACTATAAATTAAGACAACCAGATGACCCATAAAACCAAATGAACCATTCCTAACCATAAAACTGGCAAAATTTAAGAAATTCTCCAATATCAAGTTCAGATGGGGAAAGGGAACTCATCATCACTGACATGCCAACTGGTGTAATCACCTTGGGAAATCCTTTGGTAATATGAAGCATAGTTTGAAATGCCCATAGTCTAACACGCTCAGTCCCATTTCTGGGTTTATATCCCAGTGAAGTTTTTATACATATGCAGCAGGGAGACATACCAAAGAATGTTCTTTGCAGCATTGTTTTAAATAACAAAAAACTGGAAACAACTCAAATATTCATCTGTAAGAGAATAGGGATTAATAAACTGTGATCTACTGATAACCATGTACAACAGCTAAAATAAACGAGGAACATCTTCATACATCAATATGGACAGATCTTAAAAACTGTTGAATGAGAAAAAGCAAGTTACATTTTTATACCATTTATTTAAATTAAAAGTGGTAGCATGGTAATGCTCTACAGCACTTATGGATATAGTAGACATACACACTCAGAGTAAAGTTTAAAAACATGGATTAGACATACTCTATGCTCACAATAAGAGTTGCTTCTGGGTTTGAAGAGAGGTAAACATGTTTGAGGATGAGAACAAAAGGGCTGTCAACTTTCTCTGTAATGTGTGTGTTTATTTCTTTAAGTAGAAAAGATCTTGAAGTAACTATTGCAAAATATTGTTCATTTTGAATGGGGAGTACATCAGTATTTGTTGTATGATCCTTTGTAAATATTAGTTGTTTTTGTCAGTAAAAATATCCCAGACATTTACACTCTAGGTCACTGGTTTCCTGTAACTAAGTCCCTTGGGAGCACCTGCAGAGGAGAGGGCTTCCCTTCTCCCTCTGTACCTTGGAAGCTCTTGGGTTAGACACTGATTCCACCTGGGCAAAGATTTTCTAGAAGCATTCTGATCAGCTCATGGTAAATACCCTTAGAGGGCAATATCAATCCAATGGAGAAACTACTTTAGCATTACGATTCATCTGCAGTGCTTTATTATTTTTTAATATTTTAGAATGTTAGAATACTATCTAAATATTAAACGACTCAAATGAGACATTTCTGCACTCAGACAGTATTCCTCTTTGTCATCTCTTTTTCATCTTTAGCTGGTATTCTCAGGAGTGTACAATCCTCTGAAAAGTAAATTGTGAGCTCCTTATTTTAAAACACAACAATATTGGAGGTAGACACCTGTTCCTCCACCTCTCCAGATTTAATAATCATGCTTTTCCATAACTAAAAGCAAGAGCCTGAGTATTATGAAAAAGAAAATCCAGGGGAAGAACTGCATTTCTTTGGACCTCACCAGCACTATCTGCAGTGGTGTGAAGTGTTTGGAAGGAAATTCTGCCTTGCCTAGGGCTGGAGTGAGGGCTGGAATTGAAGAGAGAGGATCAATACGGAAGCTGTCTCAGCTCCGCCTGAAGTGCCGTGGTGATTAGAGGAAATGGCTTATCAATTCCTCTTACAATCTGGAAAAGAAATCATTTATGGAAACAACGGATCACTGGCAGAGCCCATCAGCTGTAGTTTCTGAGATATATATCTTTATTACTATCAGGTACATGAATCAGAAGGAACCTCAATTCTACAACCCAGTGGTTATCCCACATAAATGCTTTACACTGGTTATCAGACACGGAAGGCTATTATATATAAAACATACATATATATAATATATTTATTACACATATATTATACACATATGATTGTTATATATTATGTAATATATGTTTTATGTGTATAATATAGTAGGCATATATGGTTATTATATATATAACCAGGGAAAGCTGGAATTTTAATTTGTCTTATAGGTAAACAAACACTGGTTTTACATTTATTGTCTAGATAGCTTAATAGGTTCCTTATTAGGGAATTCCAAATCTATTGTGGCTCCATTATAAGGACCAGCAGGAAGAGGAGGGGTGGAAGGATGCAAGATAGAGTTACTCTGGTCATGATGTGTGCATTCCCTTGAGCTGCTGGAATACTCTGGGTAAGTTTAAACAGCTCATGTGAAGTCAAGAAAGAGAGAACTTTTTCCTGATTAGTGCTGTATAGGGACCACTGAAAAAGAACACATAGAAAAACGCATGTGCCCTTGCAAAAAGAGCCAAGGCAGAGCTGACATAAAACCCCTTTTCATCCTGCAAGTTATTTCTGGACTAGAATGTTTAAATAAGAATAAGATGGATAGTTCCTGAGGATTTCAGAGCTGGAACAGAAAACCTTTTAGCTAAGGCAGGATAGAACTGTGGAGGCTGTCACATTTCAAGGAAAAAGTCTTCAACCATGGAGAGTTGGCTCAGAAGGCAGTGGTTGGGCAGCTGGAGTCTAACGACTCACACCTTTTAACTAGTAAAATCTGTTTCTAGGTCCTTGAAAATGTTGGATCCTTGTGGTCAGGTCTGGCTGGGGAATTGCACTGCAGCATCAACAATCCATACCGATCTTGAGCCTTTTCCTACTAAGTAATTCAAACAGACCCCATGATACTTACTGGGACTTTGAGGGCCACATAAACAACAGCTCACTTCCCCTCTGGGATGAGATCTCATTGAGAAACATAACACTGGAAATGAGATGGGTAAAGATCAAAATGCCAGGTTTTCATGATGAAGTAGAGCAGGACATAATGTGGATCTGTGACCACCAACACTTTTCTCTCTGATGAAACCCTCCCAACATGCCAGGGCAAAGGGGGAGAGCTGCAGGCCCCCTGTTAGGCAGGCTACTCAGCAAATGGGTGCAGAGATGAAAGAGAGAAAACTGAGCCCTAGGCCCAGAGCCTTCTCCCCCAACTAACCCAGCTGGTTGAGGGTGGGTGGGGAGAAGTAGAGGGAAGGAAGAAGGAAGAAGAGAGCAGGGAGAGAGGTCCAAATGTTTCAGCCACACTTTTCCTGTCTAGGGGAATGTGCCCCTCCACAGAAGTACAAAAAGTGTTATATTATTTGTAATTGACTAAAATCCTCCATCCTGGACAATATAATAGATCTCTTAATTTTAGTCCACATCCTAGGGGGTCAGGCTAGTTGACCTAAATAGAAAAACATACTTTGGCATCCCCAGGAGCCCTCAAATCTCTCCTCTGAAA
The DNA here is from genome assembly GCF_002288905.1 of Enhydra lutris kenyoni. NCBI lineage: Eukaryota > Metazoa > Chordata > Mammalia > Carnivora > Mustelidae > Enhydra > Enhydra lutris. The sequence continues at coordinate 2,190,838 of NW_019154134.1, forward strand.
AATTATACATTAGTTGTGGTTGAGAACCAACAAGACAAGACCATCCTCCTCATTACAGATACAAAATCAAGGAGCTCCTAAGAACCACCTACTCATGGTCACAGTTGGCTTAACTGCAGAGCTGGGATGAGAAGCCAGGGCTACTTCTGGGAGCCAATGGCCTCCTTGGAAAGAACTGTATTTAATTTAGTGCTGGAATATAACTAATTACCTTTTTCAGTGTTTATTACATAACAAGTGCAGTTCTGAGCACATGTGTTATCCCATTTAATCCCTATAATCACTATGAGATTGGTAATATTGTTACTCCCATTTAACATGAAAATATTGGTGTCTCAAGAGGGCTTTACCCAAAGTCACTCAGGGAGTGAGTATAGAGCAAGGACTCAAACCCAGTCCTGGGGGCCAGAGTCCAGCCTTCTCCACCACATCAGGGCTCAAAGAGTCCTTTAGAGAAGAGCCTGTCTAACCTCCTCCATTTTACTGCAAGGGAAACAGGTCCAGAGAACAGTGGGAGCTTGACTACACTTATTTTATAAATGTAACTCAGATTGCCCAAAGATTCTTCCTGATGGTGGGTTTTTTGGGTAGTTTCCAGAAGAAATGGATCAATTCATCTCTTCTCCTTATTAATATATAGAAGTCCACATGATAAGTGCTCAAGAAGTAACACAATAGAGCCTTTGACTTCTCACACAATTAATGATGAATATCAGAATATTTGGTGGGTTCAGTTAACCCACTACATTTTCATTTATTGAGATGATTTCCAATTAAAAACTTATTAACCAAGTACTGAGATAATAAGGAAAACCAAATGTCAAAATATATTCTTTAATTACATGAAGAAGTCTTTGTAAATAAAAGCTATGTAATACATTTTGATTTCTCTATAATAAACAAGCAGCCGTACTGAATTCTAATTACTAACAGGAATTCTTGATCCTTAAATATTAGAGATGGAAAATAAATATTTTCATAAATAAAATTACTGCAACTTTAATAGAAATAGTGGGGTCTTCCGATATATTTGGTGTCTATGCAGAGTCAATGAAATGGCCACTACATTTAATTTGATTCATGTAGATTATCATGATATACTGAGCCTCATTTTCTGCCTATTCCCCTCATCCAAACACACAGAAAGGAAGCTTTTGGAGGGGGCAGTATAACACAGGCAATACCCACAGACAATTAAAATAAAGAAAGATGGCCAGGACATGAGATTGTGTACTGATTCTTGTCACATCACTGTCCCTGAGAACCATGGGGGAAATTCATTAAGTGGATGAGAACATTAGCCTGGAAACTGATACTTTCAATTATGCTGAGATTTTGGCCCCAAGTCCTAATGTTAAACTTGATGGAGCTAGGCCAGGTCACAGGCAGAATTGTTTTTAGTGAGTCTTGATATGTTCAAGTATAGAACTAAGCAGGCTGAAGCTTCACCTTTTTCTCCAAGACTCAAGGCCCTATTCCTAAATTTTATGATTTCCATGTGGAGTTGGCTGGTTGGGAGTACACCTACTGGCAAGGGAGCAGAGCCCTGGGAAGTCAGAGATCACCCACTTGTAGACTACAGACTATAGCCGGCCACAACATACATTTTATTTGGCTTCAACAGCATTTAAAATTATAATTAATTTTAAAATCTAGAGGTTTTGTTCTTATAAATGAAATAATTAGATTTCTAGCATTCTTAAAAAGCTGGCAGATGTGGCTAACTGTGCCTACTTTCCTCTAGGAGGCTGGAGCTGCCTCATGGTTACCTTTTTGATGAGTCACGGACTCCTGCTCGTACCCAAAGCCCCCAGCCTGGTTTGTCTATCTCACTGCATGTATAAATTACCTAGCTCTGTGGTATTTGACTTTATAATTCATCTTATCTAGACTTCTGGAGAAGCAGACATTCTCCCAGCTCAACTCTGACATCTGCCCTAGTCATGTCTTTGGTTTTGTGCCGTCTTGTCCTTCCTTTGAGAAGGGAATGAAATGTAACATGGCAGCCATCCTCATAGGAGGAGGACAAGGAGGAGGTCGAAAAGGAGGAAGAGGGAAAGAGGAGGAGGAAGGAAAAGAGGAAGAGAAGGAAAGGGAAGGTGGAGAGGGAAGGATTGGAGGGGAAAGTTGACCCTGTTGGAGGTCAACATGGTGCCTAGAATAGGTGTATAAGAAACTCTCTTAGTCCTTGACAACCCAACATGAAAACATTATTCAATCTTGTCAATTCTGCCAAAACACAATCAATCCTGGGGGCGGGGGGAAGGGATAAATGAGTAAAAGTACATCAGCCGATCCTACCTTTTTGTCCCAATTGACCATTACCTTTCATGCTCACATTTACTTGAGTGAAAAAGACAACTCTATTTCAAGGATAATTAAAGTAAGGATCTTGCTAGTCTGGTCACTGACTGTAAAAGGGAATTTTCTTGCTTCATTTATGAAGTTCCCATCAGGTAACTGAGGTGGGTATGTCGGAACCTGGGTGACAGAGGAGAAAGAAGACCAGAAACAGCATGGCCCCATCATCAGTATTCAGAGTTAAAAGGCTTGAAAATGAGTTAACTGTGATTTATCAGGGTTCCCAGAGTAATTCATTCCCATTTCCTTCACTCCTGAATAATGAGCTTCATATCTTTTTGAGTGGATAATATTTCCAAAATGACCTGATAATTTATTTCACATTGTCTTAGTATAATAATTCCCTTCTGTATTAAAGCTGTGTCCACAAAGGAATAAATAAGTGGATAAAATCCTTTGGACCAAACTCCTGTGCTGCAGGGTGAGCTCAGGGACATTGAGGAGACCTGGGTTGTTGCCTCAGCTATGCCATCAACCACTGAATGACTCAGCATAGTCACGCCCCCTCTCTGGGCCTCAGTATTCCCATCAGGAAAAAGACATGAACAAGGCACTTCCTCAGATATTCGGCAGCTGTTATCTTTTCAGAAGCAAAGAGCTGTGAGAAGTGTCCCTAAATTTAAGACAGGCCAGTACCACTGAGGACGAACCCTTGAGCAGATACAATAGTAGTATGAATTTCTCTCTGCATTTCTGTATGTAAAGACCTCCTATTCAATTTGATTCTTTAATTAAGTTAAAAAAATACAGTTAAACCAAGAAATCATAATGCATAATATATACCTTAGGTATTTTAACACACATAAATGTTCATTTATCTCCTAGTTTTTCACAGGCCAAAACCTTCTCTTTGGTTTTGACTCAGCTGATTGCAGTCACCCATTAGGAATTCTCCATGGTTTTCAGTTTTGATTTGTTTAAAGGGGCACAAGAACTTAAGAAACTTTGGGAAGCAATGTAACTTATAAAATTCTTCTAGAGTTTTATAATTCTGTACCATTACCTGATTGTCTCTCACCTACACCTAACTTACTCATCACATTTTCTAGTTGCTTCCCTTTATCAAGACCCCAAAGAAGTCAACTTTTTTTTTCACAAGAATAAACACTGTTCTTGCCTTCACAGTTCATTAGTTAATATACATATTTTTTAGTTTTTATTTAAATTCCATTTAGTTGATATACAGTGTAATATTAGTTTGAGGTGTACAATTTAAGTGATTCAACACTTACATATAGCCCCTGGTGCTCATCACAAGTGCACTTGTTCATTCCCATCACTTATTTAACCCATCTCCCTACCCATCTCTGGTAACCATCAGTTTGTTCTCTATAGTTAAGAATCTGTTTCTTAGTTTGTCTCACTTTTCTCCCCCCATGATCATCTGTTTTGCTTCTTAAATTTTACATCTGAGTGAAATCATATGAGATTTGTCTTTCTCCGACTGACTTATTTTCCTTAGCATAATACTCTAGCTCCATTCACGTCATTGCAGATGGCAAGATTTCATTCTTTTTTAAGGCTGAGTATCTTAAAATACCATAATATATACCACATCTTCTTTATCTATTCATCTGTTGATGGACATCTGGGCTCTTTCCGTAATTTGGCTTTTGTTGATAATACTGCTACAAACATTGCGGTACATGTATCCCTTTGAATTAATATTTCTGTATCCTTTGGGTAAATACTTAGTAGTATAATTGCTGGGCCATAGGGTAGTTCTATTTTTAGCTTTTTAAAGAACCTCCACAGTCTTCTCCAGAATGGTCGCACCAATTTGTATTCCCACCAACAGGGTAAGAGGGCTCCCCTTTCTCTCCATCCTCACCAACACCTATCATTTCCTGTGTTGTTAATTTTAGCCATTCTGACTAGTATGAGGGGAATATCTCATTGTAGTTTTGATTTTCATTTATTTCCCTGATTATGAACAATCTTTCAGATTATTAATAATCTTGAGCATCTTTTCATGTGTCTGTTGGTCATCTGGGTATCTTCTTTGGAGAAATGTCCATTCACATCTTCTGCCCATTTTTAAAAACTGGACTGTTCGTTTTTTGGGTGTTGAGTTTTATAAGTTCTTTATAGGTTTTGGATACTAACCCTCTATCAGATATAGCATTTGCAAATATCTTCTCCCATTCAGTCAGTCGCGTTTTAGTTTTGTTGATCTTTCCTTCGCTGTGCAGGAGCTTTTTATTCTCATGTAGTCCCAATAGTTTATTTTTGCTTTTGTTTCCCTTGTCTCAGGAGACATTATCTGGAAAAATACTGTTATGGCTGATGTTAGAGAAATTATGTCCTGTGTTCTCTTCTAGTGTTTTAATGGTTTCCTGTCTCACACTCAGGTCTTTAACACATTTTGAATTTATTTTTGTGTATGGTGTAAGAAAATGATCCAGTTTCATTCTTTTGCATGTTGTTGTCCAGTTTTCCCAACACATTTATTGAAGAGTGTTTTTTCCGTTGGCTATTCTTCCCTTCTCTGTTTAAGATTAATTGACCATATTGTTTTGGGTTCATTTCTGGGTTTTCTTTCTGTTCCATTGATCTATGTGTCTATTTTTCTGCCAGTCGCATACTATTTTGATTACTACAGTTTTGTAATATAACTTGACATCTGGAATTGTAATGCCTCCAGCTTTGCTTTTCTTTTTTAAGGTTGCATTTGGCTTTTCAGGGTCTTTTGTGGTTCCATACAAATTTTAGGATAGTTTTTTCTAATTCTGTAAAAAATGCTGTTGCTATTTTGAGAGAGGTTGCATTAAATGTGTAGATTTCTCTGAGTAATATATAGACATTTTATCATTTATCTCTTCTTCTAATCCATGACCATGGAATATTTTTCCATTTCTTTGTGTCATCTTGAATTTCTTTCATCAGTGTTTAATAATTTTCAGAGTACAGATATTTTACCTCTTTGATATTCCTAGGTACATAATGGTTTTTGGAAAAAATGGAATGCTTCATGAATTTGGGAGTCATCCTTGCACAGGGACATGCTAATCTTTGCATCATTCCAATTTTAGTATATGTATTGCTGAAGCAAGTACTCATCAGTTAATATTTAATTACATTATGAAACTGCAACCATATGTGTAATTGGCATGAAAAGGTTTGGGAACAAACACTACAATGTTTGATAAGTACAAAACTCAAATGGAGTGCATGGATATACTAGACTCAGGCATATGAGATATTAGTCATCAGCATGCTGCCCATTTGCTTAAGTCAGTTAAGTGGAGTTGGATCAGTAGGGCCACCCACTGAATATTTTATCAATTCAGGTTATTTGCAAGTAATTGAAAACCAAATTAACAAACTTAGGGAAACAAAGACATTTATTGGTTGGATCTGAAATGACACAGCAAACTGAAGGAAAAGCTAAATAACCAGTTCTCAGAAAGATGGGTGCTAGGGAAGCACTGGGTATCTTGGGAGCAGGCAATGGACAGTCTCTTCCAGGTTTATCACTGGATGAATTGGCTCCAATGTTTTTTCATCTTTGTGTCACTCTGATTAAGATCTGAATGTCCACAAGAAGGTCTCTCACTGGCTAACATATTACATGGACTCTCCTCAACCAAGGAACAGCAGATGCTGGAAAGGATCCTCCCCAAGACTGCATGCTCTGGGGCGGGATCATTGTCCAGACAGGGTGCTGTAAACAGAGGAGGGGGAATGCACGTGGTGACTGGTAAGTGTGGGCAAGAAATCATATTAGCCAGAGGGAGATTTAGAGCTGTAGAAGTTAGTTCTGATCTATCCAGAAGAAGGTAGAAGGTGTTAAGAATACAAGGAAACCTATGGCTGCTGACTGTTGCTTTATGCTTTGACATATATTTTCCAGCAGCTCTCAAGGCCTCTATGTTCTGGATCTCTGAGTGAAATGTGCCAATTTCCTCCACCATCCAGATTGTTCCAGCTGAGTGTAAGTGTGGATGTCTTGATCTAGGCCCCCGTTTGTCACTACAGGATCTTGGGTGAGCCATTGCTTCTGAATACCCCAGTCTCTTTATACACAAGATGAAAGATCCTTCTAGATGTAATGTTTTGTCATTTCTATATCTGGACACATCCCCTTTCTTCATACATTTGAGTATAATTCAGCAAAAACAGATATATCTTTATATTGTTTGATGGAATTATTTTGCATGCCAGGGGATATTAAAGTGAAAGCTCCACTTTGGTTTCAGTGGAACTGTATAAAATGTAAATATGGTGCTTAGAGATAAATTAAAATACCAATAAAAAGCATTAAAACACATGCTGCCACTCATTTGCACCATATACTAGCTAGCTGGCTAATACACTAGACTTCTTTTTTCAAGTTGCTTTTCTATTCTTTTATAAAGATAAGTACACAAGAGATTTCCACTTCTGCCATGAATTCTTTTTTAATGGCTCCTCCACCCCCATTCCCAGTGACTCATTTTCTTATTCTATTTCGTTTGTTTGCTTGTTTGTTGTACAGTATCCTGGGTTTGGTTTGCTTCCTTTTACTGACAATTTGAATGAGATTCTCAAGATGGTTTCTTGCAGTGTTCTGATAGCAAGAGATGCATAGATTTCTTTCAGAAAACCCCTCTGAGGTCACTACTGAGGATCTTATGCCCACTCTGGGCTTCGTACTGTGATACCCCAAGAACTCAGACCCTACCCAGGATAAAGGGGAGAAAACTCTACTACCTGGCAAGATGGGAGCTCAACACTGAAATTAAATCCTGTCACAAACAGAAATATTACTTGTACCCTTGAGTTTATGGACTGAAAGATTTAGTCTACAGAGATTTGAACTTTATTTAGTTGCTGAAAGAGAGCTACGGAAGGCAAGTGACAAGTCAAATATTTATCTGAGAAAAGTCACTTTGGCAGCATGTGGAAGATAAATGGAAAGGGAGAGAGAAGGGGAGGGGAGGCCAGCTGGTTGAATCAACAGGCTAGGTTGGACAGAACGCAGAGGAGGAAAGCTAACTCATCCTTTACCCCTTCACCAAACCCATTTCCTTTCTGTTGGGACATAGGGCTAGACTACCTTTTCTTGCTATATTGCCTTCTTGCCAGTCGAGCAATGGTACTCAAGTTGGACAAGGGGAATGTGGGCAGAAGTGAGGTACACCTCCCATATGAACCTACTCATGCCCTCTCTTCCCCAGTCCACTGGCCAGATGTGTAGACACCAGGGTGACCTGGCAACCATGTGTGGATGGAGGAGCCTCCATGGGGCTGGGTCCCTGAATGACTTCATGGATACATACAGACACACACACTATCAACATGAGAGTGAGAAATAAATTTCTATTAAGTTAAGATGCCAAAATTTCCAAGTTCATTTGTGACTACAGCTCATGTCATCATTACTAATGTAATCCCTGAAGCTCTCTGGTTAGAGCAGAGCTCAGTCCTTTGCATGCACTGTTGTGTAACCCCTCTACCCCTACCCACACCCTCCTTATAAGGAAAAAATGGAAAAGAAGAAAGAAGAAAATACATGTTACACGTCGTTTTACCCTCCAGAGCTAAGTACTCTTAATGATCTGGTATATTTTCTCTCATTCTTTTTTTTTTTTCCTCCCCATAGCAAAAAAAGGTTATCCTTAGTTTGTGCAGATATTAAATTTTTCATCCAGTGACTTCTTATTGATTCCACCTTCATTGTATCTATATGTCAGAAACTCTGCTCAATGCTAGGGATTAAAAGAACAGACATGACACAGCTTTTGTCCTCAAGGAAACTATAGCCTCGTGGAGATACCTAAGCAGGTAATGACAGAAAATGACATAGAAAATGTGTCAGCAGAGTGACAGAGAAAGGAATTAAGCAAGCCAAAAGGAAAAGCCCCTAACATATTTAAAAAACAAAAGTTTACTGAGTTCTTTCTTATATGTTAGGGACTGATCTAATAACCTTTGAGATGTAAACTCATTTATTTATTTTACCATTTTATTTTCTTTTTTTGTAGTTGACACAGAATATTACATTAGTTTCATGTGTGCAACATAGTGATTTGACAGATCTATACTTTATGGTATGGTCACCACAAGTGTAGCTACCATCTGTTACCATACAACACTATTACAGTATCATGGACTACGTGCCCTTTATCCCCACTGTACCTTTTATCCTGGTCACTTACTTTTTCTATAACTGAAGCCTGTATCTCCCATTTCTCTTAAACCATTTTTATCATCCTTCAACCTCCCCACCCCACCCCACTGTGCTTTGGTAACTAACTACCAGTTTATTCTCTGTATTTCTGGTCTGTTTTTGTTGCTTTTTCTTTTTCTTTTTTTATGTTATGTTAGTTACCATACAGTACATCATTAATTTTTGATTTAGTGTTCCATGATTCATTATTTGCGTATAACACTCATTGCAATACGTGCCCTCCTTAATGCCCTTCACCAGGTAACTCATCTCCCCACTCCCCCCCTCCCACTCCTCAGAAACCCTCATTTTGTTTCCTGAAGTCCATAGTCTCTCATGGTTCTTCTCCCCCTCTAATTCCCCCCCCTTCATTTTTCCCTGCCTTAAGGGGAATCCTTTTAGACTGTTGGCGTGAATGCAAGTTGGTACAGGCACTTTCAAAAACAGTATGGAGGTTTCTCAAAAAGTTAAACATAGAGCTATCCTATGACCCAGCAATTGCACTACTGGGTATTTACCCCAAGGATACAGAGGTAGTGAAAAGAAGGGGCATGTGCACCCCAATGTTCATAGCAGCAATGTCCACAAGTGCCAAACTGTGGAAGGAGCTGAGATGCCCTTCAAGAGATGTAAACTAATTTAATCCTCATGACAATCCCATGAGATACATGTCCCAGTATCTCAATGTTACAGGTGAGGAAACTGAACCACAAAAATGTTCAGTAACTTGCCCCTTGTCCAGGGTCTTGATGAGAAGGGGTTCAGCAGTCGTGTGTGTGTGTGTGTGTGTGTTCAAAATTGGCTTAGAAGAGTTTCAAAGAGAGGTTCTGGGAAATACAGAGTTACATATGAGAAACTACAAGCAGGATCATGGCTACCTGGTAAAGCTAGATAGAACAACTGACCCAGACCCACGGATCTTCCTACATTCCTAGTGGCCTCCTGACATAGACTAATCTCAGGATGTGAGGCTTTAAAGAGAATCAGGCTGAGCTTACAAATTCTACACAGGCGGAGGAAGACTACTCATTGGAGGTGTGACTTTTGACATCATATTGACTCCACTAGCTAGTAAATGTGACCCAAATGGTGTTCTAGAATAAAAAATACTTGCAAACTCTCATCCCTAGAGCCTGGGGCTGGTAGTAATGAAGTAGAACATGAAAAGAGACAGAAGGACCTCCATCCTCTCCAGTGATGATAGCTGAAAGCTCTATCACATCCAAAGGGGACAGGCATTTTCACAGACCCAAAGCCTAAATGCTGATTAAGGAATTAGGGGCCTGTGATACTTCATTGATGAATTAGAGGAAGGAGTGGCATTGGGGAGATGGTGGGTTTTCAGCACAGACCTGTAAACAAACTTGGCATGAATCCATCCTTAAATCACTATAAGGCAGCTTCTCAATTTTGCAGTCTTCATGCAAAAATCATGGAGACGAACTATCTCAAGAAAGCATCCACGCCAAGCCAACTTCTTTCCCCGTTTCCTAAGTTCCACCCCTCATTTCCTTCATAATTTTTTAGTTAAAAATTTGAACTATTGGAGGGGGAGACAAACCATGAGAGACTGTGGACTCTGAGGAACTAACTGAGGGTTTTGGAGGGGAATGGTGGGGAGGTTGGGTGATCCTGTGGAGGGCACATATTGCATGCAGCACTGGGTGTGGTGCATAAACAATGAATTCTGGAACACTGAAAAGAAATTTAAAAAATAAATAAAAATTTTTTAAAAATCTGAACTATCCCCATCAGAAGCCTTCTCTACTGCCTGATATTCTTGCCCTTTCTGCAGATAACATGAAAAGGTCCACTTTCTCCCCCAGCCCCAAAATGGGTGAATGAGATAGGAGTGGCTATTTCACTTAACCACCGCTTCTGGAAATTTGTACTTTCACATTTTTCCTGCCTACTGTAGATCTTATACTGAAAGCAGGCATTGCGACTATTTGGAGAAAGAGACTGGAACACCAATGGGCTGTTGAAATATGCAGAATTTGGGGGCATGAAGAAACTCTAGGAAGCCATGGTCACTCGATGGCCCAGGAGGAATCTCAAAGGGGAACCTGTGTACCTCACTTAAGTAGGGTTGGTCTTGAGTCATTGTTGTTCCAACATTAAGGAAGCTGTAGAATTCCAGTTTCAACTGAATATTTATTACATGAAGTTGCCTCGCAATACTTGCTACACTCTTACAAGGGTTTTCTTGGTTCATTGTTTCCCAAAGTATGTGGTGAATACATGTCCCACCTGCTGATACATGAGGTTGTTGAAAGTGGTTCATGGACAGAGCATTTAATAACACTGAATCACAGAAGGCAAATATTATTCTCTTTTAAATAGTCTTTCAGTCTCTCTTTGGGCTTCAAGGTGAAAGCCTCTATGCTGGTGTGCCTTTAATGGCTTTCTAACCAGAGCTAATCTGCCTTCACTGAAGGAAGAGCAAGCCTCCATCAAGCAACAGATTATTTTTAACAGATTTCTGTGATTCAGTGTTATTAAATGAACATACCACAATATGTTTACCCATTCACCTGCTGATGGACATTTTTTTCCAGTTTGGGGCTATTACAAATAAAGCTACTATGAACACTCATGTTCAAGTCTTTTCAATTTCAGCCATTATGATAGGTATGTAGTCATGTCACACTGTGGTTTTAAATTGTATTTCCCTAATGATTAATGATGTTGAACATATTTTGTTAGGCTTTGTTTCCCATCTGTTTATTTTCTTTGGTTAGGTGTCTTTTCAAAATATTTGCTAATTTAAAAAATTTGTTGCCTCCTTATGATTGAGTTTCAGAGTTCTTTATTAATCTTGGAAATAAGTACTATATTAGGTATACAATTTGCAAATATTTTTCTCAGTCTGTGGCTTGTCTTCTCATTCTCATAAGAGTGTTTTGTAAGAGCAAAAGTTTTAAATTTTGACAGATTAAATTTGTCCCATTTGTCATTATTTTTCTTTTATATAAGATGCCTTACTTAAGAAATCTTTGCCTAAGCCCAGGTCAAAAAGATTTTCTCCTATATTTTTCTCCTAGACGTTTCATAGCTTTAGATTTTATATTTAAGTCTACGATCCATTTTGAGTTGATATTGATTATGGTATAAAGTATGAATTGAAGTTCTTTTTTTTTTTATAAGATACTCAATTGACCCATACCATTATTGAAAACATTATACATTCTCCACTGAATGACCTTCACACCTACATTTGACCTATGTCAAGAATCCATTGTCTATCAACCTATGGGTCTATTTCTGAATTCTCCTCTACTTCCATGATCTGTATATTTATCTTTATGACACTACCACACTGTCTGGTTTGCCATAACTGGATCTAGATGTCCTTTGCATTTCCATATAAATTTTAGAATCAGCCTGTCAATTTTAATCAAAAGACCTGCTGGGATTTTGTTTGGACTGCAATGAATCTATAGATCAATTTGAGAAGAACTGACTTCTTTTTTTTTTTTAAGATTTTATTTATTTACTTGATAGAGATCGTAAGTAGGCAGAGAGAGAGAGAGAGAAGAGGAAGCAGGCTCCTTGCTGAGCAGAGAACCTGATGCAGGGCTCAATCCCAGGACCCTGAGATCATGACCTGAGCCAGAGGCTTTAACCCACTGAGCCACCCAGGCGCCCTGAGAAGAACTGACTTCTTAACAACATTAAGCTGTCCAACCCAGGACTAGCAACTTTCTCAATTTGTTTAAGTGATCATAGCAAATCCAATGGTCTTCATCGCTTTGTGTAAATCCACATTCCCACCTAGTATTTTTCTTCTTCCTGAAGGACTTGTAATATTTCTTGTAGGCAGGTCTACTGTGATGAATCCTTTCAACTTCTCTAGGCCTAGACAGGTCTTTTTAATTAATTTTTTTATGTTAAAGGCTTTGATCTTTATTGTAAGAATGGCTATAAGCTACCAATTGAGATTTACTATACCTTTATTTTTGCAAGTTATTTTTCCTTGGTAAAGATTTTTAGGTTAACAGTACTTTCAGTACTTTAAAGATGGTGCTCAGCTGTCTTCTTGCTTGCATGGTATTTAATAAGAAACACGCTGATATTCTTGTTTTTTTTTTTCCTCTCTGTGTACCATGACTTTTTTCTTCTGGTAGTTAAGATTTTCTTTTTTATCACTCATTTATAACAATTTCATTATAATGTTCCCTAGTATAGTTTTCATTAAGTTTCTTAGATCTATGAGTTTATAGTTCTTACCAAGTTTGGAAAATTTGGGGCTATTCCTTATTTTTCTGAAAGATTTTATTTATTTATTTGACAGAGAGAGAGAGATCACAAGTAGGCAGAGCAGCAGGCAGAGATAGAGGGGGAAGCAGGCTCCCTGATGAGCAGAGAGCCGGATGCAGGGCTCTATCCCAGGACCCTGAGATCATGACCTGAGCCGAAGGCAAAGGCTTAACCCACTGAGCCACCCAGTGCTCCTATTTTTTTTCTGTCCTCTTTTGTCTCTTATCTCCTTTATGGACTCCAAACAAATATATTAGGTTGCTTAAACTTGTCCCACAGCTAACAGATGCTCTTTTCTTAAAAAACTAAACAAAAGAAAACAAAACCCCAAAAACCCAGCTCTATTTTGCTCCATTTTGCTTTGTTAGTATTGTTAGGCTTTTAAATCCATGGATCTTTTCTTTTTCAATGTCTAATGTGTCATTAATCCCATTGGTATATTCTTCTTCTTACACTGTGATTTTTATTTCTAAAAGCTCAATTTTAATCTTTTTAAAAAATTGTGATACAATATTTTTAGTGTCTCCTTTGTCTCTAGTTAAATTTTTAAAAATACAGAATATAGTTATAGTAACTGTCTTAATGTCCTTCTCTGCTAATTCTAACATCCACATCAGTTCCAGGTTGGTTTTAATTGATTACTTTTTCTCCTCATCATAGTGTGTGTTTCGTAACTTTTTCAGATTCATTGCAAAACATTGTGAATTCTACCTTGTTGGGTGCCTGTAAATATAATTGTGTTTTGTTCTGAGTCACAATTAAGCTATGTGGAAACAGTTTGATTCCTTTGGGTTTTGCTTTGAAGATTTGTTAAATGATACCAGAGCAGTGGCCACTCTAGGGATAATTATTCACCACTTCCAAGGCAAGATCTTCTGGGTTGTCTATGTAACAGCTTGTGAATCATGAGGTTTTCCAATCTGGCTAATAGGAGCAGGCATGATACTTGGCCCTTTGTGAGCCCCAAGTACTATTTCCTCTAATCATTAGGGGGATTATTTGCCCATCCTCCTAGGTTCCTCCTATTCATATGTTGGGTAGTGCTCTGCGGAGGGCTTAAGGGGGAACTTCCACATATCTCTGCGTAATTTAAGTGTAGCTCTCTCCTCTCTGATCTGTATCTTCTGAATTCTTAGCCTGTTCTCCCTGGACTCTCAGTAACATGTCTTCCATTCGGGGAGATTCTAGGTTTTGCCTGTGTTCCTTTTCCTATACTGCTGCTTGGATACTCTAAACAGTAAGCTGGAGCCAATGCCGGGCTCACTTCACTTGTTTCCCTTTCTCACAGATGACTGTCCTTTGTTGTCTGGTGTTCAGTGTCCATTTCGGTTGTTTGAAGCAGGAGGGTGGCCATGGTCCCTGTCACATCTTGGCTGGGAGCAGAAGTGTGCAGCTAGAATTTTAATAATACTATTTTGTTTCATTATATTTATTTCTATGGCTACCTTCTATTTATGGTTGTTGATATTGATTTTCTGTTTGGAATAGGTAATGCAATTTTCCTTTTTAAGTAAATTAGTTGAAGTATTAAAAGGTAAGGTCAATTTTAAGAAAAATATTTAGTAAATAAAAATAAGGGTAGTAAAAAGATATGAGTAAACCAATAAGATATGATGGGAATTTCGGAGAAGAATGCCCACAGTTATCTATAAGATCTAGGTAATGCTGGGTATTGTAACGTACTCATCAAGACCTGGCTCAGGAGAGTTGGCTCAGAACGTCTACTGCCTTAAATCTTTTAGAGCTTATGGGTGATGCTGAGGATCACAGAAGTCCTGATTTTCAAGGCGGCCAGATTTCATGGGGGTTTCCAGGATAAAAGAAGGGGATTTGCAGGCACTAGCTGATATATCCTGTCTTTTTTATGACGTGTACTCCAGATAAGTAGCACTTCTCATACAAGAGATGTTCAATAAAGATTCCTGAAGAGAACTGATATCAGACACCATGCTATGTAATGGTCAGTCAATTTACAGGCTAAATAATTCTTTAAAAATGAGAAAGCTGTTTGGTTTGCCATGACATGCAAAGCCAGTCGCTTGCTTTTTAACTTTTTAGTTTGGTGATAGGTCTCACCAAACAAACCAGGACTATACATTCTCATTTAAATGAGTGATGTACACCAGCTTCTGTTGGTACTGTTGCTGCCACAAACACAGCAAATAAACCATCTGTGACCCCTTAGAGACCAGCTCTGCTAATTGATGGAAACAAAAATTGCTGTTCTGGCTTGATCTAGAGACTGAGCGTGTAGAGAAAACCTAAATTTACTTCTGGCCTTGATATAAACTCATGTGCTTGCCACTGGCTGGTACAAATGAAAGCGTCATCCTCACAGTCAGCCTGCCTATAATGATTTATCATGCTTGCTGTTCTTGCTGTTGTCAGAACTCTATCCCGCAAATAATATACAAACACCAACTTCTGCAGAAGTCAGTAATGATGCAGGTTTATCAGCCTAGAAGGTCAGCCTATATTACAGAGCAGACAATTTGGGCTGATTAGAAGCCTCAAACACTGATAGCAACTAGAACACCTATTACTGTTTCAAACAAAATAAGAAAAGCCAGTGGCTTCTCTCTCCTGTGATTTATTCCTTGAGGATACGGTCAGAAAGATGATTACATCAGACTGTCCAGAATCGCAGGCCTGTGGCATCAAGCATCTGCTTACTTGCATCAGGACGTGCAAAGGAACACAAGGGCCGTGTGGCAGGACAGGAAAGGCAGAGAAAACAATGAAGCTGGGTAGCGATGGTAAGGCCAAGGCAAGGAAGGTTATGGAGACAGAGAATCCAGCTTTGAATCTGGAGCCCATTATCACTTACTGGCCCTGGGACCCAGGCAGGTATGCTGACCCCCTCCCAGACTGAGTTTTCTGTCTGTAGAATAATGGAAGTTACATTTACCTCACAAGTTGTTGAGGATTAAATAGTATAATGAACACACAACCCTTTTAAACCAAAATTCACTTGGGAAATACCACGTATTAATTAAACACATAGATAGACCTTTTAAATTTTGTAGATGGAGCTTTGGGAAATGGTAGAAACTTCTGGACTTGAGAAACCTTTGTGCTCCTTGAAATGCTGTAAATGCTGGGAGGACAATACTGTGAGCAGGAAAAATCTAGGACATCTAAGTCCCAGGCTTGATTGCTGTGTCTGTCACTTCCCAACTAGGTGATACTCATCAGTAAAAGGGAAATCTTAAGAGGAGCTCCTGGCAGGGTTACTGCAAATTAAATGGGATAAAAGACTTAGGCTACACAATTATTGAGATTATCTGTTCTGAGCCAGACAGAGAAACGTAGTGTCATGAAAAACGTCTTTCACCCAAAGAATTGCTTGAAGATCTGAAATCATCTGAATTTAATGGAGAAAATTATATGCTCACAAGTATGGCTATTTCTATAGGATTTAAGATCATTTCTAGGGACATTTAAGACTGTCTATATTAGAGACGTCTCACTACCCACAGCCACCACACTTCAAGCAAATTCTATCCACCAGCCATAATCACCCCCACCTCTATTATCACCAAGCAGTAAATTATTTTTTGCCTTCATGGAGAAACAGACCCTTCCTGTCATCTGGGAGGTCTTTGCAGTCTCCCATATGTTGCACACCAAGAGTGATGACCCAGCTCACTCTCCTTTTTCAGTAGGGATAACCCAATCACCTATTTCTTAAATACGCGACTGTTCCACCGGGTCAGACTCCCTTTACTTCAGAATGTCAGGCAGCTATTAAATTTGTACCCTGCCATCAGCCTCCAGTCTCTTCCCCGAGGACTTGGCATGGGAAACTTTCTCTCCTCCCCGTGCGCCGTGCTGGGCTCATTATTAAATTTTCCGCTGGCGAGTGAGGAAATCAAGGAGACGTGAGGTGATTTCAAAGGTACATGTTCCCCATCCTTTTTGGCAGAGTCTAAGGGAAGAGAAAGAACAACTAGATCATTTTAGGATTTTATTTTATTAAGAGAAAATTAGTGGTCTCTACAGAATGATTCACATTTGAAAAAAAAAAATTCAACTTATAGTAATTCCAGTGATTCAAGTAATCAGGATGTTAGTTTTGACATTAGTGAAAATACCAGCTGAGACCTCCAGGACCTAGGGTTCGTAACAGGAGGTAAAGAAGGGAACAGGAAGTCACACACCAAGTCGATGGAGCCGTGTGGCCTGGTAAGATAGGACCGAGTTCATCCCAACCTACAGGATGGAAGATTTTCCACAGGGCTGTGATTCACTTCTAATCCCCTCTACTCATTACAACACAGCAGCATAAACTGTGTTACTTGCTCGGGTCTCTTCAGACTAGGTCCAGAGTGGCAGTTTATTATTACCATTCCCCAGGCTCTGAGCAGGACATTTTACATTTAAAATGTACTTAAGCCTCTTGATACCACTGTGAGGAAGCATTCTTATCACCCCATCTTATAGAAGGAAAAGTGAAGCTGAGTACAGGAAGTAGCGTATTCCCCGTTGGCGGCTAAGGAACAGTGGGGCTGGTATACAAACCAGGTCTGTGCTCTTCAGTTTCAGGGTGTGAGAACTTGCTAGGACCATCCTCTTTCTGCAGCCCTATTTACCCTCTGAGGTTCACCCGGAGGGCTCCCTTCTGCTGCAAGCAAATAGTTGTTAAGCAAATCTCAACTACTCTCCTTCTTCTAGATCATTGGTAATTTGTTATCATCCAACATTCATTTCGATATCCACAGTACCTGGATTGTGCTTAGATCTCTGAAAATCTTTTCATTGCTTTATCTTAACCAGTTTAACAATTTACCAGATATATTCATCCACCCACCCATCCATCCATCCATCTATCCACACTTTCATTCCTTCAGTATCCCCTGATAAATATACACTGACCGCCCCATACCCTCTAGGCACTGTGTTAGGTGCTTGGAATACATGATGAACAAAACAGACATGGTTCTTGTCTTACAGTCTAGCAGAAGAGGCGGGGAAAATTAATCAAATAATCACACATATCTACAACTTCAAACTGTGCCAATAAATACATGCAAGAAGTTGTGATTGTACCTGGTGGGTGGTTTTGACTTTGGGACAACTGGAAAGACCTCTCTGGGGAAGTGCTGTGGGCCAAGAGTCAAAGGATAAGCGGTTAACAGCTATTACTTCCTGAGCATTTACTATGTGCCAGACTTCGTCCTGAGCATGTTTCACGTAGTAATTCATGGAATTCTCAATATAGCCCTACCTACTACTTCCCAGAACCAGTCTTCTCAGCACTACCCCAAGTGTTGCCTATCTGTGAAGCAGAGGGGAACCCTTCCAGAGCAGGAGGAGGGGCTGCAGAGTGTTTGGAAGTGGAGGCATGGAAAGCAGAGGGGAACGGCACTGGATGAAACCAGAGAAGTGGAGAGGGCCATGCTGAGGGTCTAGCCCCACTGCTAGGAGTTATGAGAAATCACTGTATTCTTCTTAAGCCAAGGAAGTGACACAATTAAATGTTGGTTTTCAAAGAGTACTTTGGCTGCTGTGGACACTGAAATGTGGGAGAGCAGGGTGGTGTGAGGAGACTGGCTGGGATACCACTGCGTGTCCTCTGGGGGATAGCCCGTCCTAGAGTGGTCCCCGGGAGACAGAGCCATGTGGTCAGAGTCAAGTACATATGGGTAGCCCAGTAATAGACTCCAATTAGACGTAGAAGATTCATGTAGATTTATAAGACAAAATATAGTTTTTTAAATTTATATTCACTCTGACTGGCTTTGGCCTATGTCCTCACATCCCTGAGGAATATGCTTTTTACTCCTTAGTTACAAGACCTTGTGGTGGAAAAGTTTGGGTGGTGGAATTTATTGCAATCATAGATTCCTGGGGGGTTTCAGGGCTCAAGACACATACAACCAACCTGCAGGCAGCAGAACTAAACCCCCTGGTAAACAGGTGGATGTTACTTGGTATTGGACCCAGGAGCTGAGAAAAACTGAATTCAGCAAGCCCAGGACTTTCGTTGGGTCAGTGTTTCATCTGCAAATTTCGTTGGGTCAGTGTTTCATCTGCATAAAACCTTCAAGCTCTGAGGGCAGGTTCAAAGGGTGATTTCAAAAGCATTTTACAAGTAGGAGGTACAAGTCCTATTGTGATAACGTGCCCATAAACATATGAGAACCACACAGACTTAATATATTAAGCTACCTCTAAGATTTTTAAACTAAACAGAAAAGTGCTAAGGGCCAAATATTCTTGTTTGCAAGTATTATAGATTTTACCAGGGATTGGATTAAAAAAAAAAAAATCAGAAACAGAAGAAAGACCCCCCCCCCCCAGTTTATACATGTAACTATATTATGTGTGCTCACACACATCTACAAAATGAAGTGGACAGGTGAGGCATTCATCCACCCAATTATTACCCCCAATACTGTCAGATCAGACCCTTGAAGTAAACATATTTTGATTTTTTGCAAATATATTTTCTGTTTCATTTCTGGGAGGTGGTGCCCGAATTTGAGTCATTGAGCAAGGGTATCTTAAATCTATTCAGAGTGACTGGATTGTTTGGGGACTGAAAGAATATTATCCATAGAACATGGAAGCTGGGAATGCTGTTTCTGGACTTGCCTGCTTGCAAATACAGGGCACGGAGAATTTCCGAAGGATCAAGAGTTTCTTACTGAGTTACACCCCTGAAGCCACATGTGATCACAGTTCTGAAGAGTCCGGCAGAGCCCCTGCCTCCCATGAGGGCGGAGCACCCAGGAAGGTGACTAGGACCAATACTGCATTTTTCGGGCTGGAGCCTAAAAAGACTCACAGAGTTCAGTGAAGCAGCAAAAGTGACAGAGAGCAGTGCGGCTCATTTGCAATCCTCAGGCTTGGACCTCAGTTCTCAGGTGTGTATCTCAAGCGGGTGTATTTGCAAAGACACACCCTCCTCCCTCCCACTCTTCTCCCTTACTTCCTCCATCTGTAGTTCTGAAATGCTTCTGTGAACTACACTGTGGGAGTCCCAGCTGAGAGAACCATCACCCAAGCTGAAACCAAAACAAAACTGTTCCTAGAAAAAAGAAGAGAACAATTTCTGAGCCAGACTTTAATAATGGAAAGCCAAAACTCAGATAACTGGGGTAATTGTGGTTTGTTTGTCTTGTTTGACTTAATTAGCTGACTAATGTCCTTATTGTTAATTAGATCTGGGGTGGCAAAACCCCAAACCATAAGGTATCCCTGTCTTGGCTGATTTGGGGGAAGTTGCTTTACCTCCTTGAGTCTCAATTAGAAAAATTTCTTCAATTATACATATTTTATTTATATTATACTAGCTTTCTCAACTAAAAAAAAAAATTATAGAAGTGCTGTGAAGGTGGGAGGACATAACTGCTTGTCCCATACTGAGCCCTCAGTAAGAACTTGTCACTGTTTTCCCTAGGGCAACACGTGAAACCGGACTTACAAGGGTAAGAGGAAAGGTGGGAAGGGCTTCCAAGGAATCAGCCTTTGTTAAATGTCTACTGTGTGCCAGTGCGTTTACCAAAAAAGTGTGTCTCCTCTCCACATATTGGCCATGCCACCAGTGTACTTTCCTTGGACCCCAGTGGGTGGGCAATTCCCTATAACCAAAGAATGGGATTCTGCCTAGCGCCCTTGCTTGGAACATAACATTTTCTGGTTACCGAGAGACTTCAGATAAAGCCTTCAATCTCCTTGACCCACAATAGTGAGAAAGTGGTTCCTTTTTTCAATTCTTTCTCGGTACTGATTTCATCAAGCAGGATGTCCTCAGTTTGGAGTTACTGAATCATTAACACACCTTTTACACTCTGTGATCTCCAGTTTTAACTGAAAGAATCAGGTCATAATCTCGAAACCTTTGTCAGACAACTGGCTAGCTAGAGTTTAACATTTCAAAGTCTCTTTAGGGTGATTTTTTATAATTAAAATACCAACACAAAGTTTTCTTTTAAATAACTTAGTAAGAAGGGGACATGACTTAAAAGGATAATGAGTAAATATTAAGCAACTCTGAGGAAGACATATGAGGATCATAGGAGTTGGGATGCTGATGTGGCAAAATCATGGCCGTTACATTACAGAGATGGACATTGGGGAGCTACAGGTCTGAAGGGGCACCATGACTGTTCTGTAGGGCTTTGTGATCTCTTAGCCTCATTTTAAAGCCATCCAAGGCTCTCCGCCCAAAGGAGTGAAAAGGTAACAGGCATGGCTGTCTGAATCTACCTATGGACTGTAATGATTCACTATGTGAAATGCCATGTTCTTGAATAGAATGATAAAAGCACACGTATAGAGATCATACACAGTCAGCTAGAAGTAAGTCTCTAGGCTGCTGGCAAAGCAGCCAGGGAAAAGAAGTAACCTAACTCCAAAAGATCAGACCCTAGGCCCCTTCTATCTGTGCTCCAGGAGACTGTCCTATCTGCATGCAGTGAATGTGAAGGGATGTAGAGATGGAATGGCCAAAGAAAACAAAAACAGTGATCAGATAAGAGGAAGCCTTTTCTTGGTATCAATGAATGTACTACTATCTTCTTTTTTTTTTTTTTAAGATTTTATTTATTCATTTGACAAAGAGAGATCACAAGTAGGTAGAGAGGCAGGCAGAGAGAGAGAGGGGGGAGCAGGTTCCCTGCTGAGCAGAGAGCCCAATGCGGGGCTCGATCCCAGGACCCTAGGATCATGACCTGAGCTGAAGGCAGAGGCTTAACCCACTGAGCCACCCAGGCGCCCCTGTACTACTATCTTCTTACTTCGTGCATTTGTGATCTACTTAAATTCCATTTCTCCTGGAAAATAGCATAAGAAAATTACTTTGTGGTAACAGGTCATTAGTGAGCATACCTCAAGAGGAAAGAAAGCAAACAGAAAATCCCTTTCAAATGAAAAGACCACAAAATCTTTACCTTCATGACCTTACTTAGTGTATATACCAATGTAACGCACATGCTTCCAAGTATGATTATCTCATTTCACAGATGGGAAAATAGGATCAAAGTAGTAAGAAAAGCCTTCCTGTTAGTCAAACAATTAGCAGAGATAGAGCAGGAATCCAAACTTCAGCCTAACATCCACTCAGTTTTCCCTTTATGTTCCAACTGGATGGAACAGTATTTCATTTTCTTGTTGTTTTTTATTTGTTTTTCTTGTTTTTTAATCAGGATCCATATAAATAAGATATAAAGGTTCTGTTTTCTTTTCTTGGAATCTGAGACACCTTTATCTGTAAACAAGTTTTTAAGCGTTCAAAGCAAGTTTGTATCCATTTTATGATTTCATTTGTTTATGCAATGAACTATTGGAGATGGAATAAATCTGTGACCTAGCAGAGTGTGGACACTTTCAGGAGTTTTTCCTTATATACATACTGTTCAACTTACTTGTTTTCATCCATTGATTCATTCATTTGACTCTATTTACCAAATGTCTGCTCTGTGTTTGCCACTGGCTTTCATCTTCCGCATTTACCTACAAAGGAACCTGGAACCATCCTTCGATCTACCAATGTCACCAAACTGTCCTGCCTCACATAAACTGCACAGGCCACCATCATGTCAAGCCTCCTCCAGCCATACTTGATCATTACACTTATGTTCTCCTCAGGGAAGGTGAATGAAGATGACCTAAGAAACAAGTGCTTTGATCAGAGAAGCGGTTTCTAGAAATTATTTTTTTTCTTCCTTTTCTTTCAGTTTAAAAGGAAACAAAATTTGAGAATGAAAAAACCCACAGGCAAAAGAGATCATTTCTTCTTAGACTACCTCTAAAAGAACTTCATGAACATCAAAGTGCACAAATAAACACTCTTCCTCAGCTCCTCATGACAGCACAGCTTTTAGAACACTCTGAATGTACAATGGGGACTCAGGTAATGCCTTAGGATCTGAAAGAGAAGTTAGTAAAATGAGCTTCCTTCTGTTTACCTCCGGGGCTTCTCAAGTAAATTTCCTGGTAGTCTCTATCCAGAAAGTCAATTCAACTTACTGTCTTGTTTCATCTAAATGGACTTTTCAACATGCCTGTATTCTTTCCCTTCCATGCCTTCATCATTCCTGGCTTGAATGATAGAACTGAATAAACCTTCACCTCTACTATTGTATTTGTCTTTATAAGAGTGGCTTGAAAGCCTCTCTTTTGATCCCTACTATTCTGTTCTTTCATATGCAAAGGCTGATTTTTTTTTTTTTTTTTTTTTTTTTTTTTAGAAAAAATTTTTCTGATGCCTTTTTGCTTTTTTTACCCTTAAGTGCCAAACAGATTTCTGGCTCTGACCAGAGATGGTAACATGGTTTTTTATTTCGGCAAAATTCAGGAGTAGAGCATGGAAGACATTACAGAGTGTATGTGCTCTTTTATTTACTTGCTGGATAAATTTAAGACATTATTCATTGACTATTAATGTAACACATTTATTAAATGTCTACTGTGTGCAAGACAGTATGCTAAGACTTGACAATGAAGTGATAAGGTATACATGGCATCAGACTGTTTTAGAGAAAAGGGTAATTGTACAATCAAATACCAATTACCTTCAGTTATATGGAATCAAATATCGTTGTTCTCTCCTCTAAAAACATGATGTGGCTATTTATAATATGCACCTGTCGATGTAATAAAGCAGTATTTAGTAAATCTGTGTTGAATGAATGAAGAAAGAAATACTGAGCTGGAAAACAAAAGTCTCTGGAAAGGACAAGTTAAAATAATCTAGAATTAGGGATTTTGGTAAATCCATAGATGAGAAAATAAGCACTTAATAAGGAAAGAGCAAGACTGGGAAGACCTATAATGATGTTTTTAAAAATAATCAAAGGGGTCCAATGGTGAAATTTGTCAACCTCTATAACCAGGTACATTGAATTTTTAGGAAAATTTAGGAGAGACAGTAATTTTTAGGAGAAAAAAAAAATAAACAGGGAATCGTGCTGTGTATATTGCTGTCGTGATTTATAGCATTTACTATTCAAGAAGTGATATAAGTTGAAAAGATATAAACTGGTCTATAGATGAGCCATGTTGAGAATGGACCCAACCAATTTGGTCATTCACAGTTACCAGATTCTTTCTAGAAAGTATAGCCTTAAAAAATTTACAGGTAGTTTGTAGTTAAAGATTTCCTCCCCTATAACTTTGCTACCAGGTTCAAATGAAAGTAAGTATTAACCCCAAACCTTCTGTACCTACAGAATTAATAAGAAAGCAGGTACCAAATAGTCTAAAACCCACTTGATAATCTTGAATGCCAATCCAGTCCTTTTATGGCACACTTTGTAAGAAGTCTCACTAGACACAAGCTGATAAAATTCTAGAGTAAGATGCAGTTAACCCTACAGCTGACAACGGGCAAACACAGTCCTCCCACTCAGTGACCTAGGCGACCCAGCTTTGGCTCCCATCTCAAAAGGTGCACATAGGGATGTCTACTTAGAATGGAACAATTTACAGCAGTTTAGCAATCCCACCTGAGCACAACTAAAAAAACTAAATAAAATATTTTAAAAATCTGTTTTAAGCCATCAGAGGTCTGCAAAAGCAGTGAGGCCAAGACTGCAGCAGCCCCTTCCCAGGGACATTTGTCAGTTCCAGGTGTGGCCAAGAGGCTGAGAAGCTTAAGTGGGTTCCTGCCAAGGGTGCCTGCTGGGATGGAGAAAGTGGCAGACACTCTAGAAGCTGCACCACCTGGAGGTGACCCACTGGTGATGTGACTGGCCTGAACACACAGCTAGTTTCCTCTTCAAGATGGTGAAGCTGGGCAGAGTGTAAGGTTTAGAAGATAGTTTTTTGAAGTCTCTGAAAAGCAGAACAGATTTTTCCTTAAGTTTGTGATTCAGAGGAGACATTGACCTGCTCAGGGAGGAGCTCTGGTTCACAGGGCCTCGGGGGGCAGCCCTGAGCTGACCTGCCCGCAGCAGCCTTCACCTTAGTAACACCTGCCGGTTCTGGGGATGGCCTGAGCTGAGACTCCTGCTTGGCCCAGCAGGGAGTCACTGCTGAGAGGCAGAAAATCAGAAGCATTGGCATTCATGAGGCTGGAATGACAAAATTGCAGAGCTGGGGGGCCTCAAACACACAGCTTATTTCCCCTCAAGAAATGTTCAGAATTCTAAAGCTTCATGGAACAGGAGACTAAAAATCAAAAATTTCTGAAAAGCAGGGTGGAATTTATTATAGTTTGTTAGTGCTGAGAGGCCAAGTATCAACTCTGGCTGTGGAGGGTGGAGTCCTAGTCAACACATCAGGTCTCATCCAGGGAACAGGAACAAACTTAGAGAGACCCAGACCAGGCAGCAGGCTTGGGTGAGGTGCCTGCCTTAGCCCCACCCTCTCTGTGCATCAGAGGTTTGACCCTCTGGTGAAAGGCAACATTATCCAGACCTCCATAAATTTCC
Organism: Enhydra lutris kenyoni; assembly: GCF_002288905.1. Taxonomy (NCBI): domain Eukaryota; kingdom Metazoa; phylum Chordata; class Mammalia; order Carnivora; family Mustelidae; genus Enhydra; species Enhydra lutris. The sequence continues at coordinate 2,215,990 of NW_019154134.1, forward strand.
ATACACAACATCCAGCATTCAATCAAAATGCAAAGACCCCTGACATCAGAAGACTGTCATACCCCGTCATGCAAGGATGTTCAGAGGTTTTTTGGTAGACAGTATGTCTGGAGACTATTTTTAGCTAATCTACATCTGAACACCCTAAGTTCATTAATGAAAATGCCTTTCTATCATCCATAATGCTAATAAGCAGAAGCTATTGCTGATCAGAATGAAGAGAACTAAAGCCCTTATGGCAGCACTCGTGAGGTGGGACTGGAGTGATAAAGCATTTAATTATTAATTTAAGTATTTATTTAAAATAAATTATAGACCATGTAATAGACAAAATTCCTTGAATTCAGAGACCTTGTTAGGTTCAACTCCACGTGTCTAGCTAATTCAAAGTTTAGCACATCATAGGGGACAAAAAGTAACTGTTATGTGAATTAATACAGTCAACATTTTGGCAAAATTATAAATGATGTATTCACTCTAGGCAACATTTCAAATGTTAGAGAGGGTCAAAACAAGGTGTCGTTAGGTTCTTTGCGCCTCTTCTCCCTAACTTACCATTTGAATCCTCAGTCATGTCCTGTAATTCTGTTTGTTCTCATTTCTTTTCTTAGGCTGTCATATCATCATTCTGATTTTTCCCAGGCTTCTCCAGGAAGGCAGGTTAGCACAGTGGTTGGGAAAGAGGCACTCAGTGTCAGGTTGTCCTTGCCAGAGGGCCTCAATTTGTACCTTCTCACCTGTTTGACCATTAGCAAGTTGGTCAAAGCTGGGGAGCCCCCCCCCAAATAGCTCATTGCTTCTTACCCACATCTTCTCCTTTTTAAGACACTGAAAATGGTGTCTCCAACAGAATTATCTCACACACAAGATTCGACTCAAAAGGACATTTGCTTTTCTAGAGATCAAATCCAAATTTAAAAGATAAAGACTTTGTGGACTCTTAGAACCTAGAACATACTATACTCCCTTCCTTGTTTTCTAAGTCTATTCCGCAGAAGGAGTCCTTTTCAGGTTTGGAGAAAGGTAACACATTTGACTAAGTGTTTTCCATGCACTTGAAATTGTGGGAGATAAAGAGGCCATGTGAGTAGGCTGTGTATTTGTTACTGGATCTAAGTATTGCTGCTGTCCAGATATTGAACAATTATAAAGACTGGTACATGTTACTGGATCACTGTGTAAAGAATACAAGCAATTCCAAACCTTTAATCCAATAGCTGTACGTGACAGTCTGGATTAACAACTGCTTTTCTGATCTTTGAGCAACAGAGCTGATATTAAATCTTTATCGGTGTGCATGCTGAAACATACATATAATGCAAATTGCCCTTGATGGTCCCTTAGGAAGATACCAAAACTGGATACCAATAATAAGGCCAGGACAGCCCATTTTCCCCCATTGTCCAAGCCCACTCCTATTTCTTTTGATAACTACCAGATAAAATAGTTAGCTTGTGTGTTAGGGCTGTATTTTAGGAAACACCTCTATCTTAAACCCTAGTAGCACATTCAGTGTAGAGAGAGGCACATGTAGGAACTGGCACCAAATAAAAGAGGATCACTCTTCCCATCTCTCATGCACTGCAAGCATACCCTAATTGAGGGAAGAGGTCAGGCAGAATCACCTGCACTATTTACGTGATTTATAGTATTGTCTCTACTCTCCTTTTTGGCCTGGGTGCATCATGTGAACTGTATTAGCTGACTTTATTAAATCAGGTGCATGGAGATGTCTTCTCTGCCACAGTCTTTGAAACAACTAATAGCTAAAATCTAGTGTGTGCCAGGGACTATAATAAATAATCTGACTTAACGTTTTGTTTTTAAAAATCATGAAGTTGATTTTTTTTTTTTTTTTTTGGTAGACAGTTCTAAGAATTTTAATACGGGTCTAAATTCATGAAACACCACCACAATCAACAAACAAAACAGTTTCATCACTCCACTCAACTCCCCACTGTCTCCTTAGAGTCTCCCACTTCCCTTAGCCCCAACTCCACACAGATCCATGGTAACCACACATCTGTTCTCTGTCACCACAGCTTTATCTTTTTGAGGATGTCACATAAAGGGAATCATACAAAAAATGACTTTTTTTCCCACCCAGCATAATGCCTTTGAGATTCATTCAAATTGTCGCATGTACCAGTAGTTCATTCCTTTCTACTGTGAAGTAGTGTCCTATTGTGTGGATATGCCACAGCTTACTTACTCATTTGCCCATTCTGTTGGGTTGTTTCTAGGTTTTTGGTGATTATAAATAAAACTTCTCTAAATATCTGCATATTTTTATGTGAACCTAAGCATTTAACTGCCATGAGTAAATAGTTCCAAAAGTAACACTGTTGAGTCCTAGGGTAAGTGTACTGATAAGACACTACCAAGCAATTTTCCAGAGCACCTGTACCATTTGCATCCCCACCAGCCATGTATGAGAGTTGTAGTTGCTCGACATCCCCATCAACACTTGGCATTGTCAGTATTTTTAACTTTAGTCCTTCAATGAATATGTTGTATGAAATCTAATAACACTGTAAAGTAGGTACTATCCTCATCTTCAGTCTATGAAGAAACCAGGCTCAAAGACAGTAAGTAAATCCTGGCAGGCTTCACCTTTATTAAGGGTCCAAGACAAGAGATGGACCCAGGCTGTCTAAGCCCAGAGCCTTAGAAACTTTCCATGTTGTGGTGCAGAGGTAATACATTCAAAAACACGTGTCTTTTCATATGACCTAGTCACAAAACACAGTGCTTTAATACACCTTGTTGATGTTTTGCAAAGGTGGGATATTTCATAAAACCATGAGTTTTGTGAAGAAGCTGGGGGATACCTTTTATCAGAAATATTCTTTGGGAGAGACAGTAAGAGAGGGCCATGCAGATAGATGAAAGGCAGTGACATGAATTTTCTCTTGCATGAAAAAAAAAAAAGGATTCAGGGTTAAAAAAAAAGAAGAAGAAAAGAAAAGCAAACAAGCAAAAATGCTCCCTTTGACCTTTTACTTCCCTTCTGCTTTTTCCTCCCACAGCGTAATCATTACTTTTTTTTTTTTTAAAGATTTTATTTATTTATTTGTCAGAGAGAGAGAGGGAGAGAGAGCAAGCACAGGCAGACAGAATGGCATGCAGAGGCAGAGGGAGAAGCAGGCTCCCTGATGAGCAAGGAGCCCGATGTGGGACTCGATCCTAGGACGCTGGGATCATGACCTGAGCTGAAGGCAGCTGCTTAACCAACTGAGCCACCCAGGCGTCCCTAATCATTACTTTTTGATGGACAAGAAAATGCAGCTCTTTAAAAGCCATTTTTTATAGATCCAAAAAGAGAGAAAAAAATTATCCTCCTTTTCTTCTCCCAAGTTTTTCTCTTTCCTTATTATTGTTGAACTATGGTCTCAGGAGTCTCTCAGTCTCCCTGTAGCTATGACAGGAATCCTCAGTAGGGGTCAAGTCAAGGAAGAAAGGCTGACCATTTTTTGACCAAAAAGGCCCCCAAACACCGAGATGTCCCAAATCATCTATAAATAGATAAATGCAAGAAGACATAATAACGATAGATCACTTGACCAGAAAAGATTAGGTAAAAGGATAATTTCAAGATAATTTCAATTATCAAAAGGATAATTTCAAGGTGTTCTGGTGCTGCTGACTGGCAAGCCACGTGGGGGAGTAATTTGGTGCTACTTTGTCAAACTAAGTAACGGAATTCTGTGACCCAGCGATTCTGTTCCAGTTGTGTATATACCAAGAAAACTGTCCCACAGATCCAGGGGCGGGAAGTAGCTGGAGGAAGCCTGGCTGCCCATCAGCTGGGGAAGCAGATGAATACAACATGATGGATGAGCACACATGACAGAGGCAAAGGATTGGGTGTGCCTGGAGCAACACAAGGGACCATGAAACACAGTGATGGTGCAAGAAGAAATGCAATGAGTTATAACCCAGTACTATTTATATACATCTAAAGTGCACACACAAAGAAAATCATTATATCCATTTTGCATATAAAGAAAAATATACACACTAAATGCATTTGGCTAGAACAATTTAGTGTTATCGAAGTGGGCAATGGAGATGAATGAGAGTAATTAAGTACAATAATAAAAGAGCCTTTCATGGACTGATGATAAAAGTGTGTCACAAATTAAAGAGTATTATTGACTTGAGCCTGTTTATGAAAGCCACAGTAAACAAAACCAAACATGCTTAGCTGATGCCTCCAAGCTTTCTCCACAGCAGGTCCTCAAACTTGGGACAGTCTCTCTCTCCCCTCAATGATCAACTCTTTAGTTGTAAAAAACACCAGACTTGTGTTAGACTGCTAGAAAGGAGTTGAGACATCTCGATCTTTCCTCTCAGTCCTGCTGGTGAATTGCCCATTATATTGTAGTTCTCAGAATATTTGCCTCTATTTGTGTCAGTGTTTTACTGACTACTTCTATTTTGGTTTTGTGATTCTAAGTTTCACCTATGTAGGTGTCCATGACGAAATGCCCCTTTTTCTTTTTCATAATTGTAAATCATTTAGAAATGACCAAAATGTTCATCAATAAAGGGACTGTTAATTATTATGGTACATATTTACAAAAGACTTCACGTAGCTACAAAAAGAAACAAGGAAGTTCCAAATGTTACAATACAAAATTATCTTCTAGACTTTTTAAAATTTTTAAAATTTATTTTCAAAGAGTTTTTTTAATTTATTTAAGAGAGAGAGAGATCACAGTAGGCAGAGAGGCAGGCAGAGAGAGAGGGGGAAGCAGGCTCCTCACTGTGAGGAGAGCTCAAAGCAGAGTTCAATCCCAGGACCCTGAGATTATGACCTGACCTGAAGACAGAGGCTTAACCCACTGAGCCACCCCAGTGCCCTCTATATATTTTTTTAAGTGAAAACACAACATGGAATATAGTGGGAACAATATGCTACAATTTGTGTTAGGGCTAAAAACAATATATAAATATATGTGCTTAAAGGTATAAAACATCTCTGAAAGAATTTATCTGAAATTGATAATATTGAGACCCAGTGACTGGTAGACAAAGTTGGGGGAGATTTCCTGGGGTTTTTGTGTGTGTATCTTTTGACTTTCTGAATCATGTGGATACATTAATTATTTTAAATTAATATTTAAAATAACACATAAAATTATGATCTTGTAATAGCCAAGGATTACATTTTCAAAATACCCCTTCATACATGTATAGATAGATACTAAGTAAATGTATGAAAATGCTGATTACATATATCCCTTATCAGTTGCTACAAAGTTGCAGTGGGGATAAAAATGCCACATGTGGGTCTGAGTACAGAAAACAACCATATATATCAGTACTTACACACCAAATGAAGACTCATTCCTTTCATGGTTACCCTTGGAAATAATACACTTGCTGAAATGTAGCTGCTATGGCTGAGTCCATTTTAGATTGCTTTAATACAGGGTTTTTTAATTGGGGGGTGGGTGACTGTCCACAGAAGATTCTGGGGGTCCGGGGATAAAATCCTGTAGGCACATACCCTTGTATGATGACAAATTAAATCTTTACTTTTACTAATGTGTTTATAAAATTTAATATTTCCTTTACTTATGAAAGCACTAGTAAGTCCTATGATTTTACTGCCAATAAAATAGATATTAGACCTCATTTTAGATCTTGTTATTTAATGTGTTAATAAGGAAGCAAATATATTACTATACTACAATTTTTATATTTTGATAACTGTAGTCAATATAATTGGCTTCTTTGTAATCCTATAAATTCTGTTTTATGCTCTTAAAAACATTCTGGGATGGAGGCCAGAGGCTTCACCCCAGCGCCACAGGCACTGAGTCCCCCAGCACAGAAAGTCAGGCCTGCCTGCAAGCACATCTAACTCTGGGGCAAGAAAATCACCATAATACTTTAAGACCATATGCTCTTTTTGGAAAAAAAAAAAATTAAAACAGTTTTGGCTAATTGCAAAGATCAAATACACTTTTGAAGATATGTCACCATTGAGAATAATTTTGAGAAAGTTTATCAACAAAGATTCAGTTTTATATATAGAATTATCAGGCCGTATATTATTCCTCAACTTCTAACATGCAAATAATCATTTGTTTAGCAAATATTTATTGAGGGCCCATTATGCACCCAGCACTATGATGAACACTGAACAGACTGCCAGGAGCAGGAGCAGGATACACATGGTAACTTCCCTGACAGAGCCCATGTTGTGATAGAAGAAATCACCCACAAAAATGCTAAGAAATAAATACACTGGACAACATCAGATACTGTAAGTGTTATGCCGAGAAAGGAAGCAGAGCAATATTCTAACCTAAAGAGTGAGAAGGGGTAATATGGCAACTAGGCGCTTGGTTCTGGCATTGTACTCCTTCAGTTCAAATTCTGCCTCCAAGCCCCACTGGCTTCCTGACCTGGATCCAAACACCTGATCTCTCTAAGTCCCAGTTTTTGTCATCTGTAAACTGGGCATATTAAGATTACCAGTCTCACACACCATAAGAGACTCTTAATCTCACAAAACAAACTGAGCATTGCCGTGGGGAGTGGGGTAGGGAGAGGGTGGTTGGTTTATGGACATTGGGGAGGGTATGTGCTATGGTGAGTGCTGTGAAGTGTGTAAACCTGGTGATTCACAGACCTGTACCCCTGGGGCTAATAATACATTATATGTTAATAAAAAAATTTAAAAATTTGAAAAAAAGATTACCAGTTTTCAAATGGTTGTTTTAAAGAAGTCAGCCACTCCTAACATTTCCCCAAGAACCAAAAGCATTCTTAAAGAAATTTCTTTAAAAAAAAAAAGAAAGAAAGAAATTTCTTTCTTGGAATTGTAAAAAAGAGCTACCAAGATCAGAGTCTTAAGAGTAATTCTGTAGTTCTTATCCTAAGTCACCCAATAGTACAGATTGAAATTAACATGAGAAAAGAATTAGCTTCAAAATTACCAGTGTCGGCTACCATATCTTACAAGAACATAGGACCTGGGTGGCTGAGAAAAGGAATTAGGGAAATTGTCTCAGAGCTTTTACATAGAAGGATAGGTAGAGTTTCTGGCAGGCAGAGATATTTCTAAGCAAAAAATAATTGCGTAGTTAAGAGATAGCCATCTCAGGAAAAGGAGAGGGGGTTCTACGGCAAAAGGAGGTTCCTTTATTCAGGATTTACTGAGAGACCACCACAGTGAGGATACAGAGTGAAGGAGACTGGCAAGTTCCCTCCCTCCCAGAGCCTGTACCCTTGTGGGGAGGATAAACAATACACAAGTACACAAACACTCAGCAATTAGTGAATAAATAAAGATCATTCCAGGCAGTAACAACTGCTCCGAAGAGAATAAGCAGGGTAGGGCGACAGACAAGGACTGTAAAGGGGTTTAGAGGAACTGGAATTGAGGAGTGAGCAATCTCTTGCATATTTTTAAAAGGCCACTTTGGCTTCTGCATGGATAACGTCCTGGGCAGGGAAAAGAAGAGAAGCAGGGGCTCCCCTAGCAGGCAGAGGCTACTGTAGTGGGCCTTGGGAGAGATGATAGTGGCTTGGACCAAGGCGGCAGGGATGTGGAGCAGAGAGGCAGGTGGGCAGATGAGTCAGCTGGAACAGGAAAAGCAGGCACAGAGGCAGATGTAACCAAAGGCAGCAGAAGTGGAGCTTGGAGCGGAAAGAACACTCCGAGGTCATTCGGGCCTGAACTTTTCATTTGTGCCCATGAGGAAACCCCCATCCCAGGAGAGTGAGCTGGCTTGCCACTCTCAGCAACTGAGCCTCTGCCCCAGCCTCAGAGCCTCCTGGCCTCCCATCCAGGACAGCTTCAACCCACCACCCTGGAAAACCAGAACCAGAGGAGGTCCATGCACGCAGGGAAGAAAAGGCACACAAAAGGGAAGAATGAGGAAGAGGGAGAAAAAAGAGAGGGAAATGGGGTGGCTGAGGTTTAAAGAAAATGAAAGCCAATGATGGTGGAATGGGAAGAAAATGATCGCAGGTGAACAAAAGGAGAGGAGCAGGGGGAGAGAGTGCAGGAGAGGACCAGCACCTCATTGCTGGGATTATTTAGGGCGGATGGTTTCCAGTTGAGGGGTGGGTTCAGAGACCAGTGCCTGGCTCACCGCAGCTGGCGGGCACCAGCAGCAGCAGTTGGAGCAGCTGCCCACGCCACCTGCGCCACAGGAACAACGACAAGGGAAGTACAGATGGGCAGGAAGTCCCTCTGGGTCAGAGCCAGATTAGCCCAGATCACAACGTTCTTGCCCACCTCTTGGGATAACGAGTCTTCCCAAGGCAGCCCAGACAACAGATCTATTCTTTATCATCCTCACCATTGTCATCTTCAGTCCTCACTGTCATCATGCTACCATTCCTCTGGGACAGGCAATGTGCTGGGGGCTTTACATACATTTCTCCCTTACATCCTCATAAAAACTTTTTACGGAAGGAAGTATGACTTCCCCAGGTCTGCAGATAAAGAAACTAGGCTTAAGTAACATGCATAACACCATCTCAGGGCCAGGAAGTGGCAGAAAAGTCCTGTTATCCTTTTGGTTTGTTTGTTTGTTTGTTTGTTTGTTTGTTTAAGGAAACATGGAATGCGCACAGACTTTGCAAGAGGTAGGGGCATGCTCTGAAGGGTTCTGGTGCTTTCTCTCTTCCCACAGATGGAGGGCGCTTGCCCTGGGAAGATGGGACTAGGTGAGCCTTTGTTCTTCCAACTTCCAACCTCCCAATCCATCCCCCACACCACTACCCTCTCCTCTGAATGAATGCTCAGCTCCACAGACAGCTTGCAGAATACTAACAGAACTTGCTTTTAGAATTTTTAAGTGTTTAAAATGTACAACTATTGACTTTTTCCTTTTCCTGCAACACTCTTTGAAATGTCCCTCCTTCTATGAAGGCTTTATTTCTCTCCAGGCAAAGTAAATCATTCTCTCCTTGGTGCCCTCATAGTCTTACATTTTGGTCTTAAGCCCTCCATCATAGTATGGGTTTCTTGAGGAGAGGAATTGTGTTTTAGTCATTTAATCATACACTTGGCACCTAGCACAGTACCTGGCACAGTGGAAGCAGTTAATCAATATTAACTAAGGTGAAAAGCACAAAGTGGCAAGGTCATTTATGGGGGCCATTGTCATTCCACTGTTTCTGATCATGTTTCTTTAACTCAAACTCAGATGAATGAAGGTGTTGTCATTTCCATGAGTACATGTATATATTTTTCTGTTGGAGGATTAAAGTAAGTAGCATATGGATTTCTTTTGGGAGACTAACAAAAGTATCTCATAAGGACGTCAGTTATAAAACTGATCTTTTCTTATTTCCAAGTTGTCATTCTGTGAGGAAAAAAGTTAACTGTGTGCATATACATGTAAAGGCATGAATATGTACATACATATATGTGTACTTTTTTACTTTGAACATTTTTATTTCAGATTTTTGTTCCACAGGCAATAGAAATGAGGTGACCAATTACACTATTGAAGAATGAGCACAGATATAACCAGTTTTGGGGGTAAATATTACATGGCACTTGATATTGACATATTTTTACACATTACTGTAAGTAACATTATGGCAAATTCATTTTTTTTTTCTGACTTGGTCATTACAGTTCCCCTTCCATTATGAACTGAGACTTCATAGGTGACACCATTTTCAGTGACATGTACTGAAGATGGAAACACACTATATTTTCTTCACCTATCCTTGCCGTTCATTAGAAATAGAGATGCAGAAAAATTCAACCAGAAATGGCAGTGAATGTACTGAAATCACAACTTAGACACATGACAATAATCCATGACCATTACATCGGTCCATGGCTCATCTATGGTGGGAGTTCACCTGGGTTCAGACAGCAAAGGGAGGCCGTTCTGAGGGCTGTGTACAATTGTCAACACCATCCCTTAAATTCTACCTCCTCTTCTCACATTCAAGATACTGGAGCACAAATATGCAAGGATCATCACATTATAGGGATAAATTTCCATCTTCCCTAATTATATTTAAAAGCACTTCATCTTTATTTATTTTTTAATTTTATTTTAGAGAGAGAAAGAGCACTCATGGAGGTATGGTGGGGGGAAGGGGCAGAGGAAGAGGGAGAGAGAATCAGGCCTTGATCCCACAACCCTGAGATCATGACCTGAGCTGCAATCAAGGGTCAGATGCCTAACCAACAGAACCAACCAGGCACTCCAAAAGCACTTCATCTTTAAAGCAGACAGTATTACTGCTCTCTAAACCTCTTTCTACAGTCATGGATTCCTTTCATGCTCCTCTTTTGGTTTGAAGGACACCTGATTACCTTAGCCCCTCCCACCCCCAGATAATCCAAGATAACTTCCCTATCTTATGGTCAGTTAATTAACAATCTTAACTCTATCTGCAACTGCAATTCTGCTTTGCCATGTAACCTGACACAGTCAGAGTTTGTGAGGATTATCACATGGACATCTTTGGGGGAAGAAGCATTATTCTGCCTACCAAGTATACTCTATCACTTGAAACCCAAAGCAGGATTTTTCATGTCCAAAAATCTCTCATGTCATTAATTAACAAATTTCTAGTAAAATTAGGTTATAGGAAATAAAGTTAATATATAAAAATCAACTGTATTTCTATGTACTAGTAACACACAATTGAAAAATGAATTTAAGGGGCGCCTGGGTGGCTCAGTGGGTTCGGCCTCTGCCTTCAGCTCAGGTCATGATCTCAGGGTCCTGGGATCGAGCCCCACATCGGGGTCTCTGCTCAGCGGGGAGCCTGCTTCCCCCCCCCTCTCTGCCTGCCTCTCTGCCTACTTGTGATCTCTCTCTGTCAAATAAATAAATGAAATCTTTAAAAAAAAAAAGAAAAAGAAAAATGAATTTAATACCATTTGCAATAGCATATAAAAACATCAAACACCTAGAAATAAATTAGCAAAGGGCATGCAAAACCCAACGCTGAACTATAAAACACTGCTGAAGAAAAATTAAAGACCTTTGAAAAAATGGAGAACTATACTATGTTCATAGATTATAAGACTCAATATTGTTAAGATAGCAATATCCCTAAACTGATCTATGATTCAATGCAATTCCAATAAAAATACCAGAAAGTCATTTATTAGAAGTTGGCAGGTTGATTCTAAAACATCCAAAGCATTCAAAATTAGACGTATTAGTAACTTATGATCAATGTTAATGTAATTTAGTTGAAAATAAAATATCGAGCTTGTTTTATGTTCTGACAAGTATAGTTTTAAAAATGCATAATGAAATAAGCCAGTGCTGGGTTCAAATTCTAGCTCTGTTACCTACAACTTTCCCATCCTCAGCAGTTTATGAGAATCTTCTGGGGGTGAAGCATGTGTATACAAATCCCACATCTGTCTCCAATTAGCCATGTAACTTAAGGGCGATCCTCTGAAATTCAGATCCCTTACGTGGAAACATGGAGGAAAACAACATATATTTTTTAGAGGTACTTTGAGGATTAATAAGATACTTTTTTTTTTAAAGATTTTATCTATTTATTTGACAGAGATCACAAGTAGGCAGAGAGGCAGGCAGAGAGAGAGAGGAGGAAGCAGGCTCCCTGCTGAGCAGAGAGCCCAATGCGGGGCTCGATCCTAAGATCCCGAGATCATGACCTGAGCCAAAGGCAGAGGCTTTAACCCACTGAGCCACCCAGGCACCCCAATAAGATACTTTTAAAGTATTTAGCAAATTGCTTGATGCACAGAGGATACTCAATAATTGTTTCTTTTTTCTTTGCCTCTCTCTCTCTGCTCTTTATACTGAGCTGATTTCTCCTTAATCTCCAACATGTATATTACTCAGAACTTTTGTTGTATATAGAACAGAACTCTATTCAGGTTAACAAAGTAAAGGGAGGTATCTGTGATAAGGATAGAGGAGTATCACGAAGACCACAAAGTCAGTAACTCAGTCATGCTTCAGAAAACCACCTGAATTAGAGACCATAACCAGAAACACCTCTTTTTTTCTTGTACATCTGAAACTAATGGAACACTGTGTTCAACTATACTTCAAACAAACAAACAAACAAACAAACACCATTCTTTTTCATCTCTCTTCTCTGCTTGTTTCTACATTTGCTCCTCTCTTCCCTCTTCTGCTTCTTTATGAATATGATAACAGAAGATGGAAATTCCGTAATTCCTGACAGATGTCTTCCATTTACCAGCCCAGACCCAATCATATTATCCTAGTCTCGAACCCAAATTCCTGGGAAGGAGAATTTTGTTGGCTAGTGGTAGGGTGGGCCAGTAGCGTTGCATCATATAAAATGCCTGCCAGGGACCCACCATTCAAAGTGAAAAGAACAGTTATGGGATTATAGGTTTGGCAGAGACCCCTAAAAATCTACTACAATGTACTAGTAAGCTGTCGGTAGATACCTGAGAAGAATCCTTCTCCCTATTTGAAAAGACTTCCAGCTAAGCATACAGCTTAGAGAGGTCTTGCCACAATGGTGATATCCTCTGTATCAGTGGTGGTATCTTGAAGAAGTAGATTTTGTCTATTTCTAAATAGTCCTTGTTGATTTTTTTTTAAATACGCAGAGCCATGGACACAGAACACATTTTCTCAGGTCTGTTTCCTTGACTTAGTCATGAGAAGAGTGGGATCAGATATTCTTGCCCTTAAAACCTGGCCTTATGGGAAAACCTCTCAGGAGAATCATCTCATTTCAGTGTAGGACTGGCTCTAAAATGAGAGGTCCCTGGGGCGCCTGGGTGGCTCAGTCAGTTAAGCATCTGCCTTCAGCTCAGGTCACAATCCCAGGGTCCTGGAATGGAGTCCTGCATCGGGCTCCCTGCTCAGCGGAGAGACTGCTTCTTCCTCTCCCTCCGCCTGCCACTCTGCCCACTTGTGCTCTCTCTGTCAAATAAATAAATAAAATCTTAAAAAATATAAAATAAGAGGTCCCTTTCATGGAGTTGCTATGAAAAGCTGCCATGGAAGGTACTATATTGAGAAAAATATTTGCTTAATGTTTTTCTGTTATTCAAGAGTTATTCTCTAAGTCCAGTTATTAGAAACTCTCTAGCGCAGCAGTCTGGTTTTCTGCTTATATACATGACTGCACGCTAATGAATGAGTTAACTGAGTTAATTACAGAAAATAAAATTTTTTGTAGAATGTATCATGGGCCTTTACTGGCAAAACCAATCACCTCCTCAAGTTTTAGATTTCATTAATTTTCTCCATAATTAAAAGCACTCATTTTAGTGGAAAATTAAATGAGCCACATGTTTTTCTAACAGGTTTAAGCTTATGCTATGCAAAAATCAAAGTCCTTCCTTGGTTCATCACCAGTAAAACAAAACAAAACAAAATGACTTAAGTTTTTTGTTGTTGTTTGCTTTGTTTTGTTTTACAAGTCTCCTTTATCCCAAACTGTGGCAGTTCTGCATTGGAGTTTTACTAATTACAAGCAGAAAATACTGCTCAGAAGTTTTAAGTTCAGTTCTTAGTTAGGCCATTCTTAACCATAGGCTCTCTGCAGGTTTGGAAAAAATATGAATTGGTTGAAATTGAAAAGTATGTGTATCTAAGGCAAAGATCTTTCTCTACATAGAAATACTGATGTTGTTGAGGCCTAGCTCAAAGCCCAGAATTTTCAGGGGCAGGTGTGAGGATGAAGAGATAGATGTGAAGAACAGTTCAACAAAGGCAGGATACATGCTCTTTGCCCTTGCTTTGCATAGTGGAGTGAAAAGTCCACATGTGAGGCTGTGTGTGTCTCATTTTTCCAAACTGGATCAAGCCAGCATGCTCTCTGAATTAACTGCTTCCTTTCTTTTCCATTAGCTCCTCCTGGGAGAGCATCTAGAGTCCTAACAAAGAGAGAAATGATGCCAAGCAACTCCACACTAAGATGGGAGTTAATAATGGCTGCTGAGCACACAGCCTTTCTTCCCAACATACTACTGGGAGATGAGCCATTAAAAGGTTTGTGCAGAGTAATATGGTAGTCAGTACACATCAACTCTTTTTCCATAATGGGCAAAACTTTATCTTTAGGAATTTAACTTTAGAATATTTGCTCAGAAATATTTCTGTTTTCAAAAGGAAAAAAAAAAAACCTTAAGAACAAAGTAAGGGGTCCATTACTAGGACAATAGTTAAAGAAATCATAGTATATCCGTATGACAGGATAAGAAGTGGTCATATGTTAACAGCCATATGTTAGAACATGGGGAAATGCCCATGATACTTTTCATAAATGAAGAAAGCAAAAACAGTACGTACACTATGATTTAATTTTTGCAAAAAACTATATTTCTATAGACTAATATCAGACACACACACATACACACACACACACATCCAAAAAGGACATTCAAAAAAACCATTAAGAGCAAATGTGGGTCTGTGGGCACCTGAGTGGCTCAGTCGGTTAAGCATCTGCCTTCAGCTCACGGTTTGATTTCAGAGTCCTAGAATCGAGTCCTGAGTCAGGCTCCCTGCTCCGTGGGGAGTCGGCTTCTCCCTCTACCCTTCTACCCTGCTCATGATCTTTCTCTCTCATTCTCTCACTCTCTCTCAAATAAATAAATAAAAACTTTTTTTTTAAAGTGGGTCTGCAATGGATGGCAAAAAAAACCCTCACATTTTACTTCATATCTTCTGATACTGTTTGAATTTCTGACCATTAAAGGACATTATTTATAATTAAAAATAAACATGATTAGATACAGAATTTGAGCCTGGAATGATTAAGAAGTTCTGGAGACTGATGGTCCTGATGGTTGCATGACAATGTAATGTGCTTGTGTCATGGAACTGTACAGTTAAAAATGGCTGAAATGGCCAATTATAGGTTAAGTGTATCTTACCATGTTAAAAATAAAACACAGTCCTTCTCAAGGGCATCTCTGCTACACAAGTAGGCAGTGGAGGCCTTAAAAATGAGGGGGGTAAGGGACTGTGAACATGTTTGTAAGCTTCCCTGGATCTAGCCCAGGGATAGTGTGCCTAGAGCAACGGATGACGTCCTGCAGTAATTAGGATAAGACAAAGATCACTCACAGCTGTGAGCATCACAGTAGGGTTCCCTTCGGTAAAGTAGACATTTAGGGGGAGGTTCTTCATCATATTTCTTAAGTCATATCACCATGACCACACCTCCTCCCCCACTTCGGTAATGACTTTTTCCCTTTAAGCTGACCCTGATGAGAATAATGTAGTATGTTAATGCCTGTGAATAAAGCTGCCTAAACATTTATCTAATTAGACTTGTGCCAGAATTCCTTGAGTCCATAGTCCATTTTCCAACCATTTAAGTGTATGAAACTGTAACTTTCAAGCTTACACATGCCATATTTGACACAAGAAACAGTTTACCAATATTGTAACATAGAAAGAAATAAGGGTCCAAGGCAAATTTGCAATTATACCATCAAAGAGTGTCTTTAGGGACATCTGGGCAGCTCAGTTAGTTAAGTGTCTGCCTAAGGCTCAAATCGTGATTCTGGGGTCCTGGGATGGAGTCCCTTGTCTGGCCCCCTGCTCAGTGGGGAGTCTGCTTTTTCCTCTCCCTCTAACCTCCCCCCCCCCCGCCCTTTGCTTTTGCTCTTGTTTGTGCTCTGTCTCTCTCAAATGAATAAATAAAAAATATTCTTTAAAAGATTTTTAAAAGATTTTACTTATTTATTTATTTGACAGAGAGCAAGAGAACAGAAGCAGGGGGAGTAGCAAAAGGAGAAGCAGGCTCCCCCACTGAGCAGGGGGCTTGATGCAGGGCTCCATCTCAGGGCCCTGGGATCGCGACCTGAGCCAAAGTCAGATGCTTAACCAACTGAGCCACCCAGGTGCCTCTGAGTAGATAAAAAATTTTAAAAAGAGAGAAATGTCTTTAATTTTAAAGGAACTAGTTAATAAACACTTATTGAGTGCTAACTGTTTTGACTAGGAAGGACCTACAAAGAAGTATAATTCAAATGCCTGAGTTTAAGGTGTTTCTACCTATAAAGGCAGTAACCGATACACAAAGCATTGGATTGAACTGAACTGAACTGGGTCAAGTTGGGTTAGATTGGTTTAGACTGAATTGGATGCTTTTCATTTGATACAACAAACATTTAACATCCACTAAAATACCTCACTGAGCAAGGTAGTGTGGGTTTGAAAAGGAAAATAAAACACTAATAAAACATGTTCCCCCTCCTACAAGATTCACAATTAAGGAGACGGCAAGACTGAGCTAGGTGAAATGCAAGTCACACTGTAATAGTGATATAATAAAGTTACAAACATAAACTGTGGAGAGGACTGAATTCAATCTGTGGCCATCAGACACAGAAGAGGTGAACATGGGAACAGACTAGAGGGGGGGTGGGATATTCAGGTTGCGAAAACAGCTTGAGCCAAGACCTGGAGCGTGGAATATTCCAGAGTGTTCAGGGAACCGAGTGATTCATTTCATCTACAGCATATTGTATAGTGGTGGGTGGGAGGGGGGGCAAAGCTCTCTGCTTGAGACGAATTAAGGGAAGGAGGCTGGGGCCAGAACCTGGAGGCACTTGTGAGGAATCACTGAGTGCACTGGCTGCAGAGGTTGGAGGGAACTCAGCTGTTCACTAGCAAATCTTTCATCCACCATTTCAAGCCATCCCCTCTCACCCAGGTTAGGGCACCTTTTTAACTTCTCTTTCCACTCTTTCCTCCTCTGATCTCTCTCTTAGCCCTCCATCACACAGCAGCAAGAGTGATTTTTTGGAGACCACAAATCAAATCATATCACATTTCTGCCCAGAATCTTTCCTTTGTTTCTTTCTCTTGTAAAGTAAGTTCAAAATGATAACATGACCTCAAGGCCATGCATGATAGGGGCCCCACCTCTCTGGTCTCATCTTGCACAAAGACACCCTATCTCTTCTGTAATGCTTCAGTCCACCTGAACTGCTCTTTCCTGATCCTAGACTGCTCTGCAGTGTCTCTGTGACAGTTGAAATGCTGGAAAAATAGCAAGTGGTCAATACGTAGATGCAGAAGAAAGTAGGGACTGCATCCCTGCATGCCGACACGAACTGCCTCTCACAAGAGTCATCTAAAGTATGATGAACGCTTGCGCAAGAGACTCCCTATGCTTCCTGGAGAGAAGATGGATGGGCACAGAGGGAAAAAGATCCTGAGGAAGACTAGGAAGATTTTAGGGCAGGAACAAGGGCATCACTGAACTGACCTTCCACGGAGTTCATATTGGACAAGAGAGGTCAGCAGGGGGATACAGTCTGAAAGCACAGTGAAGGCTGATCAGGATCCCAGGGAAGGTGAGAGACACATGCTCATGAGATTGTGAGTGCAGAGGGTTTAGGAAGGTCAGAATCACAGAAGAGAGAGAGGGGGAAGCAGGCTCCCTGCCGAACAGAGAGCCCGATGTGGGGCTCGATCCCAGGACCCTGAGATCATGACCTGAGCCGAAGGCAGAGGCTTAACCACTGAGCCACCAGGTGCCCCCTTGCTGCTGTTTATTTTTCATCACCACAAACTAGATCATCACCTCCTAGGGCAGGGACCAGGTATGTTTCAGTGTAATACTTAGTGTCTGTCATAATCGGAGATACTCCCTAAATATTTGGAGAAGAAATGAATGATTGGGTCTGCACCCCACTGTATCTCAACTACCCTTTCCAATTTGAAGGGCCCCTACTTCTAGCAGTTGTGTAGAATGGATGTAGAACCCTTGACATTGGCAAGACATAGCTGTGAAGACAAGAGTTTTAGCAAGCTGTCAAACCCTGGATTATATACAATTGTTTGTATTTTTCTTTAGTTGTTTAATTTGTTCTCTCCACTCTGAAAGTCTCTGTACTTCAAGGGCAAGCGCCAATTCCTATGTAATACTTCATTCCTATTCCTACTGCATCTAACATAATGCCGGGAAAATAGTAAGTAGATGGTTAGCAGCCTTGAAGGGAGGTTTGTAGTTAGACTTTTGTAGTCACACAGAAGTGCCTCTCCCAGGGATTTTGGTATCTTACTCAGTTTTTTCGTCTGCAAAATAAGGACAAAAACCAGCAAAGGGGCCCCTGGGTGTTTCCCTCAGTTAAGCCTCCCACTCTTGATTTCTGCTCAGGTCTTGATCTCAGGGTTGGTCAGGAGATCAAGCCCTGCCTTGGGCTCCCTGCTGGGAGTAGAGCTTACTTTAAAAAAAAAAAAAAAAGATCAGTATATGGTTTGTTTGTAGGGGTGATGTCCAACTTAAAGGAAATAATGTATAAAACCCTTATCAGAGCCATGCACACAGCACCTCATACATGGTGGCTAAAAAGAAACATTTTTTATCTGCTATTGGGGCTGTGGAAGCTGCAGTTGCATTTAGAGTTTGCTGTCGTTTGCATCAGTGCCACTGTCTCCTTGGTACCATTGCTCAAGGAACATTTCCTTTCCTGGTTTGCTTCAGTAGCAGTGATTCCTGACCCCAGGGCCACTTTTTCTTAAAACCAAGTAGGTCTGCATGCTCCCTCAGGGGTGCTGACCTGGGTGTGCACAGCCCCATGCCGCCCTCTGGCGGTGGGATTTTGGGCTACCCCTTCCCTACCTTGGACTTTCTCAGCGCGATGCTGACTTTAAGGTACAGATAAACTGTAGTGAGACACCAGTCAGGAGATTCCCTGGGATTACAGGTAGTGTGAGGGGTGTATTGCACCCATTGTTCAGTTCTCCCTCATTCCTCTTATTGCCATGTGCCCACCTCCGTGCAGGGAATGGTGATCAGGTTGTACAATATGCCCCACTGAAAAACTCAGGTTATAAGATCTTGGAGCTCAGCTGAGGTGGTTCAGAGACTCTCTGTAAGATCACACAGCTCAACTATAAATTTGGCCTCTTAAGTCCTTTATGATGGCCACCTGCCAGATCACTTTCCCTTGTAAGGAAAAAGTCAAGGTACTTTTTCCTTGTCACCAAGTCACCCTACTGTAACTTATGTAACTTCCTTGGGGAAGCCGTCAGCATTATCTCAGCTGAAATTAATCTAAATGGCCACAGTAGACTCAAGAGCCATCTTCATTTCTTCCCTTTTCCTCATCTTCACATCCAATACATAAGCAGACCCTTTGGTTTTCCACATCATGTACCTGTCTGCTGTTCTCCACGTTGTCTGGTTCTACACACCACCATCCACTATCTGTAGCCTGGACCACACAACAGCTGTCCCCTAATGGCTTTCTGCTTTTTCTCTCCTCCCATCAGCTGGCAGGAGCAGGAGTCAGATCACAGATCAGTCCTGCTTGAAACCCTTCTTATTGCATTTACAATAAACCAACCCTTCACCAAGATCTACGTCGTCTCCGTGGGACTCTCTCGGTTCGCCATATTCCCTACAACCTTCACCTTTGTCCTTTCCGGACTCTGTGCCTGGAATACTCTAACGTGTAATCCTCTCGTGGCTGGCTCTTCCCCTTCCTTCATTTCAGCCTAGATATCACCTCCTAGGCCTGCAGCAACCACCCTATCTAACACCGCCTCTCTCCCCATTATTCTTCTTCCCTCATTATTCTTGGTCATGTCTCTCTCCTAATTTCCTTCATAGCAGCGATCATTATTTGCAATTATCTTCTTTCTTTGTTTAATGAATGTCCTGCATTGGCAATAACTTCCAGGAGAGCAGAGCACTTGCCTCCCCACTGCTATATTCTGAATGTCTCATACATAATGGATTCTCCAGAAAGTGCTTATTGTGAAGAGGAACAGCACTTTTCATCTAGGGCACTGGCTCACTTTCCACAACTTGCAGCTGCTTTCCTGCCGGGTCCAACCACATGGAATCGTCTTAATCAGACTGGGCTCTTATGTCGGTTGACTGAGTGAATGAGCACGTGCAAGAGATCTCATTTTCCCCATAGCATGCCCTGTGTGGGTGTTTATACATGCACAGACCTAATTTTGTGTATTTATACAAAATCACATATCTTCCACAATAGTTAGTGGATTTGTATTCCTTCTCTTATTCATCATTGTAAGTCACAGTAACAAGATTTGATAGTACTAAATGCCATCCCATTACATTAATACAAACTTGGTATGTTTATTTGGTGAGGGTGTCTCCCTGAAACTAGGCATTCAGGAATTATTTCCAAGAAAAATAATTGAATAGGGAAAGAGACTGCAGTTGCCATTAAAATTAAAACCAGAAATCATTTTGTGCATGTTACTCTTCTCTGGTTCCACCTCCAGCAATGATTGGAAACAGGTTCTTAAGGGTGAGTAATAGGAATGAATGTCACAAGAGTCAGAAATAATGAACCAATATCTTTCAGAAACACAGCCGCCACAGAAAGAAGACTGAGTAGGAAAATTGTGCACATGTGAAAAAATAAACATCCCGGTAAAGAACTACTCAGGCCCATCATAATATGTACACACAGCATCATGTCTCCTTTTGACTCAGCAACAGTAATCTGGTTACACAAGAGTGAAATTTCAGTCCAGCCTGGCCCATGGTGTAGAAGGTGCTGAATCACCTGCCTGGGGGAAGTTGCAAACACTTAGCACTTTCAAAGGCACAAGAAAGCCAGGAGAATTAGTCTAGCCCACTAAGCACTTAACAGCTGATTGTGCCAAGCTCTTTTTAGAGCAGATCTGCTTTCACAAATGCACACAATTTACTCTCCCTACACATTTCCCTTCTATCTTTTCCTACTTCTTGGTGGCATGTCCCATGGAAAGAAGGTAAGTTGAGAAGGGAAGGAATGGGGATGAAGGACATTCTCCTAGATCTGTCATCTCTACTACCTAGTTAAGCAGGGATTAGTTAAGCTAGGATTCCATCTCTGGGGTCTTACTCCTCTTCAGAGTAAAAATGCATTTATGTTGGTTTAGATAACAAATACTTCTTTTCACCTTCATTTTTTTTTTAACCTTTCATTTGAACGTCTGCTGCTCAATATGCGAGAAAGATCTACTTTCTAATTCAAGATTTGAATGTTTTAGGAAACCCTGTTTCAAAGACACATTTGGGATGGGGTGGCTAACAATGATGAAAAGTCAAGGTTAATTGCATGGCCTAACGTGCTGCCTGTATCTAAGTAAGAATTTGAAAAGAGGTTTTTATCAAGACACATCAGGCATGACATTTATTCAGATGACCTAACTTTCCTCTTCAAGAATGATGAGTCACAGAAAGTTTATCTGCTGTGGTCTATGTTTGCTGAAGGGGAGGTTCTATGAAGTAAGATGGGATTCAGCTTCAGATGACAAAGTTCTAAAGTGACTTCAGTTGAAGGGTAAAGCTCACAAACTCTGGCCTCAGTAAAGTTCAGAGAACAAGGAGCAGGACTGATACACTCTGAAAAATACCTATTTATCAAAGAAGTTTCTTTCCAAGCTACATTTCACACAACAGCTTTGCAAATGCTTTCATCATGCAATTTAACAATCTGAACCAGATAAGTTTTCAGCGAAGGTCAAGAATGATCTGTATAAGAGGCTAAGTAGTGTGTGTGTGTGTGAGGAGTCTGACTTCTTAGCCTCTAAATTTGCCTCTCTGCCATATTACCTTGTAACTTTGGGGGGAATTCTTTCATCTTGCTAAGCCTCCATTTTCTGGTGATAAAATGTGGATAAAAAAATTCCTGGCTGACCCACCTCTCTACCTGGGTGGTTCATGTAAAACGAAAGCTTTTGGAAAATGATAGAGGATTTTAAAAAATGTAAGATATGCTGAGGGCTAGGGTGATGATGGTGTCAATGGTGATGGCCATTGTCTGGGGATCCAAAGATATGGGTACTCAGGTCTCTGCCCAAAGCCACTAAAAGGAATGGCTTGAGGGAGCCAGATATGTCATGACCCTGAAGAACAGGCAAGCAGCTTCAGCCACAGGTATAATTCTTAGTATGTACCAAATCTAAGGGAACAAGATTCATCCATGTTTCAACACAACACCACAGATTGTCCAGAATGTCACACTCCAGAATGTGACACCAGTCACATGACAGTCCTTCTGAGTGCACTGAGTTAAAAGGTAATGGAGTGAGAGAAGCTTGGGTCAGAATCTCAAGTCTACCCTCAATTAGTCAGGTAGCCTTGGACAGGTAACTTAACATTTAATTTTTAATTTTTTTTATTTTTTAAATTAACAGATAATGAAATGGATTTTTGGTATACAGTTCTATGAATTTGGACACATACATAGATTCATGAAGCTACCACTACCATTAGGACATAGAATAGTTCTATCATAACCCCCCCCCACCATAAAACTTCTACATGCTTTCCCTTTGTACTCACATCTTCCTGCCACTTATAATCCATGGTGACCAGGGAGCTGTGCTCCATTACCAGAATTTTGTCTTCAAAAATGTCATATGGTTGGAATCATATTATAGTAACATTTTGAAACTAGTTTATTTCACTCAGCACAATACCTTCAAGAGTCTCTAAGTTGTTACCTATTTTAATAGCTTGCTCCTTTTAAATGTTGTTCCTTTTAAATACTTCCATTTTATGGACATACCACAATCTGTTTATCCATTTATCTGTTGAAGGGCATTTGGGTAGTTTCAAGTTTTTTGGAAATTATGAATAGAGCTGCTATCAAAACAGGAGTGTGTAGGTTTTTCAGTGGACCCACATTTTCATTTCTCTAGAGATGATTACCTTTTTTCTGTGCTAGGACCAGATAGTAAATGTTTTAGCTTTGTGGGCCATGTAATCTCTGAGGCAACTAGTTGCCACTAGTGCAAAAGCAGGCGCAGACAATATGTAAAGAAGTAGTGTAGCTGTGTTACAATAAAACTTTATTTACAAAAAAAAAGTAAGCAGAGTGGAGGATTTGGTCTGCTGGCCACAGTTCACCAATCTCGTTGAATTATAACAATTCAATGTTATAAATACCGAGGACTCAGATTGCTGGATCATATGATAGACATATTTTTAACTTTGTAGTAAGACATCAAAATGTTTTTCAGAGAGGCTATCTTATTTTGCATTATCATCAGCAAGGTGTTAAGGTTCCAGGTTGTTCCACACCCTTACCAGCGCTTAGTACTGTCAGTGTCTCTCATCTTAGCATTCTAACAGGCGTGCAGTGACATTTCATAGTGGCATTAATCTGCATTTTCCTAATGGCTAATAATGTTCAACATCTTTTCATGTGAATATTGGCCATCTTTATATTCTCTTTCCTGAAGTGTGTGATCCAGTCTTTTGCTTGCTTTTTAATTGGGTAGGTAGTTTTCTTACTGTTGAATTTTGAGATGTCTTTATATGTTCTGAACTAAGTTCCCTTTTAAATATATTATTTGCAACTATTTCCTCTCAGTTTGTGTCTTATCTTTTAAATTTTTTTTCTTTTTAAAGATTTTTATTTATTTATTCGACAGAGAGAGAGATCACAAGCAGGCAAAGAGGCAGGCAGAGAGAGAGGAGGAAGCAGGCTCCCTGCCAAGCAGAGAGCCCGATACGGAGCTCGATCCCAGGACCTCGGGACCATGACCTGAGCCGAAGGCAGAGGCTTTAACCCACTGAGCCACCCAGGCGCCCCTCTTTTAATTTTTTTAACAGTGTCATCTGCAGATAAAATTTTATAACTTTGATGAACTCCAAAAATGTTTTTTTTTTAATGGATACTGCTTCTGGTGTTTTTGTCTATGATCTCTTTGCCTAACCCAAGATGTCATGAGGATTTTCTCCAGTGCTTTCTTCTGAAAGTCTCATAGTCCTACATTTTTTTTTTGTATCTATGTAGGTGGATCTATGATCCATTTTAAGTGTTTCATATAGTGTAAGGCTGAAGTTGAGCTTTCTTTTCTATATAAATTTCTAATGGCTTATTTGAACAACTGTTGTTGAACAGACTATGTTTTTCCATTTAACTGTCTTTGTACCATTGGTAAAAATGAACTGGCCAATTTTAACGTGGTATCCTGGGACACAAAAAGGATATGAGTGGAAAAACTGTGATAAAATCTAATGAAGTCTAGAAGTCAGTTAATAGCAGGGGCCATTGTTAATTTCTTATTTTTACAAAATGTACCATGGAAATGTAAGATGTTAACAAAAGGGAAACTGGAAGAAGGGTATATAGGAATTCTGTATTATCTTTGGAACTTTTCTATAAATCTTAAGTTATTCCCAAATAAACATCTTATTTTAAAAAAATAAATTGACCAGGGGCACCTGGGTGGCTCAGTGGGTTAAAGCCTCTGCCTTTGACTCAGGTCATGATCCCAGTGTCCTGGGATTCAGCCCCGCATCGGGCTCTCTCCTCAGCAGGGAGCCTGCTTCCTCCTCTCTCTCTACCTGCCTCTCTGCCTACTTGTGATCTCTCTGTCAAATAAATAAATAAAAAATCTTTAAAAAAATAAATAAATTGGCCATATTTTTGTGGATCTATTTATAGGCTCTCCATTCTGTTCCACTGATCTATGTGCCTAATCCCGCACCAATCCCACAGCCTTAATTACTATGGTGGCTTCACAGTTACTGAACAATTTATAAACTTTATTTTGTTGGGTGAATCTCCCCTACAAATTATAAATTCTGGAAGGACAGGCATACAGGCAGAAGTCGAGTCCTTCTTATTTATTAGTGAATCCCAGCACCATGTCTGGGACAGGGCAAACACTGAATAAATTTCTCTTGTCAAGTGAGTTAAAGAAATGAACCTTAGTGGCTGACTGACAGAACCATACATCTCAACCAGTGATTCTGCTTCCACGGGTCTGCCAAGCCACTGGGAATTTCCAGTACAGAGCTGAGTAAACATGGATGTCTCTCAGGAGAGGTGAGATTGCTATCTGTGAGTTATGGTGGGTTTACTTTGTTACTTCTTCCCATCCTCCGACTCTCTTACTTCAGTCCCTTTTCCCCCTGTGTCTTTTCTTT
Source organism: Enhydra lutris kenyoni (assembly GCF_002288905.1). Taxonomy (NCBI): domain Eukaryota; kingdom Metazoa; phylum Chordata; class Mammalia; order Carnivora; family Mustelidae; genus Enhydra; species Enhydra lutris. Next base: position 2,240,839 of record NW_019154134.1, read on the forward strand.
CTGTCCTATGGCATTTGTGACCTTACTATTAAGGAGTTCCAGGTCACAGGTGTCCAAGAGCTTAACATGCCCACCTGGGAGATGATGCAGGTAAAGCTTTTAGCACAGAGCCCAGAACACAATATACATTCTGCAAATGTTAGCCTTAGCTACTATTTATAATCATTTAAAAAAATCAGATTTGAGGGGTGCCTGGGTGGCTCAGTGGGTTAAGCCGCTGCCTTTGGCTCAGGTCATGATCTCAAGGTCCTGGGATCGAGCCCCACATCGGGCTCTTTGCTCAGCGGGGAGCCTGCTTCCTCCTCTCTCCCTACCTCCCACTCTGCCTACTTGTGCTTTCTCTCTCTCTCTCCGACAAATAAATAAATAAAATCTTTTAAAAAAAAAAATCAGATTTGAATTTTTTACTTAACCGCCAAATTATTTTATTCATTCATTCATTCATTCATAAAATATATATTCTTTGACAGAATGTATAGCCTTTAAACTACAATCCAGGCGTTTTGCTAGGAGCTGAAGATATGATCCTGCCCTACATTATTTGAATTAACGTTCCAACCAATTTACTTCACATATTCAAACCTAATTCACTGTGAAGACCTTGACTCATATAGGTTATACATTTGACTTAGAAGCAAAACTTTTAAAGAAACCCTATCCAGAAACCAACAAAGTAGCTCTGTGTTACTTTTCATAGTTACTGTAATTGGTTTGTGATTTCCAAGTAATGTCAGAAATATGAAAGAGGAAAGAGCTAATTCTGGCAGGGTTATTGAGGGGACGAAGCAGAAATGGGTACAGGTGGCTTCAGAGCTCTTCTAGCTCCAGGATGTGATTACTGTTTCTTTACCCACTCACATATGCAGAATAATCCAGCAACACACACACACACACACACACACACACACACACACACACACACAATCCCTAATGTAATTAATGACTTTGACTCTTATTATGTCTTCAACTCTCAAAGAAAAATGGGGGAAAAAGTATTCAGTGAATATTTAGCCATTTACGGAAAATTATTTTCAACTCTCACCTCAGGTAGCTTATGGAGGTCCCATTATTGAAAAACCCTTTTTCATTCTGCATCATACAAACTTCCCATACCTGCACCATTGTGTTCATGTACACGTTTGTCAGCCTCTGGTGTAATGCTCATCTAATAACCCAAAGAGGATCTTTGGTCTCCTCCTTCCGATCAAATCAGGCATCAAGTAAACATTTCTGGTTTCTGCCTTTGTTATCTCCATTGGCTAGAAGAAATGGAGTTATGCACTAGAGAAGTTAATTAGACATTTTCCTCCTGTAACTATACCTTGCATCTTGAATACTTTGATCTCAGTTAAACTACATCCTTAGCCAATTAACAGTAAACAGTGAAGAAACTATGTTAGTTGTTGAAAATAAAGTTTCCCAGCAAAGCCAACTCATTACACATAGGCAACCATGCTCTTTGAAACCAATTTCCTACAAAGACTAATAAGACAAACTGCTTTTTCTGAATGTTTGCCTCTCAGATATATCTAATTCTGTTTACAGTGATATCTTCCCAGTACAATGTTCCTCTGATCTTACAAACTCACAAGAAACATGGCGAATTGAATATCTATGTCATTCCTGAGCACCAAGTGGAAACATTCATTCCATCTCATCAGATCCAGGATTAACATATCCAGTAAGGTTCTGTCACTATCCTGGATCTTATACTTCACATAATTTGCATAATTTGAACATAAATCTCGTAGTGTTGGAAGTTTTTACAGACAAGCACAGAAACTTCCTTGGGATCACTATGCTAATATTTAATAAAGTTCTACAGAGTAATACCACCAGTTTTTTTTTGTTTTGTTTTGTTTTAAAGATTTTATTTATTTATTTGACAGAGAGAGATCACAAGTAGGTAGATAGGCAGGCAGAGAGAGAGAGAGGAGAAAGCAGGCTCCCTGCCAAGCAGAGAGCCCGATGTGGAACTCGATCCCAGGACCCTGAGATCATGACCTGAGCCGAAGGCAGAGGCTTAACCCACTTAGCCACCCAGGCGCCCAATACCACCAGTTTTGTAGATATCTGTCTTCTTTATTTTGCCACAGGAAAAAAAACCTATCTTTAAATACTAAATAGTACTGGCACAGAAATTATATATTCAACATCCCTCACACTCAGCCATATTTTCAGCTAGGTAATCTTTAATTTTCAAAGTGTATTGGTCACAATTCCTATTTTCATTCATGGGTATAAGAAGGGCAACTGTCCATTGGCTATAGATGACAGAAAATATCTGCTTCAGTGAGAGGAAATTTCTATTAGTCAGGGCATGGTCACAATGCTGAAAAATAAGTGAACTAGTAGGCACTGAAGAGTTACTATGTAAGGATGATGTCTTTGTTAAAAATAACCTCTGGAGGGGTGCCTGGGTGGCTCAGTGTGTTAAGCCTCTGCCTTCAGCTCAGGTCATGGTCTCAAGGTCCTGGGATTGAGCCCACATCCAGCTATCTGCTCAGCAGGGAGCCTGCTTCCCCTCCTCTCTCTGCCTGCCTCTCTGCCTGCTTATGATCTCTCTCTCTCTCTCTCTCTCTGTGTCAAATAAATAAATAAAATCTCTAAAAAAAAAAATACCTCTGCTGAATGATATGATTGGTCAGTCAGTGAGAAAACTTGCATTCATTAAATGATTCATTCAACACTTACTTATTGAGCACCATATGCCATGCACTGAGCCAGGTGCTGGTGTGTGATGGATAGCCTAAGCTGACCCTAAAAGAAAATGACCCTATACCTTGGGATAAAACCCATCATCGGCTTCTATGGTCACCCAATTATTTGGCAGACAACAACTGACCACCTGTTGTGTGCTCAGCACTGTATTTGTGTCTAGATAAAGGAAAACAGGGAGCTAACGACCATTATGTGCTTACCGTATCTCTTTCTATAGTCTTTACGTGTATCAGTGCATTAATCCCCCAGGAAAATACCCACCTATAAGGTAGGTCTGTTCTTCACATCCATTTTGCAGATGAGGAAATATGGCATAGTATGGTGCCCAAGGTCATACTAATAGTGAGTTGTGGTTTGTGTGGCTCTTCTGTCCACCACACAATCTACTATTACAGAGAAGACAGAAAGCCAAGTTCCTGTGCTCAAAGACCTTAATATTTATCTGGGAAGCCAATATTTACTAACACAAGATAAGTAAAAGGCTTTTTCAAAGTCATGTCTGCATAACCGTGGTTTGTGGTTTTTAATACAGTAGTAAAGGGATGCAGTATAGGTGTGGTCAAGTGGGACGGGGCAGATCCTGCAAAGCTCTGCAGGAACAAGGGGCACAGGCTTCAGAAACAGTCATGGGTTCCAATGTGACTCTGCCACCTCTTCATGTCTCCCATCCTCATCTATAATACAGATGTGGGTGCACCCATCAAGGGCTACTCTGAAGATCAAATGGGGTAATACAGGTAAAGTCTGGCACACAATAAGCACTCAGCAGATGTTAGTTAGCTCTTGTGAGGGAAAAGGTTTTCAGATGGACCTTCGCGATTTTCGTGTGTACAGACTGGCACAGAAAAGGCATGGGGGGAGGGGTGGGCAATATGTGCAGGGATTCAGAATTAGAAATAAGCAGACATTCTCGAATTCGACCTAGTATGCACCCTTCCCCTTCCTCGTTCTTGGCACTCCACAATCATTCTGGATGTGCTGGATTCCAAATAACAAAATTAAAGACTTGGTGATGAGAACACACGTGCATATACACGTGCACGCACACAGAGAAACAGTAACACACCCAAATCTGTACCTGAGGGTTTGACAATTTAGTACTGACTCAGCCAGATGGTGTTTTGCCTAAGCTCATCTCTAGCAGGTATGGGAGCTCTCATGAAAGCCCACATAAAGTAAATTTCAGTGTTAGTAACGTTTAGTCATTCACTGGCCTGTTATGCTAGCCCGTACACTCATTTCCAGAAAGAATGAAAGCAGTTTCCAGTCCAATTAAGCAATCAATTGGTAGTTTCGTTGGATGTTTACGCCAGGCCTAATACTGTTCTTGCTTCTTTCCTTCTTCCTAGATTAATAGGGAGACGTTGTAAGACTCTGGTTAATTGCCCGTGAATGTGCAATGTGGAATGGTTAATACAACAAATACTGGCTGGGACCAGTGAAACAGAACACCTGCTCTTTAGGCACGTTATACAAAATGGTACTGGAGGTACAAGACATACACGTATCATGCCAGGCCTTCGAAGCAAATGTTTCCCTCATGAGACCTGATTATTTCAAACAGGCAGCATTTCCTTTTATTTTGCTTTTTAAATATTTCTTCATTGGTCTCCAATGTCCAGCTTACAGAAGAAATGGGAGCTTATAATTGCCAGACAAAAAGGATGCAAACAAATGTCACCTAAGAAAGAATATTTAGGAAATATTAATGAGAAACATGTGGGATCTACTTAGGGCAGAGTGTAAGATTTTGCTGGAGTTGAGAATATTGGGAAAGTTTTCAAATAATGTGTTTTCTAGGAATCAGAGACTCTGTTGTGCTAATAACAATGTCATGCCAAGTCATTCCCATTAACCCCAATTATGTAAAATGACAGTATTTGCTATAAGCAACTGACCGATTTAAATCCAATTTTTAAAGCTAAGATCTCAATTTTTAAAGCTAAGATTTAAAGCTAAGGGCGTTCTGATATAGCACTGTCAGGGTGGGGAAAACCAAATAGAAGACATTTTAGGTGAAATGGGAAACAAAGTAGAGGCTCTAGGAGTTGGAAGAAATTTTAGAGGGCATTCAGTTGCAACACTTCACATTAGCCTTTATGCAATGTCTCTTTGTAGCACATTATTCGGTTCTTACCGTCAAGTGTTAGGTGGGAAATCCTGGTTCTGGAACTTAAGTCCCAGAAATTGCCTTCACTGAGCTCTACTGAAGAGTATCTTTATAGTGTTTGTCAAATCTCCTTGGAGTCAGCTCTGGTTGATGTTGGAGGCCTAGCCCTGAAGAATGAACATAATTATATTGATGTTGATAGGAACACAACAGAGTGATGATAATAAATAATGTTTGGTTACAAGCGCTATCTTAGATCCTGTACATGATGGAAACCAGGCACTGTTTCTGACTGGGAGCATCTAATTAAATGTTATGAGTTTTGTCTCAAAGAGGTTAAGATTGATGATATGCTATCAACCCTAGAGTTTTCCAAATGCTTTTTTTGATTCTGTATTGCAAAAACTCAAGTAAATTTGTTTGCCTTCAGTCATTTACTTGGAGCCTTGAACAGTTTTGATATTTTTGCCATGTCAAAAACTGAGGGGAAGCCCCTATGACCCAGCTTGGTACTTCTCAGACTTTCAGTAGGAATGAATGAACATATTTATCATTGTCAGATTTAAAGTCAAATTATAATGTGAATGACTCCTCTTCAGCCACTCCTCAGGCAGAGAGAAACCCTGCAGACTGACCACCCTCCACATCCTCTGGAGAAAGCAAGCCCTAGCTTGACTGGGGATAGCAAAGGGCAAAATATGCACAGAGCTCAGAGATACCCACTAGTGTCCAAGACGGGGAACATTTGGGATGAGAGGGCTTTTATGTGAAACTCACCTGAGTTGAGGACACTGTCGCTGGGTGACCTGAGTCTCATTGTCCTTATCTTGGAGGCACATTTTTATGGAGCAGTGATACCTAAATACATTCAGGTATGTGAAAGACACATGGTGAGCCACAGATGTAGCTGGTAGGAGTGATGAAGTCACACAGACTCGGTTTCTATTCTCAGGTCTGTCACTTACTAAGTTATCACCCTGATCTGACTATTTAGATTCCCTGTGCACCTCAGTTTCCTTGTTGGTAAAAGGGGTTGCACAATAGTAACTATTCCAAAGGCTGATGTGAGGAATGAATTCTATTAAGTGGAAAATTCATTAAAAGCATGTAAATCAAAACCATATTGAGATACCACCTTATACCAGTTAGAATGGCCAAAATCAACTAGACAGTAAACAACAAGTGTTGGAGAGGATGTGGAGAAAGGGGAACCCTCTTATACTGTTGGTGGGAATGCAAGTTGGTGCAGCCACTTTGGAAAAGAGTGTGGACATTCCTTAAGAAATTAAAAATAGAGCTACCCTATGACCCTGCAATTGCACTACTGGGTATTTGCCCCAAAGATACAGATGCAGTGAAAAGAAGGGCCATAAATACCCCAATGTTCATAGCAACAATGGCCACAGTTGCCAAACTGTGGAAAGAGCCAAGATGCCCTTCAACACATGAATGAATAAAGAAGATATGGTCCATATATACAATGGAATATTATGCTTCCATCAGAAAGGATGAATACTCAACTTTTGTATCAACATGGATGGGACTGGAGGAGATTATGCTGAGTGAAATAAGTCAAGCAGAGAGAGTCAATTATCATATGGTTTCACTTACTTGTGGAGCATATGGAACAACACAGAGGACATTGGGAGATGGAGAGGAGAAGTGAACAGGGGGAAATTGGAGGGGGAGACAAACTAAGAGAGACTGTGGACTCTGAGAAACAAACTGAGGGTTTTGGGGGGGGGTTGGGTAAACCTCATGGTGGGTATTAAGGAGGGCATGTATTACATGGAGCACTGGGTGTGTTGCATAAACAACGAATCTTGGAACACTGAAAAAATAAAATAAGGTTAAAAAAAAGACATGTAAATACTTTTTCATGTGTCCCCAGAGTACCTGGCCTAGTGCTAGCCACAGAAACACTTCTTCAGTGAGTGGCTGATAAATGGAATATACCAAGATTCTGGCATGAGTTTACTTTTGCAAATGTCCTACAGGAATGCCAGTGGGAAGACATGCAAAGGATGGGAGCAGAGGTGAAGTTGGGAGGACCTTCACTTCTCTTGTTCTTCCTTTTTTCTTTGAAGGATGACATAGAATACTGGTGTCAGCCTGTTGCTTTAGCTTCAGTGACACCCCTTCATGCTATAAATATGTATATATATACATACAGATGTATATATATACATTTATATATACATGTATATATTTATACATACATGTGTATATAAACCAAGACCTACCGGCCCATGTTAATACCTAGGACTTCCCCAATTCCACTAAATAATTCCTTCACACATCATCCTCTATGAGAAAACAACATATATTTTAGGGACTTATTTGTCCGTATATTTGGGGCAATGCTAAAAAAAGAACTGGTGAAATTTAGTGCTTCCATTTCCCAAAGTGGTCACCCTGCCTTGTAATTTCACCAGGAAAGAGAAATTACTAGATCCACTACATGTACCACGTAGACATTATAAGGCAGCTTGTGCTCAAGCCCCTGGCTCTGCAAATTAAAGTGAGTTGGTTTCTAGTCTCCACTCTGCCACCTGGGGTTAGTAGTCACTCAACCTCCTGGGCTTCAGTGTCCTCATCTGTCAAATGGGGATACCAGTACCCACCTCTTATGATTACTGTGCCGAATTCCCAAGAAGATGCGTATAAGGCACATAAGACAGCTTGGCAGCCAAGTCAACAAATGGTGGTCATCATTATGACTACAGTCATTAGATGCCTTTCTTTTTAGACTGCTGAAGTGAAAGGTTGTTATAGGTTATCACAATAGGATTCTTGCAACCTGGTATTTCCCAGTTCATCTTAAGAATGGTCGTCCGGCGACTTGAGAAGATGGCGGAGAAGTAGCAGGCTGAGACTACTTCAGGTATCGGGAGATCAGCTAGATAGCTTATCTAAAGATTGCAAACACCTGCAAATCCAACGGGAGATTGAAGAGAATAAGAACAGCAATTCCAGAAACAAAAAATCAACCACTTTCTGAAAGGTAGGACTGGCGGAGAAGTGAATCCAAAGCGGCGGGAAGATAGACCGCGGGGGGAGGGGCCGGCTCCCGGCAAGCGGCGGAGCAACGGAGCACAAAATCAGGACTTTTAAAAGTCTGTTCCGCTGAGCGACATCGCTCCAGAGGCTTAACCGGGGTGAAGCCCAGGCGGGGTCAGCGCGGCCTCAGGTCCCGCAGGGTCACAGAAGGATCGGGGGTGTCTGAGTGTCGCAGAGCTTACAGGTATTAGAACGGGGAAGCCGGCTACAGAGACAGAGCCGAGGAGTGAGCTCTAAGCTCGGGGTTACCTTGAACCGGTCGCAGGCTCGGTCAGCTCGGAGGGCGACCAGAGGCCAGGGTGACGGGAGTAATTGGGCGCTGTTCTCTGAGGGTGCACTGAGGAGTGGGGCCCCAGGCTCTTGGCTCCTCCGGGCTGGAGACCAGGAGGCCGCCATCTTCATTCCCGCCCTCCGGACTCTACGGAAAGCGCTCAGGGAGCAAATGCTCCCGAAAGCAAACCCGAGCAGATTACTCAGGCCGCCCCTGGTAAGGGCGGTGCAACTCCACCTGGGGCAAAGACCCTTGAGAATCACTACAACAGGCCCCTCCCCCAGAAGATCAACAAGAAACCCAGCAGGGACCAAATTCACCTACCAAGGAGTGCAGTTTCAATACCAAGGAGAGCAGCGGAATTCCAGAGAAGGAGAAAGCAAAGCACGGAACTCATGGCTTTCTCCCCATGATTCTTTAGCCTTGCAGTTAATTTAATTTTTTTTCTTTTTCAATTTTTTTTTCTTCTTCTGCTAAATTTTTTTAACTTTTACCCTTTTCTTTTTTAACGTTTTTAACTAGTTTGTCTAATATATATATATTTTTTTCTTTTTTATATTTTTTCTTTATTCGTTTTCTTTTTTAAATTGTTTCTTTTTTTTTTCTGAACCTCTTTTTATCCCCTTTCTCCCCCCCACGTTTTGGGGTCTCTTCTGATTTGGTTAAAGCGTATTTTCCTGGGGTCTTTGCCACCCTTTTAGTATTTTACTTGCTCCTTCATATACTCTTATCTGGACAAAATGACAAGGCGGAAAAATTCACCACAAAAAAAAGAACAAGAGGCAGTACCAAAGGCTAGGGACCTAATCAATACAGACATTGGTAATATGTCAGATCTAGAGTTCAGAATGACGATTCTCAAGGTTCTAGCCGGGCTCGAAAAAGGCATGGGAGATATTAAAGCAACCCTCTCGGGAGATATAAAAGCCCTTTCTGGAGAAATAAAAGAACTAAAATCTAACCAAGTTGAAATCAAAAAAAGCTATTAATGAGGTGCAATAAAAAATGGAGGCTCTCACTGCTAGGATAAATGAGGGAGAAGAAAGAATTAGCAATATAGAAGACCAAATGACAGAGAATAAAGAAGCTGAGCAAAAGAGGGACAAACAGCTACTGGACCACGAGGGGAGAATTCGAGAGATAAGTGACACCATAAGACAAAACAACATTAGAATAATTGGGATTCCAGAAGAAGAAGAAAGAGAGAGGGGAGCAGAAGGTATATTGGAGAGAATTATTGGAGAGAATTTCCCCAATATGGCAAAGGGAACAAGCATCAAAATCCAGGAGGTTCAGAGAACCCCCCTCAAAATCAATAAGAATAGGTCCATACCCCGTCACCTAATAGTAAAATTTAAAAGTCTTAGTGACAAAGAAAAGATCCTGAAAGCAGCCCGGGAAAAGAAGTCTGTAACATACAATGGTAAAAATATTAGATTGGCAGCAGATTTATCCACAGAGACCTGGCAGGCCAGAAAGAGCTGCCATGATATATTCAGAGCACTAAACGAGAAAAACATGCAGCCAAGAATACTATATCCAGCTAGGCTATCATTGAAAATAGAAGGAGAGATTAAAAGCTTCAGGACAAACAAAAACTGAAAGAATTTGCAAACACCAAACCAGCTCTACAGGAAATATTGAAAGGGGTCCTCTAAGCAAAGAGAGACCCTAAAAGTAGTAGATCAGAAAGGAACAGAGACAATATACAATAACAGTCACCTTACAGGCAATACAATGGCACTAAATTCATATCTCTCAATAGTTACCCTGAATGTGAATGGGCTAAATGCCCCAATCAAAAGACACAGGGTATCAGAATGGATAAAAAAACAAAACCCATCTATATGTTGCCTACAAGAAACTCATTTTAAACCCGAAGACACCTCCAGATTTAAAGTGAGGGGGTGGAATAGAATTTACCATGATGTCTTCTGGACATCAGAAGAAAGCAGGAGTGGCAATCCTTATATCAGATCAATTAGATTTTAAGCCAAAGACTATAATAAGAGATGAGGAAGGACACTATATCATACTCAAAGGAACTGTCCAACAAGAAGATCTAACAATTTTAAATATCTATGCCCCTAACATGGGAGCAGCCAACTATATAAACCAATTAATAACAAAATCAAAGAAACACATCGACAATAATACAATAATAGTAGGGGATTTTAACACTCCCCTCACTGAAATGGACAGATCATCCAAGCAAAAGATCAACAAGGAAATCAAGGCCTTAAATGACACACTGGACCAGATGGACATCACAGATATATTCAGAACATTTCATCCCAAAGCAACAGAATACACATTCTTCTCTAGTGCACATGGAACATTCTCCAGAATAGATCACATTCTTAGTCCTAAATCAGGTCTCAACTGGTATCAAAAGATTGGGATCATTCCCTGCATATTTTCAGACCACAATGCTCTGAAGCTAGAACTCAACCACAAGAGGAAATTTGGAAAGAACCCAAACACATGGAGACTAAACAGCATCCTTCTAAAGAATGAATGGGTCAACCAGGAAATTAAAGAAGAATTGAAAAAATTCATGGAAACAAATGATAATGAAAACACAATGGTTCAGAATCTGTGGGACACAACAAAGGCAGTCCTGAGAGGAAAATATATAGCGGTACAAGCCTTTCTCAAGAAACAAGAAAGGTCTCAGGTACACAACCTAACCCTACACCTAAAGGAGCTGGAGAAAGAACAAGAAAGAAACCCTAAACCCAGCAGGAGAAGAGAAATCATAAAGATCAGAGCAGAAATCAATGAAATAGAAACCAAAAAAAACAATAGAACAAATCAACGAAACTAGGAGCTGGTTCTTTGAAAGAATTAATAAGATTGATAAACCCCTGGCCAGACTTATCAAAAAGAAAAGAGAAAGGACCCAAATAAATAAAATCATGAATGAAAGAGGAGAGATCACAACGAACACCAAAGAAATACAGACAATTATAAGAACATACTATGAGCAACTCTACGCCAACAAATTTGACAATCTGGAAGAAATGGATGCATTCCTAGAGACATATAAACTACCACAATTGAACCAGAAAGAAATAGAAAGCCTGAACAGACCCATAACCAGTAAGGAGATTGAAACAGTCATCAAAAATCTCCAAACAAACAAAAGCCCAGGGCCAGATGGCTTCCCGGGGGAATTCTACCAAACATTTAAAGAAGAACTAATTCCTATTCTCCTGAAACTGTTCCAAAAATAGAAATGGAAGGAAAACTTCCAAACTCATTTTATGAGGCCAGCATCACCTTGATCCCAAAACCAGACAAGGATCCCATCAAAAAAGAGAACTACAGACCAATATCCTTGATGAACACAGATGCAAAAATTCTCGCCAAAATACTAGCCAATAGGATTCAACAGTACATTAAAAGGATTATTCACCACGACCAAGTGGGATTTATTCCAGGGCTGCAAGGTTGGTTCAACATCCGCAAATCAATCAATGTGATACAACACATTAATAAAAGAAAGAACAAGAACCATATGATACTCTCCATAGATGCTGAAAAAGCATTTGACAAAGTACAGCATCCCTTCCTGATCAAAACTCTTCAAAGTGTAGGGATAGACAGCACATACCTCAGTATTATCAAAGCCATCTATGAAAAACCCACTGCAAATATCATTCTCAATGGAGAAAAACTGAAAGCTTTTCCGCTAAGGTCAGGAACACGGCAGGGATGTCCGTTATCACCACTGCTATTCAACATAGTACTAGAATTCCTAGCCTCAGCAATCAGACAACAAAAGGAAATTAAAGGCATCCAAATCGGCAAAGAAGAAGTCAAACTATCACTCTTTGCAGATGATATGATACTATATGTGGAAAACCCAAAAGACTCCACTCCAAAACTGCTAGAACTTGTACAGGAATTCAGTAAAGTGTCAGGATATAAAATGAATGCACAGAAATCAGTTGCATTTCTCTACACCAACAACAAGACAGAAGAAAGAGAAATTAAGGAGTCAATCCCATTTACAACTGCACCCAAAACTATAAGATACCTAGGAATAAACCTAACCAAAGAGACTAAGAATCTATACACAGAAAACTATAAAGTACTCATGAAAGAAATTGAGGAAGACACAAAGAAATGGAAAAATGTTCCATGCTCCTGGATTGGAAGAATAAATATTGTGAAAATGTCTATGCTACCTAAAGCAATCTACACATTTAATGCAATTCCTATCAAAGTACCATCCATTTTTTTCAAAGAAATGGAACAAATAATCCTAAAATTTATATGGAACCAGAAAAGACCTCGAATAGCCAAAGGAATATTGAAAAAGAAAGCCAAAGTTGGTGGCATCACAATTCCGGACTTCAAGCTCTATTACAAAGCTGTCATCATCAAGACAGCATGGTACTGGCACAAAAACAGACACATAGATCAATGGAACAGAATAGAGAGCCCAGAAATAGACCCTCAACTCTATGGTCGACTCATCTTCGACAAAGCAGGAAAGAATGTCCAATGGAAAAAAGACAGCCTCTTCAATAAATGGTGTTGGGAAAATTGGACAGCCACATGCAGAAAAATGAAATTGGATCATTTCCTTACAGCACACACGAAAATAGACTCAAAATGGATGAAGGACCTCAATGTGAGAAAGGAATCCAGCAAAATCCTTGAGGAGAACACAGGCAGCAACCTCTTCGACCTCAGCCGCAGCAACATCTTCCTAGGAACATCGCCAAAGGCAAGGGAAGCAAGGGCAAAAATGAACTATTGGGATTTTATCAAGATCAAAAGCTTTTGCACAGCAAAGGAAACAGTTAACAAAACCAAAAGACAGCTGACAGAATGGGAGAAGATATTTGCAAATGACATATCAGATAAAGGGCTAGTGTCCAAAATCTATAAAGAACTTAGCAAACTCAACACCCAAAGAACAAATAATCCAATCAAGAAATGGGCAGAAGACATGAACAGACATTTCTGCGAAGAAGACATCCAGATGGCCAACAGACACATGAAAAAGTGCTCCATATCACTCGGCATCAGGGAAATACAAATCAAAACCACAATGAGATACCACCTCACACCAGTCAGAATGGCTAAAATTAACAAGTCAGGAAATGACAGATGCTGGCGAGGATGTGGAGAAGGGGGAACCCTCCTACACTGTTGGTGGGAATGCAAGCTGGTGCAACCACTCTGGAAAACAGCATGGAGGTTCCTCAAAATGTTGGAAATAGAACTACCCTTTGACCCAGCAATTGCATTACTGGGTATTTACCCTAAAGATACAAACGTAGTGATCCGAAGGGGCACGTGCACCTGAATGTTTATAGCAGCAATGTCTACAATAGCCAAACTATGGAAAGAACCTAGATGTCCATCGACAGACGAATGGATAAAGAAGATGTGGTATATATACACAATGGAATACTATGCAGCCATCAAAAGAAATGAAATCTTGCCATTTGCGACGACGTGGATGGAACTAGAGGGTATCATGCTTAGCGAAATAAGTCAATCGGAGAAAGACAACTATCATATGATCTCCCTGATATGAGGGAGAGGAGATGCAACATGGGGGGTTAAGGGGGTAGGAGAAGAGTAAATGAAACAAGATGGGATTGGGAGGGAGACAAACCATAAGTGACTCTTAATCTCACAAAACAAACTGAGGGTTGATGGGGGGAGGGGGGTTGGGAGAGGGGGGGTGGGGTTATGGACATTGGGGAGGGTATGTGCTATGGTGAGTGCTGTGAAGTGCATAAACCTGGTGATTCACAGACCTGTACCCCTGGGGATAAAAATATATTGTATGTTTATAAAAAATTAAAAATTAAAAAAATAAAAAAAGAATGGTCGTCAGTCAGTTAGGCCCATCTGGAAATCATAGGAAATTCATGAGAATACAAGGAGCCATCACTTCCTGTTTTGCCTAAGCAGAAGAGAAACACTAACCTCAGCCCTACCTGAAAACTGCTCTGGGCAAATGCTTCCCAAAGGAGACTCAATGCAGGGCAAAGCAGTAAGAAGTGAGGGTGTGCATTCAGGCAGAAACTCTGGCATCCACCCCCTTCAGGATTACACATGATACTTTTTCTTAGGAGCCCCATCTAGTAATAATCAACCCATTTCCTGTCTCTTGAGTGCTCATGTACACTGAGCACTGTATGAATTTATGCTTGCATACTGTTCTTTGCATGAGTCTGCCTTTTTAAAAGAGGGGCCTCTATCTTTTGTATATCCCCATGGAGGTTAAGAGCAATGACTCTGGAGTCAATTAGATCTGAGTTCAAATACCCACTCCGCCCTTTACCATCTAGGTTACCAAACATCTTTGAACTTGGCTTTCTTCATTGATGAAATAGGGACCTAACATGTGTAAAAGGCTTGGTAGAGGGTTGGCACATAATAAACACTCAATAAATATTAACACTATCTTGATAGCCTGCTTCACAAATAATAGCAGTGGACAGACTAAAAGGTAGTTATGAGAATGCTTCTCTTTGGGCATCTGGAAAAACTACTGCCAGTTGTAATAACATCATTCTTTCTTATAATATATAAACATAGCAAAACCCCTCTCTACTATTCTTAGATACAACTGTACTGTATTAGCATCTATGTAGAATAATTCAATTCTAAAACTCCAAAGCCACTTGATCTCTTTGAAACAATCTCATAATCCCTTAATTTTACAAAATTACTCTATGTTATTTTAACTTGTTCTGTTCTACTCTATTCTATTCCATTCTATTCTACTTTTTTAAGAAAGGCAGACTGCCACATGCCATGCCTCATTTCGATGTGTCTGGACTCTCAGAAGTTTGATTACCCTATGTTCTTCTACAAATGGACCCTGAGAGCTTGTTTGGAGGTTCTAGCAGGGAAGCAGAGATATACATAAACCCTTGACCAAAGAATGGGCCTCCTCTGTTGCAGGAGGTCATCCTTGTGCACTGAGCATGAGCACACAGCTTGGGAAGGGATGTACAGGGAGCGGTGAGGGAGGAATGGAACACCTGCCTCACCAGCCAGATCAGAGTCATTAACTCTGGTGGTGATCAATGGGGTGACAGATGTCGCAGTCAGATAACCCTCACAGCCACTCTCTTAGACAAAAGTGGGAACAACACCAAAGCAGCCCTTCTTAGTCAAAGAATGACAGTATGGAGGTAAACATTATCAGCAAAAGAAACTCCAAATATTATTTAAAAAAAAATTTTATACCAACAAGATAAGTTATTTTCTTAAGTGAAATAGATGCCTTGATTTTAGATTCTACCACTATTTTTTATGTCTCTCCCACCCCGCACTTCTCCTTCCCATACGGTTTCCTTTTAAGCAGTGGGAAAAGTAATAAAATACTGGTGACAGCCCTTCTTAGCTGCTAAGAAATGTAGTGCTTTAGAGGAAAGATAGATACATTCTCCATTGGACTGACATGGCTTTTCTGAAATGTTTAGAATCCATATGTGAGCATAAAGAACATAATATTTGAATTTCAATCGATGTTCAAATATTTCCTCTTTATTCAGAGCTAGCCAGTTTCATGAACAGGGTCTGTCTGGGATTCATAGTGGCTCTGAGTTAAAAGAGATCCCAGAGTCACCTGGACACCTCTAATTGCTCCACTGGTTGTTAACGTTCAGGGCATAATGGCTTTCTTTATGAGGCTGAGCGAAACTTTGAGCCACTTTGCAGAACTGTGCACACTCATGGAGGCTCAGACACAATTCTGAATAGACTTTCAGGAGGTATCACTGATGTATTTCCAGACTTCTAAGTCATTGCTGTCTGCAGGTGAAGAGCTCCTGCACAGGGCCTAGCCCACAGGTGGAAGAAGACCTACTCTTTATTTATACCTTTTCTGGCTCATTTACGTGCTGTGAGGTGAGTATTATCCCATTTTACAAACAAGGGAATAGAAGCTCTGAAATGAAGGCAGGTTTTTCAAGGTCACACAGCTAATAAGTGGCTAAACCAAATTGTAAAACTACATTTTTAGGACACTACAGCCTTGTTCTTATCTATTTTACATTCTACTACCCAGTATATTAAAATCTATTTATATAACAAAGAGATAGCTCCCAGGTCAGTCCTAAGAACAGGAGAAAAGCTAGACTGTCTCAAGTTAGTACCTACGCCTATTTTGTTACCCACACCAGACACCAAGGGAGAGGTCCCGATAACACTGCTCCATTGTGCCAATCTCAAAAAGCTAATACCTATTGCCGCATAAAAACTTCCCCCCAGTGGCATAATACAACCATTTTATTTTGCTAATAACTTTGTTATTAGGAATTTGTTATCAGGAATTTGGGAAGAGTTTGGTTGAGTGTTTTGTTTCTTCTTTAAAATTTAAAAAAATTGTATTTTCTTAATATTTTTTTTCCATTTGAATGAGGTATAATTGACAAATAAAAACTGTATATATTTAAAGTGTATAACATGATTTGATATGTATACACTGTAAAATGATTACCATCATCTATCACCTCACATAGCTGTGTGTGTGGTAAAAACCATTTTAGATCTATTTTCTTAGCCACTTACAAATATACAATAGACTATTACTAACCAGAGTCACTGTGCCATGTATTAGATACCAGTAGGTATTTAATGTATTAAATTTATTCATCTTAAAATTAAAAATTCCAAGAGGTGTGAAGCCTTTAACAAATCTCTCCCTATTTCCCCTACTCCCTAGCAATCAATCTACTCTCTCTTTCTGACTTTTTAATTTTTTAAAGATTTATTTATTTTAGAGAGAGAGTGTGAGCAGGGTGGAAAGGAGGGGCAGAGGGGGGGAGAGAGGAAGTATCTCAAGCAGACCCCCTACTGAGCATGGAGCCTGATGTGAGGCTCGATTCCACAATGCTGAGATCATGACCTGAGCTGAAATCAAGAGTCAGATGCTTAACTGACTGAGCCATCCAAGTGCCCCTCTTCTGACTTTTTTAGAGACCACATATAAGTGGTATCATATACTATTTATGTATTGCTTATTTCACTGAGCATGATGACTTTCAATTTCATTCATGTCACAAATTGCAGTACTTCCTTTTTTTGGCTGAATAATATTCCTGTGGGGGGCGGTTCTTTATCCCTCATCTATTGATGGACACTTAGGTTGTTTCTGTACCTTGGATATTATGAATAATGCTACAATGAACATAAGAGTGCAGATTTCTCCTCAAAATACTCATTTTGTTGCCTCTGGATGTATACTCAGAAATGGTATTGCTGGATCATATCAAAGTTCTATTTTTAAGGAACCTCCATACTCTTTTCCATCATGACTATACCAATTTATGTTCCTACCAACAGTGTACAAGGTTCTCTCCACACAACCCCCAACATTTATCACTTGTCTTTTTGATAAAAGCCATTCCAAGAGGCGTGAAGTGATATTTCATTGTACTTTTGATTTGCACTTTCCTGAAGATTGGTGATTCTGAGTACCTTATCATATACTAGTTGGCCACTGGTCTACCTTCTTATGAAAAATATCTATTTAGATCCTTTGTCCCTTTAAAAAATTAGGTTGCTTCTGCAACTGAGTTGTATGAATACCTTACATACTTTGGATATTATCCCTTAATAGATATAGGGTTTGTAAATATTTCTCCTATTCCATAGGTAGTCTTTTCATTGTGTTGCTTTTTTTCTGTATAGAAAATGTTTACTTTGATGTAGTCTCACTTGTCTATTTTTGCTTTTATTGTCTATACTTTTGATATCATATCTAAAATATCATTGCTAAGACCAGTGTCAATGAGCTTTTCCCTTATGTTTTTTTTTTTTTTCTTAGTGTTTTATAGTTTCCTGTCTTACAGAGTCTCAGTTAGGGTAGCTTGCTCTGGAGGAGCCACTTCCAAAGTGGTGTCTTTGTCAGTATGACTAGAGTCTCCCTGCTCCTTCTAGTATTTGCCTCCCTTCATAAGTCTCATTGTTTTTTCTTGGTGTCCTGAGCTTCTTTGTGTCTAGGGACTCACATAAAACAGTGGTTTTCTTACCATTTTTGACATGGACTTCTTACATGGTATCAACTCTTCCTGGAGTAATGGTTTAAAAAACAGGTATTCAAAGAGACCTGGGAAGAAGCTGCAAGACTTCCAAGGACCTATTCATGTTAGTTCCAGAATGTCACTTCTACTTCCTTTTGTTGGTCAAATGTTCCTAAAGCGAACTCGGCTCAAAGAATTGGGGGAGGAATGAATTTCACCTTTAGCTGGTGGAATGGCAGTTGAGTATAGGCATGAAGGGCTAACTGATGGCCCTCTCTGAGGCAAATCATAATAGACTGTCTCCTAAAACCATTCCCATCTCATCGGAACATACCCAAATGAGTATTACAAATCTTTCACTTTTCTTTGAAGTATAGCTTAGAATAAAGGCTAGAGGAAAGCATAAATGAAAGTAACATTTAAAAATTGCTTACTAGCAATGTCCACAATAGCCAAACTATGGAAAGAACACAGATGTCCATCAAAAGATGAATGGAAAAGAAGATGTGGTATATATATATATATATATATATATATATACACACACACACAATGGAATACTATGCAGCCATCAAAAGAAACGGAATTTTGCCATTTGCCACGACATGGATGGAACTAGAGGGTATTATGCTGAGCGAAATAAGTCAATCAGAGAAAGACAATTATCATATGATCTCTCTGATATGAGGAATTTGAGAGGTAGGGCATGGTGGCGGGTAGGGATGGAAAAAATGAAACAAGATGGGATCAGGAGGGAGGCAAACCATAAAAGACTCTTAATCTTTGGCAAAACAAACTCAGGGTTGCTGGGGAGTGAGGAAGTAGGGATAGGTTGGCTGGGTTTTGGACACTGGGGAGGGTATGTGCTATGGTGAGTGCTGTGAAATGTGTATGCCTGATGATTCACAGACCTGTACCCTGGGGCAAATAATACATTATAAGTTAATTTTTAAAAAATCGCTTGCTAGGGTGCCTGAGTGGCTCAGTTGGCTAAGCCTCTACCTTCAGCTCAGGACATGATGACAGGGGCCTAAGATCGAGCCCCAAGTCAGGCTCCCTGCTCAGTGGGGAGCCTGGTTCTTCCTCTCTCTGCCACACCCCCTGCTTGTGCTCTATCAAATAAATATATAAATAAATACAATCTTTTAAAAAATCACTTGCTAAATGCCAGATCCTGAGCTAAGTGTTCTACATGCAGTATTTCGTTTCATTCTTATAACTCCTTAGGTAGATCTAATTATTCACTGTATTTTAGATAAAGAAAACGCTCAAAATTTAAGCAGTGTACTCAATGGCACATAGTATGTGGAGTCTCTGAAATTTGAACTCAGATCATCTGCATCCCAAAGTTTATTGTCCCTAGTCAGTACACAAATCAGGTTACAGTTTATGGGGAAGGTGAGATCATGGCTGGAGCCAGAGAAATTCCAGGCAGAATTGTGTAAGTGGGTGGGAGGGAGACAAGAAGGCAACAACATGAGTAGATGCAGAGAAGTGGACTGGCCAGCTGGATCATCAAAAAATTGAACTTTTTGGACTTGGGACTAGAATTGGACAGACTGGCAAGAGGCAAGTTTTGATGGCCATGAAAACCAGGCAGAAGAACCTGATCCACTGAGATAGGAGGGCCAGGCAGCCCATTCCTCTAGAGGAAGCCCTTATATCTAACACTCAGAACTTCAGTAGAAAGGTTTGCTTTTCTCTTACCGATAAATTTTCAGAGTATGTTTCAGACATCTCAGTTCCCAGCCATAACTCACATTAAGACTGGAAGGAAAGTTCACACCAATCAATGAGTAGCATCAAACAATGGCCCCATTTCCACCTCAGGGAAGGATTCCCTTATGTGTGTGAAAAACTCCATTCCTTTTTCTCAAAATTGACAACATTTGGGAGAGGAAAGGGAATTAACTGTCGAGGCAATGTCTAAATCAATTCTTCAACTTTGACCAAACAGTAAGAACTTTTAAGGCAGTATCCTAGGTAAACATATGATCAACTGAACTTTTGTGAAAGTTCAACATGAAGGCATCTTGATACATGACTTTGCAACATAAAGTTTCACACCTGTGGGAAAGTACAGTGGTTAAGAGAACTGGCTTCAGAACCAGACTGGCCCGAGTTTAAGTCCAAACTCTACAGCTTACTAACTAGGTAAATTTTGGACCTGTCACTTACCTCCAGCAGCCTATGTGACTCATTTAAAAATTCAAAGGACAATGCCTAGACAATGCAGTGAGGATTTAATGAGAACATGCATGGAAAGTGCCTGCACAGGGCCTGGCTTACAGAAAATGCTGTATGCATATTAGCTATCTATAGTGGGTCTCAGGTTCCCAGATACCTGATGTGACTTCAGAGTTTAGCACTTGTTCCACTTTTTAGGGGTAGGAATGGGAGTTCTATAGTAGATGCTATGGTTAGAGTCATGAGACTCAGAGCCATCTGAAAAGTCAGTCTCCTCGCTCACCAAAAATGGAGTGCAGGAAATGGCTGAGTCAAACCTTCTCTTATACTGTTTCAACATAAGGTGGAAGGTACTGTAATACCTCTCTCATGGGGTTATTTTGAATGTTAAATATATAAATCACCCAACAACACTAGATAAAGGAAATATTGTGATATAATAAATGTTTCTTTTAAGACCTTATTTATTTATTTATTTGAGAGAGAGAGAGAGAGAGAGAGAGAGAGCACACAAGTAAGGGAGCCCGATGTGGGGCTTGATCCCAGGACCCTGAGATCAGGACCTGAGCCAAAAGCAGACACTTAACCAACTGAGCAACCCACGCGCCCCAGGAAATGGTCTTTATATATTATCTATTATCATGTATTTAACTATTGTTGAGTGGTTTCTGTGTGGCATATACTATTCTTGGGGCTTCTTTAGGACAGATGGGTCCGTTCATAGAAGACTGGCTCCTGTCAGATATACAAGACTTGCTACCCATTGTTCCAGTACGTGACTGAAAGTATTGACTAGGCACAGATTGTCTCTTCCTGAAGGTTCCACATCAATATCTAAGCTTCTAGAGGCCCCTTCAAACCAGAAGAGGATGCTTATAATCAGGATGTCCAAAACAACATGGCCAGAGGGAGAGTCTGATTCAGGCTGAAGAATAAAGCAAAAAGATGAAGCCAGGTAAATATGTCAGATGTCATGCAAAAGATAGAAATGAAAGGCAAGGATATATAAGGAACAAAGCACATGCTAGGTCAGGTCAGAATGAAGGTCATGGTCAATGTGGGTATTTGTGGATGACTTTAATGTGATACTGGCAGTATTGTGCGAGAGGGGATCTTCTGACTGCACGTGATTGAGCTGGACCAGACTCATAATGATATTTATACTTTTCTTCTCTTTTTTTAAATGAGGTCAAAGCTCAGGTCTTGGAGAATGTGAAAACAGAAGTTTTTAAAAAATAATTGATCACCAAGCTGTTTATATTTTCAACTGCCTTTGCAGAACAACCAAAGTCTAAACTTGTTGACCTTCAAAGCATACGAGGGATTAGACATGATTTATGCTGAGAAGCAAGCCATATGGCATTGAAGGGTTTCATTCAGATGCAAGTCATAGGTGCATGTTTTCACTGGAATGCCTCAAGCATTTTACTTGCTGACAGAGACTATAAATGGACTAGTGAGGTAAGATAGCCTGGCTGATACCAAGGCTGTTTAAGAGCAGTGTGGATATGCCTTCCTCCACCTGGCTCTGTTGGTTCCTCACATTAAATATGAAATGGAAAAGGTGAAAATGACTGACTTTGAGATGATCTTGAATTAAATGCTCTTTGTAAGGAAAGAAGGGAGTCTTAATTCAGAGGCATTATTTAAATAACAGAAGTGAAGTCTTCACCTGTAGCAACTGAGGAAAACCGATGGCAAACAGTTAGTTTAACAAGTGCCAGTAGGATTAAATAAGATAAATAAATGTTCAAGCCAATCATTACAGAGAAAAGAAAAATACCAGGTAGGTGCATGGCACTGGACAGGCCATGAAGAAGAATAACAAGAAAAGAATAACAAGAAATTGTCATTTAAATTTTTGGCTTGTCAACTGATCAAGGTCAGTCCCTTATATTGCAGTAAATTTATAGGACAGAACATAATACTGCCATTCCCAAACCCCACCCCCAAAAAGGTACTCCTGGCTTCATTTGCCTTCTTATTTAATCTTGATTCCATCATCCATCATTATAACAACTCCCCGACAAATCCACTTAACTCCAGTGTCCAATCATTCCCTTCTCCATCTTCCACTAGAAAAATATCAGCCCAGATGAACATCATCTGCCATCTCCAGGTTTACAACTGAGCAGATAAATGTTACCAGATAGCCTCATGAATGGAGCTATTTTCACTTTAATTCATATATATCCCCACAAGGCACTCAACACACAACAGTAATCCTATAGTTTCCTGAGTACACTGGATTTCCCATTTTCTGAGAATACCACTTCACGCCTTCTCCCATCTTCGCACAGTTCCCACATATTTTTCTTCCACTGGTGATGAGCAGCCCTCCTGTTGCTTTGAGAGGTTCGAAGTCACTAGGAAAAACTTCCTCATCTTTCAACAACCAAAGGACCAAACTGACTTACCCTTACAATCTGGAATCCACTCCTACTTCCCTCCAGTCACCATAGGGGTCAGTCCCTCTTCCTCTCAAAGCCAGCTCCCTGCCCTCATGCTTATAATTCATCCCTTTTCTTACAGGAGTCTCTCTTTTTCCTCTGTACTGGTTCATTTTCCTCAGCCAACAAATATACTCTGGCATCTCCCATCATAAAAATCAACAAATAACAAAACCAAAACCCTTCCTTTGACCCTCATATTCTCTTGAACACAAACCCATTTCTCTGTTCCCTTTTACATTAAACTTTTCAAACATGTTATTTACACATGCTGACCCCACTTTCTAACCTTCACCTCAGTCTTCTTTATTAACAGTCCAGCTTCTCCTCATTTGCTCCACTGAAACTGCTCTTGTCAAGGTCTCT
The DNA here is from genome assembly GCF_002288905.1 of Enhydra lutris kenyoni. Classification (NCBI taxonomy): domain Eukaryota; kingdom Metazoa; phylum Chordata; class Mammalia; order Carnivora; family Mustelidae; genus Enhydra; species Enhydra lutris. The sequence continues at coordinate 2,264,011 of NW_019154134.1, forward strand.
AGTGACTTCTGTTTTGCCGAAGCAGTGCCCTCATCTTCATGACGCTGGCTACAGCCTTCAGCCTAACAGTCTCTTCTTTCACGTGTATCCTCCCCTTTCAGCTTTCATGACAATATTGTCCCCTGCCTTGCCTTCTATATCACAAGCTACTCATTCTCAGTATGACTGCTAGTTCCTGCATACTGAATAGATCTCTATTCCCTATGGTCCCCAGGGCTCGGTCCTGGCCTCCTGCATTAGACAGAGGGTATTTTATCAATTTCCAAAGAGTTAGATCCCTTGTTTATGCTAGTAACTTCCAAAATTCTATCTCCACTCCAAACCTTTCTTCTAACCTCATTCACATATTCATTTGATGTTATTATTCTTCTCTACCTATAAGTCTCACAGACATCTCACAATTAATATAAGTAAGATAGAACTCTTTGATATTTCCACCCCCCCACTCTGTTTGCACCCTTGGTCCGTCATCCCCACATCAGTAGATGATACCACCATCTACACTGTTGTTCAAGCAAGAACCTCAATGGTCATCTTTCATCCTTACTTTTCCTTCACTTCCCATGTCAACTCAGCAGCAAGTCCTGTCAATTCCATCTCTAAATATCCTCCAATCTGTCCACTGTCACAATCTCCATTGGCAGGCACCTCCTTGGCCTAAGCCACTGTTTCTACTTGGATGACTTCATCTATTCATACCCTTCTCCCAGCCATTTACCATGTAACACCTAAAGAGGACGCCCCCCCCTTTTTAAAATTATGTTCAGTTAGCTAGCATATAGTACGTTATAAGTTTTTGTTGTAGTGTTCAATGATTCATTAGTTGTGTATAACACCCAGTGCTCCCATTTAAAAAGGAAATCAGCCTTGAACATAAAATAAACTGCAAGTCCCTGAATAATGCACTCCCTGCTTGATTCTTTTTTTTTTTTCTAAAGATTTTATTTATTTTTTTCACAGACAGAGATCGCAAGTAGACAGAGAGGCAGGTTGGGGGTGGGGAGCAGGCTCCCCACTGAGCGGAGAGCCCGATGCGGGGCTTGATCCCAGGACCCTGGGATCATGACCTGAGCCAAAGGCAGAGGCCTTAACCCACTGAGCCACCCAGGCACCCCTTCCTGCTTGATTCTTTTGCCCTCACCTTACTAAATGCTCTTGTTACCTAGGACGCCATAGCCACCCTGGTAGATATACTTCAAACATGCCAAGCTCACTCCAACCATATAGTTTTGTCCCTGCTATTCCCTGAACCTAGGCATCACTTAGCCATTTGTTTTGTTTTAGGTCTCAATTTATTTATTTTTTATAATTATTTTATTTTATTTTTTTATTATTATGTTCAATTAGCCAGCATGTAGTACATCATTAGGTCTCAATTTAAATGCTTCTTTCCTAGGGGCACCTGGGTAGCTCAGTCATTTAGGCATTTGACTCTTGGTTTTGGCTGGGGTCATGATCTCAGGGTCCTGACCTTGAGCTCTGTGTAGGGCTCTGTGCTCAGTGCAGAGTCTGCTTGTCCCTCCCCTCTGCTCCTCCTCTTCCTCTCTCTCTCAAATAAATAAATAAAATTTTGAAAAATGTTATTTCCCCAAAGAAGCCTTTCAAGGCCACTTTCTTCCAAAAATGAATCTCACTCTTTCTCTGTTCAGCCGCACATTTGCTTCCTTGATGTGAATGATGAAGGGAAAGAAATCCCCTAGGTAATAGGGAGCGTATTTGTCCTGTTCATCATTATATAGGCAACATCTACCATAAAGCGATCACCTAATAATACATTTCTGAAGTGAATGAGGAAGCTTTTCAGGTACCTAACTCATACAGTGTTATCAATAGGAACGGAAGTTTCTTTTCATATTTCCTCACACCCAGCATACTGTCATCACTAGACAAGCAGGCCTAACTATTCCCCTAAACGCACGTAAGTGAAAATGTCAAGTCTGCCAACCTATCTCTCAGTATTGGTTGGTAGAGATACTGAGAAATATGTTCACCCATTTATAGGGAGTTACACATGTATATTGTAGTCCTATAATTCAATCAAATTCAAAATCTAACTACTCAAGAGGTAGCACAAACCCCACAGGTTATGGGTTCAATTCACAAGACTGCTTCAGATATCAGCCACAGAGAGGGTGACTATGCTACCTGCCCTTCTGTCTTGCTGACCTCAAATATTGGAGTTCTTACAATTCCCCTCCCAGGTTCAATAGTTCAATAAAATTATTCACAGAACTCATGAAAGTGCTTTACTTACATTTCCCATCTTATTATGGATGGTACAACTCAGAAACAGCCACATGGAAGAGATACACAGAACAAAGTATGAGGCAGGAGGGTATAGCTTAGCATCAGGCAATCTGAAGAGATGACAGTGGGAGAGACACAGAGCTTCCAAGCCCTCTCAGGGCATGCTTTCTCCTAGCATGCCTTTGGTGTTCACCAATCCAGAAGCTCCCTGAACCTCACCGCCTAAGAATTTTTGCTGAAGTTTCATGACACACACATGATAGGTTAAGTTACTGGGCACTGGTAATTGAACCTCTGGCCCCCTCTTCTCTCTCCAGAAGTTGAGAGGCGGAACTGAAAGTTTCAATCCTCTCATTAAACGTTTGGGGTTTCTGGTAACCACCTCCATCAGGAAGCTACCTAGGGGAACTGCACTTGTTCACTTCAATAGCTTAAACACAAGTGTAGCAATCACTATGAATAACAAAATACACTCCTATTACTAAAAAAATTCCCATGGTTTTAGGAAATCTGTGCCTGGAACTGGGGACAAAGACCAAGTATGTATATTTTCATCACACCATAGTAGTAAAACACTTCTGGATATGCACAGACTAGAGTGCTGAAGGTTATAAGAAACAACATCTAGAACAGATGATTTATGACAGGGGTTTTGTTCTATAGCTAAGATAAAAGTACAAATGTTTCTGGCATGTCTAGATGGATGTTATTTGCTAGATTAGGTTTCAATAGTAAATGAAGAATTGCCATTTTCTGGAGTGTTGCTAAATTAAGGATAGCTGAATAAGATGTATTTTTGACAATAAATAACTTCTGTAATTAAAAAAATGTTTATGAAGAAAATATTTAAGTATATTAATTGTACTTTAATATTTAAATATAGGGTGGCATCTCTGATTAGAATTTTTTTTTACAGTTTCTGGGATAACATTACATAGATAAGGGCGCCTGGGTGGCTCAGTGGGTTAAGCCTCTGCCTTTGGCTCAGCTCATGATCTCAGGGTCCTTGGATCAAGTCCCGCATCGGGCTCTCTGCTCGGCAGGGAGCCTGCTTCCTCCTCTCTCTCTCTGCCTGCCTCTCTGCCTACTTGTGATCTCGCTCTGTCAAATAAATAAATAAAATCTTTAAAAATATTACATACATAATGCCAAACTTGAAATTCATTCATCACATATTCTTAGTAAGCTAATATAGGCAAGAAGTCAAATCCACAGAAGCACATATGGCTACACTGATGTGAATAACTTTAAAAATCAGAATTTTTTAAATGAGGACTTTTAAATTATAGTATACTGTACATCATTTTGTAATGAGACACAGCAAGACCATGACAACCTTTTTTTAACCACCTAGAGGCTCACTAAAAAAGTGGTGGAACTTAAAGATAAGATAGACATTCTTTTCTTACAAAAATATAAAAGTGCAAAATTTGCTAATCCTTTCCATAATGACAAGGGGCTACCAGTTTTACTTTACCTGGCAAACATTTCCTAAATATAAATTCATGGTCTATCTCTTCATCATAACATTGAGATCTTAATAATGTGTGCAGAGAAGACTGTTTGATTAAAAAATAAAAATCCCATTTTGAATAGGGAATTTAGAAAACAGGTATTTGGAAATGTTTCCACTGTTTCCTGACTCTGTAGCTCAACATAACCATGTGCCACCTATCAAAACTCTCATACCTGCCTACTTAAAAAAACTAGAAACAGAATGTATTCATTTTCTATTGCTATGTAACAGATTTCACAAGGCAGTTTAAAACCAAGTCTGCACGTTTCTCTTCTCACAGTTTCCCTGGATCAGGAGCTAGGGCAGTATTTCAGGTCTACTGCCTTGGGTCTCCTAAGGCTGCATTTAATGTCTCAGCTGGACTGCACTTTCATCTGGGAGCTCAACTGGGTAAGAATCTGCTTCCAAGTTCATTCAGGTTGTTGGCAGAATTAATTTCCTTTGTATGACTGAGGATCCAAGCTTTTTCTGGCTGCTGGCTAGAGAGTGCCTGCAGACCCAGAAGCTACCCATGGGTTCTCTCGCTATGTGGGCTTCATTAACATGGCCACTTGTTTCCTCCAGGCCTCAAGGAGAGTCCCTCATACTAGTATTCTAAGACAGAATCTTATATGACCAAACAGAATCATGAGACTGACATCCTACCTCCTTTGTAATATTCTATGGGCCAGAAGTAAGACTATATCATGCCCATACTCAAGGGAGGGGGATTATTACAAAGACATAAATTTCAGGAGGGGTGAAACCATTAAGTGTTACCTTGGGAATCTATGAGACACAGAATTTTCCAATCACTTTGCATACTGCTCCATAAAGAGTTAGAGTGGGCTTGAATCTACATGTTGAAAATATAGGAATGCAACTCAACCAACCACTAAGTGATATCAGGGAAGTAGAAATTTACATGTTGAATTATTGCAAAGACTTGCATAATTGGCAGATGGGACTGAAAAAAGGAGTATGATTTCAAGTGCAACCAATAATTTGCTTCTTCAGTTAAGATCTATTTATCTCAGGGAGATACCATGTTTTTCAGCTTTGACAGCCATTAAAACCAAGTGTCAAAATGCACTAGTAATAGACCTTTGAATTGCTAAGTTACAAGTCATATAAATGTCAAATCAAGATTTTCAAATCTAATGAGGCTTATTTTATCACATCATATTTAGTAATACTAGTTAGTTAGTAAGATAGAATTTTGGAATTATCACTCAATAAAAATTTTAAAGATGGGCTTATTAGGTAAAAAGTGAACAGGTATCCCAACATAGGCAAATTTATTTCTTTAGAAATTGTATGCATGGATTTTATTATAAATCCATAAAACACATCCTTGTATTTTTATTTGTATCTCATTTGATTTGTGTTTTAAAATGTCTGTATCAAATTTATAATACAATGCATTTGTTCATACTTTCCCCAATAGGCATATACAATTAAACAAGTTTGGAACCCACTACTCTCACTCTGCACTGTCTAGTTCAGTATCCACTAACCACATGTGGCTACTGAGCACTTGAAATGAAGTTAGTCCAAAATAAGTTGTCCTGTAAATAAAATACACCCAAGATTTCTAAGGCTCAGGGGGAAAAAAAAAAGTAAAATACCTTATTTGAATTTTTATATTAATTACGTGTTGAAATAATAATATTTTAGATACACTGGGTGAAATATATTGTCAAAATTGGTTTCATCTGTTTCCTTTAGGTTTTTTTTTTAAATGTGGCTATGAAAATAATTAAAATTACATACATGGTTCACATTCTGTCAATTGCATAGCACTGCCCCAGAAGGTCTGACGGTGCTAAAAAAAAGAGAAGACTTGTTAGTTGTGTTTTCTGGACTAAGCAACAATGAGATTAATTTAAGTGAGTTGTGGGGAAGTTCTGGCCTCACCTGAACTGATTTGGCTATGCTTCATGTTCTTGTAGTTCATTTTTTCCCCCTCATTCACCAGTAGTGATTAGTGTCAGGTTTCAGTATCATTAGTGGTTGTAGCAGGTTCTAAAGAGATGAACTGATTTCCTCTCTGGACTGTACTCCGCTCTATTTGCCATCACCAGATGAACTGATACTACTTCCTCTGACAGCACAGCAATTTAGATATGGATTTTAGAATTAATGGCTAAGTACCTTCAAGGAAATACCTCAATAGCAGGTGTATGTTTGCAGAAATGGACTCAGATCAATGTGGTATAGTGATTTCCCTTTATTAACTATTAGTAAAACTGTACCATATATAGAGCAAATAGGTAAATTCTGCCAAGTACTTGAGGTATACTTTTCAAAAACTTGCCTTATAATTAGTTTATGATGTCACAATTTTAACTAAACCACTCTCAGCTCTGATGACTTCCTTTGCAAACTGATTTATTACCTGCTACTCCGTTAAGAAATATACAACTTCAGGATCCACCCCCCCCACCTCCACACACACCTCTGAATTTCAGAAGGGATCCTCTCTCAAGAACATCTTGCAGTAACCATCCCAAGAAGGCAATTTTGACCCTCCATTTCCTTTCTGAAAGAGCCTCACACTGAGCTTTTCCCTATAACTGGACTCTCTTTGAGCTGCTATTAAACTCTAGAAGCCCATGATAATGTTCTTCCAGGAGGAATTCTAATAAAGTCTAGCTGCTAAATTCTTCCTTGCTGAGCCAATGCCTATTTTTCTACAACTGATGATTATTGGCCTTCAGTCCTCCATCTAGGGATATACAGAACACACCCCTTCTTTTGCAGATAATTCTAGTATTTCTAAATCTCTTCTCTGGGTTACCCAGTTTCTCTAAGTATTTCTCCAAGTAGTTGTCTTATTCCTTAAACAAATATTTATCAGATGCTATATTAGTCTGCTCAGGCTGCCATAACAAAACACCACAGACTCGGTAAAACAACAAAATTCATTTTCTTACAGTTCTGGAGGCTGGAAGTCCAAGATCAAAGTGCTCTCAGGGTTGGTTTCTTCTGAAGTTTTCCTTCTTGACTTGCACACAACCATCTTCCTGCTATATCCTCACATGGCCTCTCTTTATGTGTTCATCACTCCTGGTGTCTTTTCCTCTTCCTTAAAGGACATCAGCCCTACTGGATTAGGGCTCCACAATTATGACCTCATTTATCCTTAATTACTTCCTTAAGAACCCTATCTCCAAATACAGTTAGACTGGGGATTAGAGTTTCAACATTAGTTTTGGGGCAATGCAATCCCTTATAGGTGCTTACACGAAAACAGAAAGCAGAAAATAGAACAAAACCCTGGTAGTTCATACATGTGTCATGGTTTCAAATCTCTTCAAAATGTCTTTAAGGGATATAGAAGCTAGAACCAAACCCAATATTGAAATGGGACCTGAGCAATATAGGGTGGGACTATCTGTTCTCTCTTTATGGAATCCATAACCCCATTTATTTAGCCCAAGATAATATTCACCTTGTAGCAGATCTAGGCTCTTCCACCTCCACACTAGGTAGATAGCTCTGGGAAGCTGAAGGTAATGTCTTCTAGTTTTTTTGCAGGCCTGTATGACGACAAACACTGTGCCCTACCTACAAAGAATGGTGCTGGCCAACCAGAGCTGGCTTCCTGGCACTGTGCTCTGTGGCCTCCACTTAATGTTCCGCTTATGACATTCTTGAATCTTTTGAACAAGTGCCCTCATATGTTCATTTTTTCCTGAACCCCACAGATTATATGACTGGCTTTTTAAAAAGAAACATTTATGAAGGGTCAATTACACTACAAGTCCAGATGACCTTGGTTTCATCCCAGGTTCTGCCATGACCTAGCTAAATACAAAGGTCTCATTTACCTCTCTACCTGAAAGATCCTCTCTTGTAATTCAAAAACTATGAACGTTGCATCAGCAAAAGGTTTCAGTAAAAGACATCTACTATTTTTGCCTGCCACACATCCACTCCCCAATTTTCTTCAAGAACACATCTTACTCACTCTCTATCCAAGTGAATGCTAGGTTCAAGTGGCTGACCTTACTTCACCCCGCAAAACCCTGCTCCAGGGTGACCTTCTGGCTCAGACCTGACCAATCAGCATGGTTTACCACCCTGGAAAAGCTGGAACTGGTCCAGAAATAGGAATGTGGCCCAATGTAGGCCAATGGGATTAAACCATAGGATTTTTGTGGACTGTTGGGGTGGTGGTGATCTCTTCTGGTACTGCTTAGAGGACAACGTAGGCCTGGGGATGCTAGGGATCCCCTTGCTTCCAAGAAGGGTAGGTAACCCGCCTGAGTATGGAGTCATCCCAGAGGAAGATGTCTTGAGAGATGAAGAGAGTGAGACCAAGTCCTGAGGACATGGTGTGAGCCCCTGAGCCTCTGGATGAGCAACTGTCCCTACAGCCTGGACATATAAGCTATGAGAGCCAATCAAGGCTCTGAGCCCACTGATTTGGGTGTCTGTCCCTTGTAACAATGGGGATTGTTCACCACAATTGTGTAGCAGAGTGCTACAACAAAAAAGATAGTGACTTAGTAAAGGAAAGTGTGCTTTGCCATGAAAGTCATTACAAGATGTATATGTAAGTGGATCAAGATGAGAAATTTCTGAAAATATGCAAACAATTTTTTTATAGATATATTTCAAGGCTCCAGCAGTCACTAAGAACTTAGAAATGTGGCTTACTGGAAAATCACTGTGCAAATAGTTACTTTTAATGACTGCCAAAGTCATCCTATTTGAGCTAATGAAAGCAGGATCTAAGACAAACTTCTAGGAAATAGCTTCTGAAATTCAAAGTCACCTTTTAAAACTGGGAATTTGACTTTAATATAAATATATGTTTTATTTATTAAGTTAAATATCCCCTTATGTGACAAATAAAGATTGAAGTAGTAGTCTTTGCTAAATAACAACAATAAAAAAGAACTTAAGCTTGAAACAGTTCACCTATACCCCACCTATTATATAATCATGTATGTTGAGAGATAATAAAGTAGATTAATTAAACTGTATCTTTAAAATGCTATTATTACTTTTATATTGTGCTGTTTAAAATACTTTTTTGAAACAAAAACACTAATTCAGTAAGATATGCATCCCTGTTTATTGTAGCATTATTTATAATAGCCAAGATCTAAAAGCAGCCTAAGTGCCTACCAATAGCTGGATAAAAATGTTGTGGTATATATATACCATGGAATACTACTGAACCATAAAAAAATGAGATCTTGGCATTTGTGACAACATGGATGGACACAGAAGACATTATGCTAAGTGAAACCAGAAAGAAAAAAAATAAATACCCTATAATTTCACTTATATGTGGAGCCTAAGAAGCAGATAAAACAATTGAACAGACAAAAAAGTTGAAAAAGACCCATAAATACAGTCAACAAATTGAGATTGCCAGAAGGGAAGGCACTGGAAGGGTGAACAGAATGGTTGAAGGGGAGTGGAAGTATAGGTTTCTAGTTATGGAATGAGTAAGTCACTGGGATGAAAAGTACAGCATAGGGGGGCACCTGGGTGGCTCAGTGGTTTAAAGCCTCTGCCTTCAGCTCGGGTCATGGTCCCAGGGTCCTGGGATCGAGCCCCGCATCGGGCTCTCTGCTCGGCAGGGAGCCTGCTTCTCCCTCTCTCTCTGCCTGCCTCTCTGCCTACTTGTGATCTCTCTCTGTCAAATAAATAAAATCTTAAAAAAAAAAAAAAGTACAGCATAGGGAATAGGGTCAATGGTATTTTAACTGCCTTGTATGGTAATAAATGGGAGATATGCTGGAGGTGAGCAAAGCATAATCTAAAGTTGTCTAATCACTATTGTACACCTGAAACTAATGTAACATTGTGTGTCAACTATACTTCAATTTAAAAAAATGCTTTTTTGGTCCCAGTGGAGAAGAAAGTCTGCAAGGCTGCCTTTGCGATGTGAGACCACAGTTTTTAATAAACAGGCACAGGATTGTACGAAGGAGGCAAAGAGAAGAGTGATTCAGTGTGAAGAAAGTATGGATAGTTGCCATCACCCTATAATAGTGAGATGGACACCTCATAAAGTTAGGAGAACTTTGTCCTCAGAGGCATTCGAACTGAAGATAAGTGATCTCTGGAGAGAACAGGAGAAAGGTCTACGTAGCTGGTTATTTAATAGTTCTCTAATTCTGTACATCTTGGGAGAAGATGCAGGGAAATACTGGTAACCTAAGTTCACAGGTTAAACTGTACGCATTACTCTGATGGTGAATGGAAGAGAAGAGAAATCGGACACTCATGCAGCTCTGAGTCCCTCCAAAAGACGGCAATTACTGATTTGGGGATCTAGCATGCCCACGTTGGCTCCCTCCTCTCCAGCACCTAGCAGAGCTCTTGGCACAAAGTGAGCACACAATAACTACTTGTTAAATGATTTAACAAGTTGAATATATATATGAATACATCTCTCAGAAGTCAGAAGCTCAGTTTCTCCCATATTTATTTTGCTACATATCTTTTTTATTTAAAAATTTATTATGTAATTCCTTGTGGCATATCACATTACTCACCTTGCACCATATTACTTCACCTGTCATCTGTTTATGAAGACATAAGACATCTTCTAAGATGGATCGTGAGTTTTCCAAAGCAGCTCTTACATTCTTTTACAAGCTTCTCACATTCAAATGTACGAAGCAAGTTAATGACAATGTTCATGGAGACCACAAATAGTTTGCACAAGCAGGTCTGCTTCCTCTTTATGAGGGTCCCAAAGCCCCACCAGGGTATCGTAAACTTCCTTCTCTAAGTCCCAGAATATCTCAAGTTCCCAAATTCAGTTGCCTTCTATTTTGTTTTTGAATTGTCAACATGGTAGATTTTAAAGGTGGACCCAAATGCAAAGGGGTTAGCAGATCATTGGGAATGAAAGGTAGTGTTGAGGAACTTAGGGATGGGCTAAGTCAACTTTCTCATTTGGGTGTGAGTAACCAACACCAAGTTCCCAAGTGAAAATGTTTACTGAAGGTCACAGAGCAACAGCAGGAACTCTGAGATCCTGACCCCAGAAACTTTCCTTATGGACATTACACGCTCCTGTGTATGGACATTGCATCAATAGTGAAAGTAGGAAGGAAGGAAGGAAGGAAGGAAAAGAGGAAGGGAGGGAGGGGTGGGAGGGGAGAGAGAGATAGAAAGAAAGAATGAATTTTACTTTCTATTAACTGCATTTAAAATTTTCAAACATTCCTAATGCTACCATCAGCAAACACAAAAGAAGAAGATTGCCTTGAGTATAAAATGCTCAGGTATTATGCTTCCCCTTTTCCACAAATCAAAGAGATAAAAGACTGGATGTTGGGACTTTTACCACACAAGCCCTTTTTAAAGCAATTGAAAGATTTTATCATACTCTCTGAAAGTTACCGATTGCATTAAAAAAACAAAAACAAAAACAACTATTTCTCCCTTTGAATTCAAAAACTCCAGATAATTTTACCCTTTAATGCTAACCTGCTGCTTTTGGACTCAAACTGCGGTACACACTGGAACACCACTCTCCCGGCACATATATTCCTGAGGGGGCAGGAGCCTGTAGATGATCTGTCTCAGCACTTGCAACTCACCCTTCAATTACTGCCTTGAATCGTAATTAGTACTGTAGTTTATCAACTCCTAGAGGGAAGCAACTGGCCCTCATTCTGACTTCCTAAACACTTCAATCACTCCAAGTATCTCTTCCACTGAAAGCCCTCCAGAGACTTGAAAATGAACTCAGTATCAATGCAAGGTCCTCACCACAGCCTACAGAGCACTACAATATCTGGCCCTGCCACCCCTTTGGCCTCGGCTTATGCTGTTCTCCCCTCACTCACTTGGCTCCAGATGCCATGGCCCTCTGCCTCGTCCTTGAACTTGCCAAGCATGCTCAGTGTCTGGACTGGGGCTCCCCTTCCCTGTATGCTGTGCGCCTGGAACCCTTTGCTCCCAGATCTTCAGACACAGAGCCCTATTCATCATTATGGTCTTGGTTCAAATATCTCCTTGGAGTGGTCTTCAGAGCACAGTATATTGCATCCACCCTTCTTTCTTTTTGCCCAAGGGCAACTTACTTTCATTTGCTAATGACCAAACATATGTCAAATAACAGCAGAAGCTGAAGTGCCAAGTAAAGCCATTTCTTGCCAACAGCGAACAGTAATCAATGACGAACAACCTGGACATCACCTTTGGGCTGAGGTGGTTCCAGCTCTGACTACAGGTACTTCATCAACAGAAGTTAAAAAGCCTGAAGGTGAAGCCATTTACTGCTAACAGCTAAGAGTGATCCATGAGAAGTAACAAGCAGCTGGTGGTATTTTATTCTGCAGAACCTTTCAACAATTGAAGTTATCATGTATATTTTTTGCTTGTTTGTTTGGTTAATGGCTGTCTGGCTCCTTCAGAATGTAAGCTTTATGAAAATAGAGATCTCATCCTGTTCACTCTTTTATTTCCGACTCCTACAAGGGTACATATACACTCCTACATTGAGTGTATATGCACCCCTTCTTCCATGCAGTGTCTTCTGCCATGATGTCATACACAGAGAGCCTAAGATCATTTGAGAAAGAGAGAAGATGGCCATCTAGTTTATAGTGAAGATTTTATAAATATGATGGCCTCCAATACATGGCTGATAGGTTATTTAGACAGTTATCTACGTCCCTAGGTACCACTGTTGTTGTAAAAATTATGATAGAAAAATTGTATGCAGAGCCTAAAGTAGTTCCTCTTTTAAAGATTTTTCCCCCTTTACATTTGGATGTATCTATGGTGTATGGCAGAAAGAGCACTGGCTTAGTTTGAAATAGAAAATAGGTTTAGCTCATGTGGACCAATTTGAATTGATAGATAACTGTCTGGGGGACTAAGGTAAAGGTACTCTAAGAATAAATCCAAATTCACAACGTCTGCTCTGCTGTTTGGGAAGTGGCTGTGTGGGTGATGATGAGTTCCAAGGCTTTCCTGTTCGGATGGATTGCCTTCTGTTGCACAAAAGCAGAGTGCTGTAGATAGGAGATCTGGGAAAGTGGCTTAATTGAATTATGCAACCACCCAGACTAATTAAATCCAATAGGATTTTTCACTTTCTCCTTGGGGCAATAATAAAGAAATTGACATGGCTCCACCATTTTTAACATGCGACTCGACACATCAGAACCTCTCCAAGCTTCAGTTCTCTCAACTCTAAACTGACTCAAATAATTTCAATGTGCTTGAATCATTAAGGAAACAAGTATCTAATCAAAATCTACATAATTATGTTATACAAATGCATGGTTCTTTGAGAGCCTCTAGATGCTATTCTCTTCCTGTGTGTCCTGAATTTTTTTAGCTTTAGCTTCTTGCAACTTTGGGGTGCTGCCATGTGGTCCCTTGTCTCCCCTAGTGGTCACCTGTGTCATTTTAAAGTGGGCTCAAAGTTTCGATGTGTACCTAAGACAAAGGCTCTCAGATATTGCTTAATACCAACCAGGCAAGGGGTCCCAGGCCTTACTTCGCAAATTTCTTACCTCATCTGGGAAATTGTTTTGGACTGTGTCTTGGATGACAAATTATTAGCTGGGAAGCTGATAAATTTATTGCCTAAATTCATGCTGGGAAAGTAAACAATAGTTTCTCAGGGATTAAAATTTTAGGCTTGAAACTCTGTGTTTTGGAAGGACTATGTGTATTTTTCTGTCCCTAAGTGTGTGTGCCTTTCATCTTCTGGACAGTGTTCAGACTTGTTACCAGTTTTTCATAAAACATTCAAAAGGAAAAAGAGAAGAAAGGCACTAGGGAAACAGAAACAGAGCAAAGTGTTAACAAATTCTTTAAGAAGTCCAGAGCCACAAGGGAGAGGGAACCAGGAGAAGGCTCTGCTGCCTGACAAAAGATGGAAAATCACCGAACCATAATAGACCTCACTTGCATTGACACGCGCTAACTGAAGTGAACAGCTGCAGTGAGGTGGCCGAGCATCTTATTTCAGAGTTTGGCAGTGAACCGAGCTCTATTTGCAAAGCAGACAGCTATGACAGCATTTTACAGGGCCAACACACAGCAAAAATGAAGTCCCTCAGCCCCATGACTGAAGTACTGCAATAGGCCATTACTTTTGGTAGACACTTGGCTTTTAGGGAAGGACACCCACTGACTCTCCTTTCATATCATGGATTTGAGGCAGTTAGTGTGAGCCTACTGCTTGATTCCCTTCAGCAGAGTCAGGATTTTAACTGAGCAGCACGCTTCGGCAGGTGACAGGCTATATAGGATGCTTTGCCCACCCGACCCGAGAAATAATGCAGGAAAGAATTTACATAGCAGAGCTACTTCTAAAAGTTAACGTTCCCTGAATGCTTACTCAGTGTCAATCACTGTGCTGAGTCCTTTCCCAAAGCTCACATGATTTAATCCTCACAGTAACCCTCTGTGGTTAGTACTATTGTCTCCATTTTGCAGGTGGGGACTGAGGTTGGAGACATGAAGTCATCTGCCCCAAGGCAGAGTTCCTCAGTTACAGAGCCAGGGTTGCAATCCAAATGTGTCCAACACTCAAGCTGGGTTATTCTCGTGAGCTCCTATTGTCACCATTATCTTAGAGCTTTGTGTGGGGATTTCTGCATCCTTTTTCTGCTCTGCATGTTTCAATGTTTGGCTTCAGTGTTTAGCATCATATCACAGTGTTCCCATTTGTCTCCGAATGCTCTCCTATGATTGCTGATGCCGCCCAAAATTTTGTCAGCTGGTTTGTTGGGTGATTAGTTTTTTCAAGAAGTTCTCTCCTCTGTGGGAAGTGTGCCCTGTGGGATAAGAAAACCTGTGGAAGTAGCGGGGCGGGGGGGCTGATTTCCACTCCAGGTCTTTGGGAGGACAAAGAGGCTTGTGCACCCAAAGGAAAGGGTGAGCTTCAAGGGGGATCATTCCATGTTCCCGGCTCTCTAAGGGGGTTCCACAATTTCCACTGGGAGCATTAACTTTTCTAATTATGAAATCTAACAGATATGAATGGAAAAAAATTACACTTTGTTTTTACTATCCTCTCTGAAATTTAGTATGCCATACAATTATAGATGTTGGAAATGAATCAGAGTGGTATAAGTAGTCCCGATGATTTTGTCACCAACAGAGTTCAGACATTTTCATACCACCGGTCAGATGTTGTAGATAGTGTTATATCATTAATGCCGAAAACTTCTTTGAAATTGAGGTAGCTACAGGACCTGCCACTAGATTTTGTTATTTAATGTGTGTGTTACTATATCCATAGTTAAAAATTTTTTGACTATTGCATTTAAATATGATCGATTTCCTTTGAATCTTTTTTATTATTTTTAATTACAAAACATTATCTTTTGAGAAGAGACATCTATAAGCTTCACCAGATGGCCAAAAGGGATGCATGGCATGAAAAAAAGTTAAGCTGTTCTTCTTCACTCATTTAGAAGTATTTTATATTACTTATTTAATCTGTACTTGACCACTTTAAGATGGGTATTAGTTATTATTAGTCTCCATCACTTAAAGGATGAGGAAACTGAGGCACAGGGTATTAAGGAAGTTTTCCAAGCTAAGTACAATATCTACTGAGTGCTCGTTGTGCAGAATCTTTGTTGCCAGCTCAGCGACACTCTCTTCCCTGTCTGTACTCTGTTCTCCCAGAAGAAGCCAGGGAAAGATATTCTCCCAAATCCCTCAAAAGGAAGATTTTCGGTGAGACCCTGCTAAAGAGTGGCACCATGTAAGACATGGAAGGTGGATGAAAAGCTGAAACTATTGTTTCCTCCAACATTAGCAGACACATATGCAGGAAGTTGGCTGATTTGAGGTTTGGGGCATTCTAATGTGATTCATGCACTTAGATGCTTCTGGGAGCTTTGATGGCTATTTATCAGAGAAATGTCTAGTTTCATGATCTTAGGAAAGCCAACAAGGTTTTTGTCTGACCTTCCTTCCTAAGTTCTTTCTCCAAAGATTCTGTAAATCACTGTGTTCAGTTCCATTGTGTTCAATTCCTTCCAGTTCGAAATACCCAGAAGGGTTTCTGTCCTCACTGAAATATATGCCTACTATGGGCCAGGAACATAGGGGTTAATAGCCCGAGATAAAATAGTATGTCATTCAGAATTCTAATAGGAAAAAGATGGGGGTAATTGAAGAGCACTTAGCAAAAGGACTGCTCCTAAATATATGACAGTTTGAGGGAAACCTAGAAGGGATAGCAAGCGCCCCAGTCTTGCAGGGGCAGGCTGTGCTTACTAGTGGCCAGTCAGGAAGGATAAAGGAGTTATAGCATCACAGAGAAAGACTGAGCTAGTTACAAGAGAATTCCTTTCCCCAGAAGTTGTGGCACAGGAAGGAGAGGACACAGGGGAGTAAACATCCCAACACTTCTCTCTCTCCCAACTCTCTTACCTCCAGCTAATCCATACTATATGAGCCAAACCTGGCCTGAAAGCAAGGGCGGGGAAGTCTGGCTGTGACTGTGAACTGGGGTCCATTTCCTGGGGCACAAAGCAGTGTGGGGAAGGGGGATGTGGAGGGGCAAGCAGGGAGTCTCCAGAATATAGGTAAGCCTGTTCTCATGGCTTAAAGAAAGAGGAGAAATGAATTCTGATGATATCATAATGTCATAAAGTTTTCCTAGGGTGACCAGAGTGATTCAACTCCTAGTAATAGCTCAGTTTAACAGTACAAGCAATGAAGCAGAAGAACTTGAAGATTTTAAACCATCTTATGAAACTGTGCTGACTGACTGCCATGTGCGACCTCCTCTGATGAGTTCTCAATTCTACCTAAGTAGACAGTGGTTATTCTGGGGGACTTGTAAAACAGGGCATTGTCCAAAGATATTATAGAAGGACATTTCAAACTCAAACATCCCATCACGCTCTGTGTTCTAGGGCTGGTTGCTCACAGCTTTACGTGAAGTTCATTGCAGCAACTATTCATTCAAGGATTCACACTTTCCTACGGACAGTCGCCAGCAAGGGTAGCTAGTGACTAAAGTCCAAAACATGTGGATTTCTGAGTAAGACTGAATAGAACTAGACCAGAGGGACACTGGAAATGGTGAGTCAGTTATTGTAGTGCATGAAATTTCTATATGTACGGGTTTTTTTTCTTTCTGTACCCAGGTTCCTAAATTTTCTTTGTAGAGTATATTTCCACTGACTTTATCTAAAAAGCAAATGGAATTATAACAACTTCCCCGTTCTTGTTAAGGAGTCATGAAATGCACTATAACCGGCCCTAATCACTTTTCTCCAGTGACAATTCTGTTTACTCTTCAGCCATCCTCGCTCATCATCGTCAGCTTCCAACATCCCTAGTCCTGATGTATACAGTGCTAAGAAAGAGAGATAAGTAGACCAAGAGAGAGACAGGGATGAGGGGTGAGTGGGAAGAGGAGATAAACAGCCAATCTTTATATTCTGTTTGAACAGAATCAAACCTTATTATCTCGCACACATGTGTACCCACGTGTGCATTCACCTGACATGCTGGTTTCATACACACATTTGGGGAGTGAAGCCTTACAGATATACTAAACTTCTTTAATCACATACATTTTCTTGAGAACTACAGAAATAGGAAGAGAAGTGCTGTGATAACTTTTTAACATTTGTTAACCACACTTTCTTTGCTGTTATGATAATTCAACCTCCGATCTATTGATTCTTTGAAGACCTAATGAGTGACAGGAAGCTATGAATAGGTGTAGGGGCACCTGGGTGGCTCAGTGGGTTAAGCATCTGACTCCTGCTCTCAGCTCATGTCTTGATCTCAGGGTTTTGAGTTTGAGACCTGTGTTGAGCTCCTCAATGGGCATGGAGCCTACTTAAAAAAATAAAAATAAAATAAAATAAGTGAGTAAGTGTAAATCCATACTCCCTCAAGCATGGCCACCAAGACTTCAGAAGCCCTCCCAGGTCTGATGACATCATGAGGTTTCTGGGGAGAAATTGTATGTAGGAAAACAAAAAGCTCCAAAACTATCTGTGTACCTCCTTCAGCCCATGGTGCATGCTGTTCCCTATCTGCAGTGCTCTTCCCCAGATCCCTGACCTTTTCTTATCCTTTAGATCTCTGCTTAAATGTTGCTTCCTTAGACAAGCATCCCTGGCATAGCTGAAAGTAACCACCAGGTACTGCCTAGCCCTAGCCTTGTTCTGTTTTCTTTATGACACTGTTTTCTTGTGTCATGGGGATTTGAGTATTACTGTTTGTCCCGCTGCAGGAGAAAATGTACTCTATAAGAAAAAATACCTCACCACCTGACTTATATCCCTGGAGCCTAGGATAGAGCCTGGCATAGTTGAATGGATGAATAAATGGTGGGAAAATCAAGTAAAAAAAGTGAAAGTTACAGCCTAAAAGTATTATATATGTTGATTTACTTCTTTTATTTATTTTGATTTTTTAAAATGATTTTATTTATTTGAGAGAGAGTGTGTGCTTGAGTCAGGGGAGGAGGGGAGAGGGAGAAGCAAACTCCCCACTGAACAGGGGGCCTGAAGTGGGACTCGATCCCAAGACCCTGAGATCATGACCTGAGCTGAAGGCAGATGCTCAACTGACTGAGCCATTCAGGTGCCCCAATTTACTACTTCTAGAATGACAAGTCTAAGGTCTTCTGAGAAGATACCCTAAATCCAAAAGAAATCCTAAATCTAATGAATAGCTTAGCATATGCACAGAAGGCATTAAATCATGAAGCAAACTGTGTTCACTGTCACATAGCAGCTATGTTGTGTAAAATAATAACACAAGATTTGAGGGCTGGGTCTCCCTCCCTGTTCTATATCTCTGGAAACCAAAGAGAGAAATCAAATCATTTTCTTTTCTCCAGTAGTTTTACAGCTTTCCCTTTTCATCCTTATTACTGACCTACTTAAACATGTAGATGATCTTCAAATAAACTTACTAAAATAAACTAACACACTCCCAAATTTATTTAAAAATCCCATATTATTAATTTTCCCCTAACTCATACACTAAGATTCTCAAGTATTGACTTTGTTTTATTTCTCTTTTTTCTTTCCTTACCTTATTAATTGTTCTGAGTCTTTGGTATGTGTCCTGGTATGAAACTGCAACCCTGAACTTACACAGGCAGGAAGGACAAGGAAGAGAGGGGATTCTGTGATGGGTGAGGGTGGGAGTGAATGCACACCCTCCAGTCAACCCAAAGGAGGGAAGAATACTCCTGAGCACTGGACTGGCTTAGCAATTGTTAAAAGCCCAAATCTAAGATCTAGATTTGAGATCTAAATCTACCATGATGAGTTGTGCACATTACTCTGTCTTGGGCTCAGGGCCAGCATCAGGGACCCACCCTTGGTTTAATGCTCTGCTCTCACTGTCTTGAAATTCTTAACTTAATCTCAAATCTGTGTTTTTTGACTGAAGACGGAGGTAACCTAGAATGTTCTTGTAAGCAAAGGAGATGAGTGCCGTTTGAATGGTCAGCATTCATTTTGCACTGGACCCACACAAATTATGTAGCCAGTTGGGCCCTTTCTTCAAATGGAAAGTAGGCTTTAATCCATCACCAGCAGTTAACCATTGTTCTACCCACCTATCCTACTGAGTAAAGTTGTTTTCTCCCAGTAGGGAAACAAAGGACCTTCTTACTACTATTTGACTTGCAGTGGTTAATAGAATATAATGGAAAGCCTCATAGCCCATGTTCCAGAGACTCATTAAAATATGGCTGATGTGCCTTTGGGTCAAAGACAATGACCTAATTTTTAGTATTTGATGAACTTCAATTTCATAAATGGTGACGGTTTTAGATTCCAAACCCCTTAGAAAAGAAAAAAAAAAAAAAGAATTAGATTTGTGTGACCCTCAGGCCAGTAGATGTGCCTACAAAGTTGCTGGCTCTTGGGAACTCAAAGACAAGAATGGCTAGACCACAGGAGTCCTTAGCTAGTGATGATTTATATCCTGCGGTGGCTGTGTGTGATTCCTTTCTAGTGCTTGTACTCACTTGCACTTGATCTTCAAGGGGCATTTTAATGAGCTTGGTTGGACCAGTTGTTTAAGAGCATGGTTTTTAATTTCTAGTATCTGCAATTAAAAATGATAATCACTTAAAAGGAGATAAAGCTGAGCTCAAAAACTGAACATATGTAGATGTTTGGGCTACAGGGAATCAATCTGCCCATTAGAATGTTAATAAATGCAGAATATCCCCATTCTTAATTAATCAGTTAACTAAACAGAAAGGCTAGGGTGAAACACAAGCATGATTATTTAACATGGAAAATCAAGATGGTTGGATGAATAACAATTACATAATTAACAAATAATAAAGAACATTTGAGTTTCAATTAATCCTTATTGGCAGCTCCTTAACATCCACCAGAATCCATTTCATTTCATTGCAAAGTGGACCTTTCAAGTTTAAACAATTTTAACATTTGGTCGCTAATATAAATCTACTTATTAAAAATGTTCAAGATCAACATGATACATTTAACTGCAAGAGTAAAGCCAATTTAGAAACTAATTTGGTCAAGTAAAGATGTATTATTCTCCTTGCCCGAATATAAAGGGTCCTATTGGGTGAATTCAGTATGTTACTTTATAAAAACAGATATTCTATTCATGGTTTATAATGGAAAGGACAGATGCAGCTAAAAGTTAGAGAAGTCAAAATTCTGGTAAAAATAGGTAAGATGCTTGATTATGAGACTGTATCATCACTCAATTTTCTCCAGGAAAGCAAGACCAAAGGAGAAGTGTCTGTGTGTGTGTGTGTGTGTGTGTGTGTGTGTGTGCGTGCGTGCGTGTGTGTGTGTGTGTGTGTAGAGAGAGAGAAGGAGAAGGAGAGAGAGAGATTGAAAATGGGAGCGTGAGAGAGAGAGAGATGGATTTATTTTAAAGAACTGGCTCATACTATTATAGGTGCTGGCAAGCCTGAATTTTGCAGGGCAGTCCAGCAGGCTGTAGAGTCAGGGAGGAACTGATTTTGCAGCTCAACTCAGAAGACAGTCCAGCAGCAGTGTTCCTTCTTCCTTGGAGGACCTCAGTTTTTTCTCCAAAGGTCTTCAACTGATTAGGCCCACTTGCATTATTAAGGGTAATCTAACTCAAAGTCTACTGATTTAAATGTTCATTACATCTAAAAAATATCTTTACAACATCTAGACTAGTGTTGGAACAAAAACAGGGTACCTTGCCTAGACAAGTTCACACATAAAATTAACCATCAAGTGTAAAAGGACCTAGGTGTATTGGGACAGAATTGAACCCCAAACTCTTGGGTTCTCATGTAGTTGCTCTGGGGTCTGGCTGGGCATCAAAACTTCTAAACCACTACTGTCAAATACCTTCCCCAATTACCCTCCTTAACCTTCCCACTCTATCCCTATCCAAGATTCTAATATGTATCAAACTTTGAAAACTACAAGCCAGAAGTCTAGAAGTGATCCTAAAATTAGTTTTCCAAATTAGTAGAGGGAAAGGAAAAGCTGTTACAGTCAAAATGGTGAATTTCAGGGCCCAAAAATCAAAACCCTAAAACTGAAAACAAATAAGCAAACAAAAAATGTCCTACCCAATTCAGGTCTCCAAATACAGTGTCTTTTTTTTTTTTTTTTTATAATCCTTCTAGATCCATCTAAATGTTAGAGATTCATTCATGCCTGAGTACCCAAAACTGTCTCCATGCATCACACAGAGAGAACTAATTACTAGTTTTTAATAAAATTAAACTTCCAGGATGCCTGGGTGGCTGAGCTGGTTGAACATCTTGACTCTTGATTTCAGCATAGGTCATGATCACAGGATCGTGAGACTGAGGCCCACACCAGACATGGAACCTGCTTGGGATTCTCTCCCACTCCCTCTGCAGGCTCCTTTCTCATGGGCGCTCATGCTCGATCTCTCTAAAAATAAATTAATTAAATTTAATTTAAAAATAAAATTAAACTTTCAAAAAATGTTATTTGGTTTGATTCGTTACTATGGTGACTGAAAAAAAAAAAAAACCCTCTTGTGCCTGGTGTGTGTGCTGGTGCTGGTTGTCTAGGAACTCCAGGGGCAGAGGGCGGGGAGAATGTTGCAGAAGCAGTTCTGGAAGGTAACACTCTGACCAATGCTTTCCAGGCTGGGTTCCGTGGAACACAGTCCTTGAAGAGGTAAACTCTGAAGGGAGTTTCATGGCCAAGGATGTTTAGAAACATAGTAATATAAAAGCCCCCCACCTGGGGCGCCTGGGTGGCTCAGTGGGTTAAGTCACTGCCTTCGGCTCAGGTCATGATCTCAGGGTCCTGGGATCGAGTCCCGCATCGGGCTCTCTGCTCAGCAGGGAGTCTGCTTCCCTCCCTCTCTCTCTGCCTGCCTCTCTGTCTACTTGTGATCTCTCTCTGTCAAATAAATAAAATCTTTAAAAAAAAAAAAAAAAAAGCCCCCCACCCTCAGAGATTCATAATTTATTTTTGTATAATAAAGTATTCAGTCAGGGTGCCTGAGTGGCTCAGTGGGTTAAGCATCTGCCTTCAGCTCAGATCATGTTCCCAGAGTCCTGGGATCAAGTCCTGCGTGGGGATCCCTGCTCAGGGGGCAGTCTGCTTCTTCTTCTTCTCCCACACCCTCTGCTGTTCCCCCTGCTTATGCTCTCTACACTCTTCATTATTCTTCACTCTCTCTGCCAAATAAATAAATAAAATCTTTTAAAAAATAAAGTATTCAATAAATCCCACTGTAAAGAAAGATGTTTGACTGTTTTTAATCAAGCATTTCTCAACTCCAATATGTACCGTTTCACCCCTACCATGCAATGCATACTAACATCCCAAAAAGCACAATTTAGAAAATGCATTTAAGCAATCCAAAAACAGAAAGTCTACATGATCAAGAAAAATAACTGAATAATTTATACTGCATTTAGTGAACTGAAAAACAAAGTCATGGTTAGATGCTTTCTTAAGGCAGACTGGGCACATTCCCAATTTACGGGGTCACTGAGCTACATTCCTAGCGTTTAGGTCACCACTGCTCCCCATATCCCTCCCCTGAAATTATACAAAACTTGTAGATGACCCCACAAAGCAGTAGACAAATTGTTGGCTGCCTTTGCAAAGGCAGAAATGGTTTCTTTAGTAAAACTACTAGGGAAAAATGCTGAGGGGGAGGTCACACTTTAATCCATAACCAAAACACGTAACTGGGACTAATTTAAATGTGTTGAAACAGTGAGGCTTCTTCTTGGCCAACTAGATCAATCTTTTGGACCATCTGCATTAGAAACTGAGAGAGAAAAGGCAGCTTGAAGATAACTGTTTCAGCTATTTCTATGGATCAAGGTGAGTTTGGAACTGAGAGGTCAAGAAATTGGGGACACAGTGGTGCCCAGCCATCTGTGGGCAGGCTTTGCATGAACTGTAAAAAGGTACCCCCCTGGTACACAAATTGCAATAAGGTGTCCCTTCCTCTGGGTTCTTTGCAGCCCTGCACCAGAGCCAGGGTTTGAGGCTGGATTTCCTCTCTCACTGGCCCTCCTGGTTGGATGCCTTTGTGCAGAGCAGAGTATGCACCACTGTATTGGGGGTTTGGGGCAGGGGTGGGCCTGAGCAAGGAGAGAAGATACTCAGGGAAGAGAGGAAGTAAGGTAAGAAGAACAACCTGGGACATTCAGACTTGCTTCAGACCTCAAGGGTCTTTGCTGAACGTAGAATGTGCCTGGTTGGTAGCAGGGATGAAAGGTTTATGGTGCATGTCTTTGAGCTTGGGATAATTCCCTAGTTTTTCTTAAAAATGAGAAAATATTTCCATTATTTTCTTTTAGTCGCAGAATGACCTGGACCAGAAACCACTGTTCCACGAGCAAACAGATTTCAAGACATTCATGTTTTCACTCAGTTACCCTGTGTGAAACAAACCGACCAACTTCAATAAACAAAACATTGTTCTCGTCCCAGGAGACATTGTGGAAAACAAGTTAGATAAGATCCTTGCCCTTTCTGAGCTTATACTCCAGGAGAGAAGATGAGACAATTAAATAATGATGATAATGTGGGAGAGTAATGTCAAAGGGAATACATGGAGGTGAGTTGGGGTGATATCCCTCTTTACCCAAAGTTGAATTCCTACAGGGGCAGGGAGGGATCATACCTGAAGCAAGGGGTCCTAAGGACCAGAGACAAAAAAGTAAAAAGAAAAGCTATAGAGAACTTAGAGAATCCCAGGACAGGGAGAACTCAAAATCTCCTAACTGCTGAAAACAGGAGAGAGGAGCATAGTTAAGAATGGGTATCTGGACAGACTGCAGATATTAAAGAGCTTTTAAAATGATAGTGTGGTTTACTTAAAGTGGGATGAACTAGTGAGAAGCAGGGAGAGAAGCAGGGAGACTATTGTAATAATCCAGGAGAAATACACTGATGGTAGTAGGGGCAGAAAAAAGTGGTTGAACTGGAAAGTTTACTTAGCAGGTACAGGCAGCTTTCATCTATAAGGAAGAAAGAATTAGGACAGGAGTTGAGGGAGAAAGTTTTAAGAATGATTTCTGGTTAAGGAACTTGGGGAAACAAGGATGCTATCTAATGAGATAAGGAAGCGACTGCGGAACGTGTTGCGTTCAGTCAAGCTCAGTTTGGTCATACTGGGTCTGAACAGTCTACGAGCCATTTCGGGGATATGTTCAGTAGGCAGGCATACCTAGGTTTGAAGTCACTGGAATCGAGATTACCCAGAGACATGGTACATGGAGAAAGAGAGGTGTGTATAAAAAGTAAGAGTTCTCATAAAGACAAGAGTTGAACCAGGTTTTTTTGATGGTGCGGAATCCAAAAAAGGACAGTTTAAAGAGGGAATTGGGGCACCCAGATGACGCAGTTGGTTAAGCATCAGTTCTTGGTTTCAACTCAGGTTGTGATCTCAGGGTCATGAGATGGAGTCCTGCGTCAGACCTCATGCTCAGCATGGAGTCTGTTTGAGACCCTCTCCCTCTGCTCCTGGGCACCTCTTAAATAAATAAATAATTTAAGAAGCAGAGAAGGAATTATGATTGAGTCTCAAGTCACAGAGGCATTACTAAGGACTGAAAATATTCATTACATTTGGCAATTAGGAGGTCATTGGTGACTTGAGCAAACAGTACTGTTATTGGATATTTGGAGTAGGATCCACTGATAAGTGAATGGACAGAGGGAAACTAGAGAAGTAAGAAATCTTAGAAAAAGTCTGGTCCTGAGGGCGCCTAGGTGGCTCAGTCGGTTGAGTATCTGCCTTCAGCTCAGGTCATGATCTCAGAGTCCAGGGATGGAGCCCCATGTCAGGCTTCATGTGCAGCAGGGTGTCTCCTTCTCCTCTCCTTCTGCCCCTCCTCCATGACCCCCCCCCATTCGTCCCCTGTCTCTCAAATAAATAAGTCAAAAAGAAAAGAAAAGGAAGGAAAGGGAAGAAAAAAGAAAAGAAAAGTAAGGAAAGGAAGAGAGTCTGGTTCTGAAAAAGGAGGATAGGGAGAACTTGGAGGTGTAGCATGGTTGGACAATTTCATGGTTGGACTGGGTAGAAATCATTGGAGGCAACTTGAATATGTTGACACTGAATAGAGAAAAAGAGAAAGATAAGGATACAAAACAGTGGAGGAGTCAGGGATAGGGCAAAGTCCATGAAGAAGGCAGAAAATGATAGATTGAAGAGTTAGCCTTGAGTAGAAAGATGACATATCTTCCCATGGGGCCATCTTCCTCCCATGGGGCAGAGGGGGAAGAACAAAGTCTGGGTACTATATAAATGAGAGGTAGCAGCCAGGAAAGCTTAGGTGGTGGTCAACCTTGACAGCGTTTATTGTTGCTGTGAAGTAGGCACTTAGGAGGGATGGCCTCATTTTAGCCATTCACTGTGCTAACTCTACACTCTTCATTATTCCTCATACTGGTTCTCATTTGTTGTATTGATTATTATTTGAATATGTCCAAAAAATTTCTTCCTTACTTGGAACACTACAAATTTCAGCCCAAAGTATGTGGGCTCGTTGGTGATGAGATTAATGTTTCCTATAGAAAGGAGGTATCTCAGATGATGTGAGGCACTGTGGTGACCAGAGTGACATTTTACTTCATATTGCATGGAATAGAGTTTTAGAGAAATGATTTTCAAGAATTTCACTACAAGAACATGAGGAAATTCTCCTGAGGGGCTTCCTCCTGCCACTTCCCTT
Organism: Enhydra lutris kenyoni; assembly: GCF_002288905.1. Classification (NCBI taxonomy): domain Eukaryota; kingdom Metazoa; phylum Chordata; class Mammalia; order Carnivora; family Mustelidae; genus Enhydra; species Enhydra lutris. Next base: position 2,289,906 of record NW_019154134.1, read on the forward strand.
CCCAGCTTTTTTGTCTCATTCTTTCCAAAGCTCCAGCAGTTGCCAAGTTTACAGTACTGTCTTTCATTCCTGATCTCAAAAGGTTTCTTATTTTTTTTCTTTTTCTCCTCTCCAGACACACTTATACAGCAAAATGTTTTTTCCAAGTTGTCCTAGGAGACTGAGAAAATGCCAAGTCTTTTTTGTCTATGCAAAAGACCCTGTTAAAATCATGGCTTATGGTAGTAGATTCTTTCTGCTTATCTTGACATCTTTCCCCAGCTGGCTTTATGGGTTAAGCCCAGCATCTGGGCCTGAGTGAGGGATCCCATGTCATCCAAAGGGAAAGCTGCAGAGCTTTCCAAAGCTATACAGGGCAGTCAAAAAGACTGGCTGAGGAGAGGCTGTGGACTTCCCTCTGTACCATGCTCTTCTGAGGTGTAGCACGCTGAGATTATATTTGAGGGCTGCCATAATAATGCAAAACCAATCTAGCTTCCAAAGCTAGGAACCTAGTTCCAAAAACCCTACTTAAAGTTCCAAGTCTGTCTGGACAAATCTATTACTGGTACATATTCAGCCTCCAGAATGATTTCTGTCACTTGAGAAATTTATCATCTATCAGATCCTATTTTCTCAGCCTGCTCTTCCTTTTTCCTGTTGGAGAAAAGACTCCCGGAGAAAGCCTATGGTGGTGGAATGGTAAAATTTGACTCAAATATAAAAAAAATTTTTAATTATTTTTCACTTTGGCTCCTTTATCTGGCACAAAATCTCATGTAAAACATTTATGTGTTTCAGACAACCTTTTGGAAGTACAGCTTATACCTGCTGTCTCCATGTTTCCACTTCTCATTCATTTCTTGTGTTCTGATTTTTTCAAATTACAAAAGTAATATTGGGTCAAATAATACATGGGTTTTTTTTTTTTTTAAAGTTAACACTCTACAACTCTCTCCTATTCCCCTAAGAGAAACGGTAATACTATTGTGGGGGTGTTTCCTTCCGTGTCTTTCTCTACCCTCACATCTAATCACTCTCCAACCTGCTTATTGGTCACTAAATTAAATATCCATTTCTTTTCATCCCTTATATTATTTGACCTCTAAAGAATATTGGACACTGTTAACTAACCTTCCCCATCTTTTTCTTTAGAGAGAGACAAAGAGAGCACACATATGCTAGTGGGGATGAAGGATGAGCAGAGGGCAAAGGAGAGAGAGAACCCCAAGCAAACTCCCTGCTGAGCACAGAGCCCAACACGGGGTTCAATCTCATGACCCTGAGATCATGTCTCAAGCTGAAATGAAGAATCAGACACTCAACTGATTGAGCCACCCATGCGCCCCAGTCTTTCCTTCTAAAAATCCTCTCTTTTCTTGCTTTCATGGGTTCTTACATTTTTCTGGGTTCTCTCCTACCTTTCTGGTCATTCCTACCCAATCGTTGTTCCAGTCCTTATTCCTCTGCCTGCCTGTCAGCCCTGGTGTTCCATCCTCGGCAAGGCAACCACATCTCAGGAAACTCCCTTCCAGAATTACAGGAACTTTTGAATTACAGGAACTGAATTCATCCAGTCTCATAATTTTTATTGATAATGGACCCAAGGCAGCCAAAGGAAAGAAGTAACCTATCTAAGGTCATTTCAGAGCCTGAACCTGAAACAAAAACTTCCTGACTTCAATTCTAAATATTGATAACGGCCAGCAGTCTATTTTCTAGTATATTTCTTTTATTTACTCTTGTTTTCTTTTGCTTTTCTTTTCCTTTTGGCTTGGTAATAGTAGAATTGCAAGGTAAACCTAATTCTGAAAGATGGCTTTTTAGGACCCCAGTGCTGTGTAGGAGTTCACCTGGGGAAGTCAACGGAAAGAACTAAAGTGAACTGTTTAACTTGATTTAATTTTCCTGAAAACACAGGAAAAGGGGTAACAGGGTTCCCTACAGATTAGGATAAATGATCATTGCAAGCAGAGAGACCTGAAGTTACCCTTGATGAGGCTCCTTCCAGAAGCATTTAGGAAGCCACGGGCACTGAGAGCAGACATTAAGTCAAACTGACTGATTAGCTTAGTTACAGCATCTAAGACAAAAAACCAGCACCAAAGGTATGGGGGTACCACCTAAATGCCCAGCCTTATGTTAAGTTCTTTGCATACAGTGACGGTATTTCTCAACCCCCAAATTAGGGCATATCATATAATCACAGGAAAAAAACCATTTGACATCTGGGTTGTCATAACTGTTAAGCCAGGGGGTGTTACAGGAACACAAATCATGACATTTACCACCTAGATATTTCAATCTATTTAGTGTAAGAAGTTATTGAGTGAAGCAGGATGGTAAAATGAAACTGTGGGTATCAGTTTTTATCTGAGGGCCCCAAATCTGGAAACGAAAATTAGAAATTAACAAAGCTGTAATTAAAGCCCTTCTCTGGGCAGGCTAAGAAATTCTAAAACTAGCTCTACCAGCTTTAGTGATTGCTCCCCTCTAACTCAGAAAGCAGTTGGGGATGGAGAGGCTGGAGAAGGAAAGAGAATGTCTTTGAGTTTGTCTCAGCTGCAGAAAATCACCTCAGCCAAGGGCATGCTCCTTCCTGGGCCAGCCCACATCCAGTGACTGGCTGATGCAGGTATATGCAGGATGAGCCACCTTGGCACAACTCTGAAGGCTCCTGGAAGCGATCAAGCTTCCTGCGGCTTGGCTGAGGCTGTCACTAGACCCCATAGCTGTTGTAATTCTCCCGCTGTGCACCTGCTTCTAGCTCTTCCCTTCCATAGGTATGGATCCCACCGGCACTCCTTAAGAATCATACTACACACTGGGGGGGGGGGGGACTCTCTTCTTCCTAAAGAAATCCCTTCAGATATAGCTCATAGTGTTTAGCAATATACTTGTAGTACTGCTTGAAGAGTTGTTTTGTCTTAAGGACAAAAGACGTTGACATGAGTTGTACTGCAGCAAATCAACAAAAGGGATCTGAGTTGGATATATCTGGAAGTATTTTGAAGTTATGTTCAAGGCTAACACCTGAGCTTTGTGTAGGGTAATAAGACTTTGTAGTTATGAGCCTTCCAGCTGATTTTATTTTTTTTTCTCTCACATGCCAAGGGATGTTCAGGCTTTGAAGTTTTTTGTATCTGTTTTCCCCTTTGTAAATGGCATTAACATTGTTACTTGAAGCCTTGTTTCATCACTGTTGGTCTCCTGCGACTTAAATTGACTTGAAATGACCGTGCATCAGATTTGTTGCTAATTTTGAATGTAGATACTCTAGCTTCAGCTGTTTATGATTATGATGCTACACTTTTCATTTATTGAAATTTAACCTTGTATGATGCTTAAACCACTATTAGGGGAAATAATAAGCCTTTACCATGTACAAAAGAAATTTTAAAAAATACAAAACATTTTCTGATTAACATCTAACTTAAATTAAATTTTTTAAAAGCTAAGCAAAAAATGCCTTCATCAGGATGCACTGAGAACTATATAGTTATATCCCGCTTCTTCTATGCACTAAGACGCTCATATGCCTCCCCTTAGAACAGGCAGTGTACTATACATAAGATAGCTGTGTTATCTTTGCAGTTGCACTGAATTTTATTTTTATTTTGTAGATTTGTATTTAAATATTATATTTGTTATAATAACACTTAAATTATGTTATTGAAATTTATATTTGCATTGTTATATTATGTCTAGTACAGTATAGTACATATACTGTGAGGTTTGTGTTAAAGTGAATAAGCGAGTTTTTAATGTTGATCCACTCAATGCTATTCAGAAATCAACTGGCTTAGCACTTTCTCATATCCTTAGGGTGCATTTAGACTGCCAGAGTTAACCTGTGTTAAAACAAAAAGCAAAATATGTGTATGTATTAAAAAAAAAAAAAAAAAAGGTTTCCCTCACAGGAAAACAGTAGCTACATGCTTCTTCCTATACTGCTAGAGCAAACCGAGGCATTGAGGACAGGGCATGCAAATTGTGCTTCATTTTGCAGCGTTTATCAGAGTACTTAATAAAGTGTAAGACTGGTATTTATTTGAAGTTATGCAGAATAACTTAATTTACATCTGTAGAATACTGAATATATTCCATGGAGTATTGAGAAACAAAGAATCATCCTCTACACTAAATTCTGTCTCCAAGTCAGCTTCCACGAAATCCAGCCCATGACAGGAGTGGGTGGTTGCTTCTCTTTTACCTTAAGCCAAGCCAATGGTAATCTAGAGGACCCCTGGAGAGCTTGCTATGTGTCTGCTGGGATTGGGAAACACAATGGACTCTGGTCCCCCATGCCAGAGAAAGCGAAGAACCAGAGGCATTGAAGGTGAGAGAGAATAAACAAAAGAAAGAAAGGGATCCTGCTCTATTGGGAGTAAGATGCCCTATACTGAAGACAGGCAAGTGTATGAGTACAGCAGCAATAAAAATGGAGTAAAGAACAATGAGGCTTGGGGTGCCTCGGTTGTTCAGCTAAGTGTCTGCCTTTGGCTCAGGTCATGATCTCGGGGTCCTAGGACTCAGCCCTGTGGTCAGTCAGGCTCCCTGCACATTGGAGAGCCTGCATCTCCCTTTCCCTCTGCCCCATCACGACCCCCCCTCCCCCCGCCGAAGCTTGTGCTCTCTATCAAATAAATAAATAAAATCTTAAAAAAGAAGAAAAATTAGACCCTGTGAGCAACAGGCCAGGTATAGAGAACACAACTCAATTCAATTCCAGCTCTAATAGTTGGCAGTAAATATTAGGGTTGAAAAAACAGCTTTACTCTGTATCTGGATTTAGTAACAAAGATGTTAAAACTGATAAGCAACATCTCTCAGGGTTGCAGGAAGAGGGGGGGATTGTAGCACATATTTGCCATCTCTGGAACAGACTCATAAAGAAGAGAACTATATAAATTACTAATTATTTGACACAGAAAGTAAATAGAACATGATTTTCCCTCCTCCATGTGATAGCCAGACATCAGTTTTCAGAAAGGCACACCTGTTCAAATTACCCCCTCTGATGGAAAACCTTCAAAGGCTCCACACTTTAGAATGATCCAGAGGCCCTGCATGATTTGACTCCTACTAAGCTTGTCATGTGCTCCCTCTACTAGGTCTTCCCAAGTTACCAAGTTACCTAGTGGGCCCTACTCAGAGTTAAATTTTCACATTTCTTTCACATACTGATGTCTTTGCATATGGAGGCCTCTCTGTCTGAAGTCCATACCCCTCACCACTCCTAATCCCCAGGCTCAGTTATCTTCTCTTTTAGGTAGCCTTCCTGAAACACACTTCCTGTCCAAAGTTCATCCCACTCCTTTTTGGGGGGTATTACTCTGTCTTGTATCACAAAGCCTGTTTTCAAATACCTGTTCTTCACTTCAACTGCAAGTTCCTTGAAGGCAGATATTCTTATTCATCTTTGCTTCCCAAGCTTTTAGCACTGTGGCTGGCACACAAGAAGAACCCAATGTTTTTGAATAAATGAGAAATGCCTAGAATCATTAGGGGACACTTCAGTGAGTAGATCAAGATTAAAGATGATGCTGAAATTCTTTGACCAAGTGGCTTAAAGCGGACTGTCCATTGCTTCCCAGGAAAACCCAGAATCCAAATTCCCAGAGGATCCTAAATGGTTATTACTACAACTTAGCTTTGAATAGCTGAGAATTTTTATAGCATAGACACTAATCCTCCCCACTTGGAATTCTTGCTATTTGAAAAAGGAAATCTCACCTGACAGATGGATTAATGTTCAAGAAGACTGTATTTGCACAGCTGCAAGAGTCTTTCCCAAACAAGATGTTTGAGCTCTCCTCTATGCAGGAAATTTGATGACCAGATGAAAACATTAAACCATTTAGACAGAGCCTGGAGAACCACGGGAAGCACCATGTCGACTAAAGAACATCATTTTTAGAAATCCCTTAAAAGTCTTCCCTTTTTTTATTTGTTATAAATAAAGCCCTTCAGAATCCACCATGAATTGGAGACAAATGGCAGCCTGGATGACTAGGTGTCTAGACAACCATTAGAAGTCTGACCACATGATGAACCCCATGCACAGCTCTGAACCTGTCTAAACACTGTCTTGTGGAGAATGTCCTGGAGTTGTTCATCAGTTCAGCTACTCTTTGCTCTGCAACCACCTCACTGAGTGGAGAACTACAGTGATGCAATTCAGGAGAAATACGTTTTGGCCACAACTGCCTGGAGTGCCTCATAGAGGAGCTGAATTCACATGCATAAGTCAGTCAGGATCACTATAGGATAGACCTCAGCAATCTTCCCTATAAGCTGACAAGACGCTGTAAAATTTACACATGGCATCATACATCCAAGGGGAATTTCTAGGGGAACTCTACTGGCTAAGCATATGACTGACATTTCTGAGGTCACTCCCTTTGTGGATTCATGTGCAAAGTATGCTTAGCCCCTTCAATTTTTACATATGAACTAACATAGGTGAAGAAAGGAAAAAAATGAAACAAGATGAAACCAGAGAGGGAGACAAACTATAAGAGACTCTTAATCTCAGGAAACAAACTGAGGGCTGCTGGAGGGGAGGGAGTAGGAGGATGGGGTAACTGGGTGATGGACATTGGGGAGGGTATGTGTTGTAATGAGCACTGGGTATTATATAAGACTTATGAATCACAGACCTGTATAAATAACACATTATATGTTAATTAACTGAATTTAAATTAAAAAAATAGAAGTAAAATAAAACAAAATAAATGCTAGGACAAGATTCATAGATTCACACAAAATTGCCAAAAATATTTTGCTTTAAAAAAAAAAGTATGAACTATTTGAGGTTAAGGATCATGAGGCAGAGGGTCTTGAACAGGCACAAAAATGGAGCTTTGGGACTTGATGACATGTTACATTCATCTACCAGCAAACATGCAAGGAGCGTGAAGGCAGCCATGGTGACAGCCAATAGGCCCTAGTCTTGGGGATGAGGCTCTTTTAAATAACAATGATAACAGAAGGGTAAGTGAGAATAAAGAGTTATGCTCTGCTCTACAGTTCTACTTTTTGAAGCTTTCTCTGGTGTCCAGTGCCCTTCTTTGGAACAGGTGTGCTATTTGAAGAATCAAAGCCAACTTTTAAAATATAAAATAAAAAGAAGTTTGGGCGCACAGAGAAAAGCTGAAAACATGTCCAAATATTCTCTTTCAGAAAGACAATAAGTCCACGTATCCCAGAATCTTTACTTCTGTTGTAAACACATCTTTGTTCAGTGGAAGAGAGAAAGAGAGAGACAGAGAAAGATGTATCGAACTCCAGGTTAGAGTCCCCAGCACTCAACATCTGAATGATCTATGGCAATCACCCTTCAGTGGAAATACCATAAGAGGTCCAAACAAATGCAGCACTGAGAACCAAAAGTAATCTGTGTATGGGCCCTAAGCACACATGATCTGTGTTAATATAGGTACAGAGGAAATGTCTTTAAGAAATATTTTTTTGGCCAAATGTATTTTCCATTGTATGACTACGAAACTATCTATGAAAATCAAGAACAAGAGATGTAACCATGTATTAAAAGGTCTGGAATAAAGAAAAATGGGGAAAGATAATGTTAAAGTTCAAAAGAGTTCGATCCATGACGCGAGTGACTGCAGATCTGAGACTGAGTTAATGGGTCTGGAAATACTGGTTTTGTACCTATGGAGGCTTTTCCCTTCCATCTCCTTACTTTCTTCTCCCTGCCTTCTTCCATTCAAGGGCACTGCAGTGCAAACATTTCTCTGGGCTCATCATTCCTTTGGGCAACCACCTTTCTCCAGCTCTCAGTTCCCTCAGTTGGAGCATCCTTGAGTTAACTGAGTAGCTTCCAGACTATGCACCCCTGGACATGACCGATGAGAACACTCCACCCTCGTGGTGTCAGTGATTGGTTCAGGGATGATCATGTGCCCAAAGCAATGAAATATACTGATAACTTCTATAGGACTATTGGCAAAAAGGGCCTCCCTTTAGGGTTTGCTCATCTGAAGAGCCTGCCTGAGAAAAAAAGCCAACAGGGAGAAAAGATAAACTGAAAGAGGAGGAGGGAGAATGAGCACATGGTTGCGTAGTTTGAGGCCCTAGAGGTGCCTTAAGCTAGAAACCTCCATGGATTTGCAGTTAAGTAAGCCAATAAATTCTCTTTTTTACGTAAGGGAGTTTGAGTAGGTTTCTGCCGGTTGCCAAAAAAAGTCTTGCCTAATACAGAAATGCAGAACAGAGCTGGAAGTTTTTAGCTTGGAACCCAGACAACCTTAGCTAAGTTAAATCTGAGAAAACAAGGATTACCTAGGACCCTGCAGTTAAGAGTTGACTAAAGGGAAGAGCATAATATCTTTGATTTTATATAGCCCATGCTAGCCCTCCAATTTTTTACAATGTCATCGTTCACATTTGCTGGCATCTGGCTTCTTTTAATATAGCATGGTGCCTTGTTAGATCAATAAACAGCATTTTTACCTGGTTCTTTCTTTTGCCTCCTTCAAGCCTCATGCCATTCCCCCACATACATGCCACTGATCCTTTCATTCTTACTTGGCTCCTCCTTGTTGTTTACTTTTCTCTAGTGTAACACCTTGTACAGTGTCCTAGTTAGATGCTTCCTAACCTATACACCCCTCCAGATTCATGGCTCTCCCAGACAGCAGAGACTGCCCGTGTCTATGGGTATATTCCTGGAGCCTAGTCTGAGACCTGCCACACTAAGTGTTTCAGTGAATTGAATTTGTGGCTCAACTCAGTCTTAGTCTGACCACCACTCAGCACCCAGCCTCTGCCTCCTTGCAACTTTTATGCCTATAAGCATGCTTATTTATTTATTGAACATTTACCAAGTAAGCCCTTTATATGCTTTAATCCACTCAGTCCTCACAGCAGCAACGCCATCCTGTAGATGAGGAGATGCGACCTGAGAAGTTAAGTGGCTTGCCCAAGGTCACCCTGCTAGTAAGTGAGCGGCTGGGGATTCAGCGAGTTCCTAATCATGACCCCCATTTTCAATTTGAGTATTATCAGTTATGTGCTAAACATGCTTCATTTATATTGATGAATTACCATCACAACAGCCCTGTTATGTACAATTCTTAGTCCCATTTTTCAGATAATGAAATTGAGACTCAGTGGAATTACTTAAGTCATTTGACCAAGGTCACCTGGATATAGAAGAACTGAGAATAAATCCCAGGATGTTTGAGCCCAGAGCCCTGACTCATCAGCCATCATGTCAAACAGTTGTCTATTAACTGACAGGTGATTTTGTCAGAAGGTTCATCTGCCCTTTAGTTACCATTGTTGTTCTTCTTATTGTTTAATAGATATAACAGTAACTACTGCACTGGGTTGTCATAAGAGCTTTATTTAAGAAGTTCCGAGAGTGTCTGGCATATAGTAAATGCTCAACAAATGGTACTGATCATTATTGTTTACAGAATCCTTCTGATGCCAGGCATCATTGTAAGCACTTGACATGGTTCTCTCATTGAATCATCACATCAGCCTTGTGATGCAGGCTCACTTTATAGATGGGAAGCTGAGGCTCAGAAACATTAAATTAACTTGCCCTCAAATCAGAGAGTTAGTTAGTGCCCAAGGCTGCACAATTAGTTGTTTGTTGGACTTCCATGTTACTAGCTTTCATTGTCTTTCTTTCTTTGAAAGTTCTGGTGAACTATCACCAGGTAGACCGGCCTCTTCTTGGGTTCTGCTAGCTCTGGGCCTTTTGGTAGTTCCTTAGCCTTATGGTTCTCAAGCTTGCACCTCTGCAGCCACAACTCCAGGAACTCAAATGTGGGGAGGAACAGCTGAAAGAAGAAAGCAAGCACACACATGTTGAGTCCCCACAGCATCTGGACACATGAAGCTATTCTACCTGAAGGCACCATGCCCCTGGCCAGCTGAAGTCCTCAATGGCTAAAGGTACAAACCTCTTCCTTACCCCCCTATTCCTGATGCTCCTCATGGGGGTAAACTGGCACAAAATGAGGAAGGAACTGGAAATTCTCTTGTTAATTTCAACCTTGTGGATTATACAGATTGAATAAAAAAAAAAAATCCACTTCATGTTGCATCTAAAAGTGTCTGGCCCAGCTGTCTATGTAGATTAAATAATCCAGATGGCTGCATGAGTTACTACAGCAGAAAAGAAGTGGTTTCACCATAGACTGAGCCAATCCAGAAAGTTCAGGGATAATAGATTTCTTTACCTTGCACGACCCTGTTTCTTCTCTTCTTAGCTTGGCTCACTAAAATGTGCTATGCAGTGGCCAAATTTTCACTTCACTTGGGCTATTTAAATAGCCACAATGTTGCCTTTTTATATAAAGGATTAAAAAATCAACAACCGAAATTTGATGGCACTTGGAATAAAGGATTAATCAGTTCTGTCGCTCTCACTTGGGCAGCAAATCAAGCCTCTTGTTTTGGGAAATACTGTGAGATGGGATAATTTCCACATTGCCAGGCTGTTTTTCTTTTTAATATCACAGTGGATTTGTCGTGGTAGAGGCAACTACAAATGCTGGCGCCACAACTGGTTACAAAATGTGTCGGCCAGACCACTCAGGGGAGGAACCCCTCCAGTATTCTTTGACGGTGGGCTTCTCTGCCAGGGAACACACCTGCGGAGAAAGAGACTATTCCATCTTCACCCCTGCCCTGGAGCCGAGGGAAAGTATCACTTTGCCCTCATGGAAAACAGGGCTAGGAATCTCCATGCTTTTCTGCATCCACTCCTGATGCTGGAACTTTCAGCCATCCACTTCCTCTCAGCCTTAGTTCCTTGGTGCACATGGCAGCAGAAACCCAAGGAAATGCAGATGGCTCACCTACGCCACCTACGTGCTTAAGAAACACACCTGACAATGGGTACCAGACACTTTTGAATCCATCACTGTCAAACACTCCTGCCAAATTCCCTTCTAAGAAGGAAAACTGTAAAATCAGAAGGACCTAGATGGAGTTATAAAATGTAATTCTATCTTTCCCCTACAAAATCTCTTATCAGTGTACTGTACTCTGCAGGTGATGATTATACTTTTATTTATTTTTTTCTCTCCATTCACAGATGTCAATACTTGGTGAGTGGTTTCCAGAAATGTCCTTTAGCAGCAGCTCAAAGCTAGGGAAGGCAGCACAAACCACACTGGCATGCTGACAGCTTAGCATTAGGAACAGCTTCATGCCAATCGACGCCCGGGTGCCAAGGCAAGAAGGCAAGGGCACATTATTTGAGGACACATTGGAAAACAAGAATTAAATTGTCACAGAACTTACTTTCTCTCTCTTTCTATATCCTAACTCAAAGAATCAACCTCTCACCAGGGGAAATAGACAATGATTCAGAGTTAAAGGTGAATGAAAATGGAAATTCTAGTTCATTTTGGAGTGGTTTAGAGGAATGACATTTTCTTTAGCAAAACAAATGAAGAATTTCCTTCTCCAAACTGACTACTGACATTAGTGACTCACTAGATGTGAAGGAAGGAACTAAGAGAATGGGATGGGCACTATGGCCATCAAACATTTTTACTTTCAGTTTTATAAAATCACTAGATTTAGTTTATATTTATTCATGCATATATATATTTAATACCAAAATTTATTATGATCTTGGGAGCAAAAATTTTATGTAATTTATTAAGCTCTTACTATGTACCAGCCGCTGTACATAGTGCCTTGCTTATATTCAGTCCTCCCTGAACACTGTGGGGTAGGTACCATTCTTACCCCTATGTGACAGAGAGAAAATGGAAACACTGAGAGGTCAAGTCATTTGCCCAAGGTAACAGAGCTGGTGAGTGTCGAGCAAGGGTGTGAATTGAGGCAGTCTGACTTTAGGGTTGACATTTGAAACAAGTCTCTTCCCCATGGCCATGCTGATGGGGGAGTATTAAAACAGCCTTTGGATCAGGCAGGCAGCTACCCAATGAGCCATTTCTGCTTCTGGAGGGTTTATTTTTATACCCTTACTGCCTTCTTTATAAGGGTGTTTTGGGAATGAACAAGGGCAGTATCCTACTGACAAGAAGAAACGGATGACTCATGATGAAGAAGGAGGAGTTGGGCGGGGGGAACCCTTTCAAGCCCAAGGATACCATTTTTCACACTGGAGGAGGTCGCTGAATGCATCACAGGGGAGAAATGGATCTGAGAGGTCACATGGATAATAGTTCCACCTTTGGGGAGGACACCCTGCTGCCAGAAAAATGATTCAAAAGAATTCTTGCTGCAGCAAGGGGATCAGGTTACTTGTGCTGAACGGCGCTCAGGAGCATATGCTTTATTAAGTTGACCAGATGTCCTGTTTAGTTGGGCCTCGCCAGGTATTTTAATGGTCTTGAAGAGTGCCCTGGAAATAAATCCCCTGGAGCAAGCAGCTTTGGTGGTAAGTCCCCTACTGACATGTTGTTAAGGGCTTTATGTTACTTTGTGTGTGTTACCATTTGTAATTATTAAGGTCACCAAGTAAGTCAGAGGGCTTGATAGCCTGGCAGTAACTCAAGGCTCCACATTCCTTTTCTGCCTTATAGATTTACTTATTCCAGTATTTTCTTTCCTGAGTTTTTTCTCTGTGCCAGTCACTAAGGCTACAAGGTGAGCAAGGAACCATCCTTTTCCTCGGGAAGTGAGGTGAAGCCCTGTGAACTCAGAGAGATCCCCCTCTGCTATTGCCAGGATAGCTGCACAACATGGGAGCAGATGGGCTTTCCCTTCTCTGCCTTCTCTGGTGCTTTGCCCACCCAGCCTCACCTTTCCCTCCTACTTTACTCATTCATGACTCTGTACTGGTACAACATTAGATGATTTTCAGACACAAATAAGTATTATTTCCTGAGTATTAGCTCACACTTCTAAACCCTCTGCCTGTGGCATCCATGTCATCCACATGACAACTCTGAGGTAGATTTGTTACTCTCTTCATTTGCTACATAAGGAAATTGAGGCACAAGAAGCTAACAAGTGAGCACACAGTAAAATGTTCATCCTTGGTCAAACTAGGCCATTTGGCTTCAAAGCATATGGTCACAGTCACTGCTGTTTGCTGTCCCTGTGATCATGCTGCCACTCAATGTTTCAAGAGGAAATAAGACAGATAAAGCTGATGTACAGAAGGGAAAAGACTCTAAGCGATAGATCATAGCAATAGTGGGCGTTTAGTGAGTTTACAGAGGTTGTCTCCAATCCTCAGAGCCTCACGGCTAGATAGATATTATTTTACATATAAGGAAACTGAGACCAGAAGCAGATAACCATCAAATAACCGGGATGGTGAAGAACACGAATTTGAATCCAGACCTGCTTGACCTCCTTCTGCTCCTCTTACTGCATCACCCTGCTTCCTGGTGACAAGTAGAGTGGCACAGAACATGAGGACAAATTCTGCCTCAAAATGGAAAATACGAACACTGAGATGATTAAGCTGAAGCTACAATTTCATGGAGAACACCAGAATTAGACAATCTTAGAAATCATGCAATAAAACCTTTTGCCTCTTGATTTAAACTCTGGCAATACTCCCATTAAATATTAGGTGGGAGACAAATTTAGGGATTGGAATGACTGATGCCTGCCCACCATCACCCCCAAAGAAAACACTAGAGAAAATCTGGCCTGAAAATCTAGATGCTGATCCAAGCACTGGAAAGACTCTAGTGTATAAAGATGTCATGGGCTTATTCATTAAACGAGGCCTCTGCTAGGAAATCCCCTTGCTGGCTCAACACCGGCAGGCTGCATTGTTTGCCCGTGTCGGTCAGGTCGGCGTGCATTCCATCCAGGGAACTTCTCTGAGTTGGGGGGGCTAGAAACAGCTCCTGGACCCCGGAGTCAGGAGTGGTGGGGTCTTACTGACCTCTTGGTGATGCAAGTGGTCAAACTGTCATTGGCAGTCACAGAGCTAGCTGTGGTTAACAGAAAATTGTTTCCCTGGTTGTAGAGATACACACAGACACACAGGCACACACGCATGCTATGTGGAGAAACCACAGCGTCTGCTCTCAACTCTGATGGTGTTTTACCTGTTCTAAACCTCACACAGACCCGCCACCAGCTTTACATATCATTATCTGACTCGCTCAATGCATCTCTTCACTTGTCCGTGAGGCTGCCTCAGCTATTGACTTTTTTTCATTTCTTTTGTGAAGAGTTTTGCCTTACCAGGAGCTGAACTCCTCTAGCCCATTCTGTAAAGGCAAGGAGACAAAAGAATAAGAACAGATAATAATAATAATTGAGCACACAATCTCTGGCACACACGGAGCTAAGTACTTCACATGAATTAGCTCATTTAATCCACATAAACCCCCTAATGAGGTAGGTGCTATTACTAACCCCATCTTATAGGTTATGCGACTTGCCCAAAGCACACACTGACTCAGCAGGGACCCAGTTGTGGGCTGACGGACCTGAGCTGCCATCAGGGACCCTGCAGCTCCCTGTCTTCCTGCAATTTTTGGAAGTATGCCAAGCTCCGTTAATTTGAGGCTCCATGTTGTTAATTCCCTTTGAGTTTAGTTATTTTAGGATGGATAAAGGAAGGAATACTTTAGTGTAACCCTTATTTCCCTTAATTCTTACATAAGGATTCCAAGATATGATTTAATTTTCTCAATTACTTAAAAATCAAGTTTATAACCTGCCCCTCACATTTCTTTGCCTACTTAATGGCAGCATTTTCTTTAGGGGAAAAAAAATATGTGTGTAAAAAGAAGTGTAGTCTCTGTGAGAGAGGAGTAATTGTTTTTGTCAACTATTATACCCTGAGAACCAAGAACATGTGCCTGATACAAGCTAAGTGGTCAGTAACTGTCCATTAAATGGACGAACGAGATTTAGAGAGTCACCTTGGTGCCTGTCGCCCTGACAAGATCACACCTAACTCCAAATTACTACTAAATGCTGACCCCTAGATTACCAGAGGCAGATTATTCTGAAGTCTGGGAATGGCATTATTGAAAGGGCCCCTTACCTCTGTCTCAGAAAAAAAAAGTCAGGTCTGTGCTTCTGGGTTAATTATCCATGACTTTTTGTTTTTTTAAGATTTTATTTATTTATTTGACAGAGAGAGAAAGATCACAAGTAGGCAGAGAGGCAGGCAGAGAGAGGGAGGGAAGCAGGCTCCACTGCCAAGCAGAGAGCCCGATGTGGGGCTCGATCCCAGGACCTTGAGATCATGACCTGAGCCGAAGGCAGAGGCTTAACCCACTGAGCCACCCAGGCGCCCCTCCATGACTCTTTGGAAATAATTAGAATGTCTGACAGAGAGGAAAGGAGGCAATGCCATTTATACTTGTAACCCTGTTAAAGCCATGAGCCATGTTGTTAAAGCCATGAGCCATGTGGTTCAGTCCATTCAAAATCTGAAATTCTAAGTGCTATCATCCAAATAGGAATTCCTAGGTGTTGTGGCATCTCTCAAGCAACTTAAATGGGAATATTATTAAAATCATTCATTCTCTTCTATGGACTCAGACATCTCTGGAATGTCTCATCCTGCACTCTAGAATCATCTCTCTCATTATCTACTCCATTCAACCTCTGCTGCCCCTCTGATGACCACCTCTTCATCTCTGTGCTCTGCCTTCCCACACAAAGGGCTCTCAGTAGATTATTACCCTACCACTTAGAATTTTCTAGAGAGGGAAAGTTCCTCTGTGCTTTTTGTGTGGTTGTTTTTTGTTTTTTGTTCCCCTTCATCTAGTCTCCCAAATTAGCATGACAATTGGGAGAACCCTCTGTGGAAGATGGGAAAGAGAAAGAGTAAGCAAACTACTCTTCTGTAGGTAGAGGAGAGAAGGTCTACAGGTACTCAGACTATTACCTTTTGTCCCATTAGTCATAAAATGACTATTCTGATAACTAAGGTATTTTTCCCAATTTCGCATAAGTCTTAAGAATCCACTGAAATCCTGTTTCTCAAAGAGCATATATCAGTCACCAAAAAAACTCTTAGTTTCCAAAGAGAAATGGCATTTATAAATCTATAGGCCAGACTTAGAGCAAGGTTCTGTCCTACCCTTAGCTTTCTACCTTATTTTGTAGCTTATTTGCTAACTCAAGCCAACACTTAAGTTACTTCGTGCAAAATAGATATAGGATCAAAATCCTCGCCTACAGATAGATTTAGGATCTCTCTTCCTTCCTTTTTTCAGCACAGCCTACTTGGTTGATACTATATTAAAAGGAGAATGCTCATTTGCTGTAGCTGTCCTCCTTGTGCACATCAAAACTTCTCACTGTCACATTTCTGCCCAGATATTAATAAACATGAGTGGGAAGGGGAATAAATGCATGAAATTCTGCTGCTCAGCCTTTTTAAGCCCGTGGAGCTTCCCTCTCCTGCTTTGGTTGAAGATGGGGTGAAGATTAGGCACACTGGGAGCCCAGCTGTTGAGGAAAAATCCCCAAGGGGAGAATCTGTCAATAAAAACAAGGTTTTGAAAACCAATATGGAAACCTATTTGGAGCCAATTTCCATGCACCAGCACTGCTGTCATGACTGGGTGCATCAGGATAACAGGTGGCAGATGGCCTTCAGGAAAGTGAAAAACTTAAGGATATTATGTGTATGGTCATATTTTCCAAACTTTGAAGAAATTCTGCCCCTCAAAGTATATCTGCTTAATCTCTCCCCAGCAAAAAGGCAAGTAACCTTCAAAGGGCACCATATATTTCTTTTAATAAAACATTGGCCCTTGTCCCTTCACGGATGCAAGCATTTATCAACCTTGGGGCCAGAGCAGTAGAAGTTTGCTCTGGGTAAGAGAGAGTTCTGGGAATGGCATTTCATTTATTGAAGGAAAGGGAAGCTGTAGGTCTAAGAAATGGTAGAGCTGGAAATAGCGACTTGCAAAGATGACATAAGGGACTCTGGAATTCCTGTAGCCTGAAGGCTTAGAGCACAAGCTCTCATCCAGGGGGCCCAGAACCCAGCCTTCACCCACAGATGTGCTTGTGGGCACTCAAAATATTTACAGAGACACAACTGAAACAAATAGATGCTGGCATTTTAAAATTAAGAGAACTCACATCAAAAATATTCAGATTACTAACTTGCAAAAAGTCAGAAGACTACATTCCAGCACAGCCTCATAATGCTGGATCTGAGCAACCATCGCTGCAAACATGCATATGATCTGGCATTTGCTATGGCTCCTTCCTGGCTAGTTATACTAATTTGTGTTCTATCCTTGCCTACAAAGCCACGAAATCCTTTGTCCTGGGTTCCAGTTCTGTCTTGGCCACTTATACTTTTGAGTCCTTGGTTATGTCACTTAAGGCTTTTGAATCTATATCTACTTATCTTTATAATGGAGATCACACCTTGCCATAGTACTGGGTGAGTTAAAGAAGATATCCCATATAATGTGCTTACAATGCCCACCACGTGAGTACTTAACATATGTTAACCATTATTATGGTTAATGTCATTCTTATCATGAACAAGCTTGTTCAAATCATTTTTATCACTTTTTTTTTTTCAATATAAATGAGGAAGTATAAAAATAACAGCCACAGATCAAAGCTTCCTATTGCCTGGATCTTCTGGGTCACTAGATGTACTTTGGACTAATTAGATTATGAAATTTGCCCAAAGCCTTGTATAAACTGGGCAACTGTCTATTTCAATCAACCATCATAAGGAGACACAGATGAAACTTACGAGAAATGCTACTGTGTGGGGTAGGCCAGGTATGGTACAGAGGTCCACAGTCACATCTGGCTAATTAGGGAAGGGCACACAGTAATCACCACCTACAGACAATGCAGTATAGTAGAAGGACATCATGGCTATGAGACACTTGAGTTCAAATCACATCTCCATCACCTCTAGCTCACTGTGGTTAAAGAACTCCTTTGAGTTTTGAGTTTCATTTCATAATTTGCAAAATTGAGATGTTGACAAGCTATTTTACAGGGTTGTTGTGAATGTTAATTAAAATAATGAGCATTTAAATGCATAGCACATGGTAAGTGTTAATACATGGTAATTATAAATAAGAACCAGAGTAAATTATAATAGGCCACCTACTAAAAATACTTACAATCTTAATAATCCCTGAGAGTTTAAGAAAATCAGCCAGTGAACTGCTGTAAAACCTGATACACACAACTTCAAATTAGTGTCATGTACTTTTTGAGCCCATTATAATTATCACTCTTTAATGATCGCCATTTCCATTAGCTTCATTACTTCCAATGCCATTTCTGATAATGCTCCAGGGGTTTTTGTTTCTCTAATTTATTTTTTAAATTTGCAATGCATGGTCTCTTCCTAATGTGAATAGTATTATGACTCCTTTTAATTATTTTTAAAATTTTATTAATTTATTTATTTATGAGCATGTGAGTGCACGAGTTAGGGGAGGGGCAGGGGGGGGCAGACAGAATCCCAAGTAGACTCCCCACTGAGTGTGGAGCTGATGTCAGGCTCGAGCTCATGACCCTGAGATCATGACCTGAATCAAAATCAAGAGTCTGATGCTTAACCGACTGAGCCACCCAGGCACCTCACCCTTATCATTTTAATTCAGATAAAAAAATTGTTTTAACCCTCTTCTCTACTTCAGTCTAGTCTTAGCTGACTAGAAGTGAGAGTTACAAATTATAGTGGAATGGTTTTTTCAAAACAGTCTGTTCTGAAATTACTTGGAATGAATGTTTTTTGGTGCCTCAAATGGCCAGTTCATTTCTTAGTCCAGTCTCTTCTTTCTTGAGCAGCCCATTTCTAAAGCCTACAAAGGCAGCCTCTCTCTCTCTCTGTCATGGACCCTTTGTAATAACCAAGACTTGGGACAGCAATTTACCCACCTGGAAAGATATTGTGGTAATGTCATTTTCCTTCATTCAATATTCCACAAGCATTTACTGAGTGCCTGCTATGTACCAGTCACAGTCCTAATGGTACACTGTAATGAGCACTTATATGTCACCTGGCACTAAGTTTAAGTGATTTCATAATCTCATTGATTCCACCCAACTTGTGACCTGGGAACTATTAATGTTCCTATTTTATAGAAGGGAAAACTGAGACATATAAAGGTTAAGTAATTAGCTCACTGAACTTAGCTCGTTATAGCCTAAGCCAAAACTTAAGTCTGTCTGAATACCAAGCCCTACTTCTTAATGACTGCACCAGCGTTTCTCAAAGTGGGGTGCTGACTTTGCCATCAGCTGCATTAGAACCACTTCGGCTGTTTGCTAAAATTACAAATTGGCGGTATGCCCTAGACATGCTGAATCTACATTTGCAGTTTTGACAAATTCTCTGGGGAATTTCTACGGTCTCTTAAGTTTGAGGGCCCTGACAAGGGTTTTTTGAAAGCAAATCTAAGAAACCGGGGCTGAGATGGGAAAGCAGTTCTTCAAAGTGAAGGTGAACTTTCCAAAAAGAAGCTAACGGCCCACACTATTGAGAATCAGCTGTGAAAGATGCTCTTGGTTACTCTAAAGAAGTATTGTATAATTAAAATGTACTTAAACTCTACTTCTGTGCAAGGCTCTAGTCACAAGGAATATGATTTCAAAAACACAGCTGCAGGAAGGGGAATACTATGTCATTTTCTAGAATTCCAAAAAAAATTGTTCCAACTCTAGAATACCCAAATAAAGAGGTTTTGGGGTCAGCGATGTGGTAGGAAGGGGGTTGTCCCAGACACTTGATTATTTAGCTTGGCTTTGGGGGACTTGATGAAGATTAAAAGGGCACCCCGAAGATGCCTCCTGTGCCTTGACTGTTTTTAACTCATCATCAGACAGTGACATCCTAGCATCATATGACAGCAGAGAAAAGGCTGACATTTATAAATTTGAATAATAAAGGTGACAGGGTCCAAATCCCAAGTGTGAGTCTCCATACAACCAATTATGTGTGTGATGAAAACATCCTCCTCCAGGTGATCTATGTCATAAAAGAGTTCTGTTAGTCCAGAAGAGGCTGGGTTGGCATTTCTCTGCTCCTCACAAACCAGCTCTGAGCCTCCAGACTGTGAGCAGGGTGAGTCACCAGTGTCAGCTTTGTGTACAAAGGCTCAGCTTTCCCTTCCTGTGACCATGTCCCAGTGTGACTAAGAGCAGTGTTTAAATGCAAACGCTGAATTAAGACAAAGACAAAACTGCCTCAAAGCTGGGGAAAAAATTAGTTCCTTAAAAAAAGAGAAAAGCGAAACTCAACAAGGAAAAAAAAAAAAACAAATTTTGTACACAAAATAATCAGTACTCTGCTATTTCATGAACTGATTTTTTTTTTTTTTAGCCAAAATATAAGTTAGTCAAAGCTTAACAAGGGGAAAACATATAACAGGCTCTTCTCCTGCCTTTGTGAGCTCTTGTACTTTTTATTAGGTTCCTAAAAAATCGAAGAGAATATATTTTAACTGTTTATTAAAGCCAAAGTCCCTCTGACTATTCTCATATCTACAAAGTTTTATGAGATTCTTTATTTTGAAGCCCTGTAAAGTATGAATATTTGACTTAAAACAGAACTGAGCTTTTTATTACTCTCTGCAGAACAAGAACTCCCAAAGACACTGACCTACAGACCTTAGGCTTCATTCTCTACTTTTCTGCAAGTTGCCAGTTGGTCAAGCTTATTATGGGATCCCTTTATACCACCTCCTCCCCCCATTCTCCACTTACTGTTCTTTCTTCCCCTTTGCTTTGCTCTTGGTAACTTCCCAAACACTTTCTTTTTTCAGGGGCAATAATATGGTCTCCTGGAGTGGATATGTGTTGAGTGTTTTTGTCTTTCGTCTCTATTCTGTGATGTGGTATTAGAACCTCTCTTTTCCATTTGGTAATCCATCCATGTGATTTTGGTAAACAGCAGGTCTGGGAGTGGGCACCAATGAATGTAGGACCAACAGGACCCTAGGGAGAGAGTTTCACTCTATTTGGAATCACTAGCTACAAAAATTCATGTGGTTGCTGGGGAAACGGCTCAGCTCTTTCACTGGAAACTCTAGCTGTAAAAATGACAAACTCAGAGTTGCTGTGACCATATTTACTGGCATGTGGACACAGCCAAAGCTGAGAGGGGGAACCTCCCATCATTTTAATTCTTGAAGTCCATCATGCCTAAAGCCAGCCACTCATCTTAGACTTCCATGTTCTTGGAACCAACAAATTATCTCTTTACCTGAAGTTGGTTTGAGTTGAGTTTTTGTTTCTTACAACTCAAAGAACCCAGATTCTTTACTGCTTTCAAGAATTTTGTCATCTAATAAGGAAATATATAATTGTAGGGGAAGGCACACTGTGATATGTGTATGGGAAGTACCTACAGACATCACGAAGGGGGCATAAAACAAAGATGATTAATTCCAAATGAAGACACTGAGGAAAACAGCAAGGAAGGAGGAGGTAGTACTGGAGTTGAGCATTGAAGAGTAAGTAGATCTTCCAGTGGTGGATGGGAGGGGAGCATGGAAGTAACTGATACTGAGAAAGGGAAGTATGCTCAGAAAGGACAATTGTAAGGAAAGTCATGACCTGTTCCAGGCTTGGTGAGCACTTCCATGTTCATTATGGCAGGACCTAAAGGGTATGGATGTATACCTGGAAAAAGTAATCAGTTGACTAGGGTCAGATTTTGGCAACCACTGCAAACCATTCTACAGGCAGTAGGGAGCTGCTATTGTTTCTTTAAAACAGGATTAGCATGATCAAATTTGCACTTTAAGGAGAAAACCCTGGCTCCTTCTCTGTGCCCACTCATTACTTCCTGGAGGATGGCCTCCCTGACCTCCCTGCTTAAATTCATTGCCTCTATTCTCTATTCCTGACACTTCATCCCCCTCAGAGAGAAAAAGTACAAAGTCTGAGCAATGAGTTTCTGAAACAATTCTGAGATTTAATCAGAGGATAAAGTTAGAGAAGGCAGCATACTCTGGCTACCAAGCTTAAGGACATTGGCACTAACCAAATGATGCAGAGAGCACTTGATACAGCGGACCCTGGGGATGCCTCACCCAGATCCCCATTACAAGCAGGTGCAGACATACCCCAGGTGAGATTATGATGATGTGGATACAGATGACAAGTGTTGGCTGCTAACAGCTCACCGCTGCCCTTCTTCCAGAAACTTGCCCGAACCCCCAGTTACACATAACTGATTGATGAAAGGCACAAATGCCCAGCCCCCATGCCTCAAATCAGTTCAACCTGCGGTTTTATTCATGCTCCAGCATTCTCACAATGTCCCCTGCTTCACTCACTTCCTCAATAAATCACTTGCACAAGAAAAGCCACTTTGGGGTCTGCTTGTAGGAAACCTGACCTAACATACTCGACCTTATTTGTAAAATAGGGTTGTTGCAAGGATTAAATGTTAATATAAGTAATGTAATTAAGTAAGTAAATAATTTAATGTTTCAATATAAGTAAAGTGCATACTAACTAAATAATTAAATGTATTTGTAAAACAGAACAGTACCTAGCACATAGCAAGTGCTGCATAAGTATCTGTTTTTATTAATGTTATAGTACTAGTTCTTTAAGTATCTTACGAATTTCTGCCCCATTCTGATCCCCTTACCATTGCTCTAAATTTTCCTCACTCATTTTGTTTACAATAAATGGTCCCCTTATCTGATTTCTCCACCCTCTCTCCCTTCCTCTCTTCCTCCCTTCTACCAAATATTAGAAGGGCGTATATATACCAGGCACTGTTCTAGAGATGAATTAGGGCAACTTATCTAATGGAGCCTCAGTGCACTCATTTGGAAGGCAGGGATACTACAAATCTACTACATGGGACCGTTTTGGAATTAAATGAGAAAGGGTTCATAAAGCACTTAGTTCAGGGGTGCCTGGGTGGCTCAGTGGGTTAAGCCTCTGCTTTCGGCTCAGGTCATGATCTCAGGGTCCTGGGATCGAGCCCCCTCTGCTCTGTGGGGGCCTGCTTCCCTCTCTCTCTGCCTGCCTCTCTCCTTGTGATCTCTGTCAAATAAATAAATAAAATCTTAAAAAAAAAAAGGCACTTAGTTCATGCCTACTAAGCACTCTATAACCTTTCCCTCCCCCACCCCTTATTTCATAATCATAATCAGTTCTTGGACTGAAATACATAGCAGAGACACCCAGAGGGGTGGGCTTTGGTTACTGGTCCTGGGCTCCCTGGGCTCCTTTTGACAGATGTGTTATTCCTCAATTTAAAGGGCCAGTAACAGAGCTTCCCTGATAATTATAACCTTGCTTTTCCCAAAAAAAGCTTTGTGATCCCTGCATCTATTGGTGAAATGTGTGTGCTGCAATGGAATTCTTTGCAAGCCCTGAACTGATATTAAGTGTTATGCCATGACTTGCCATCAAGGAGTCACCTTGGGCAATTTAGTGGTCTCCCTGATGTCAAAAGTCCACACTCCACCCTCTGCTGGCAGCCACTCACAATGAGAATGTGGCCCGTGCTGAAAGCCTGCATGCTGAATGTAAGCGGAGAGAGCAGAGGGGAACTTGAGAAAAAAGCAGAGTTTGAGCCTGATTATGTAAACAGTTCTTTCACTTTCCTTGATCTTTGTGGAAAAAAGATTTTTTTCATCCTCCCTCTTTCAGCTCAAGTTCAGGGTCTCACCATTTCCTGGGATCCTTTTGAGGTTGGCCACAGTTTAAATGAGCAAAACAGAAAAGAAGTGGAGTTTTCTTCTGGATTCTGGCAGAAAGCAGCAGAATACATTTAGCATACCACTTGGTGAATTTCTGTGGCAGGGGTTGGGATCAGATCCTACCCATGGTGAGAACAGGTGTGTGTGTGTGTGTGTGTGTGTGTGTGTGTGTGTGTGTGTGTGAACTCACACTGAATCACTTTTACAATTTCATTTTATTTTTGCATTTTTTTTCTCCTCCAAGATTTGTTCATTTTCTATTCTTCAGTTTGGAAAATAACTATACAGCACTTTTGCCCACTTGAGAACTTACTTTTCTTTTTTTAATGTCAAATACAAGATGGTAAATGAAGTCTAAAATGCGCTGGGTTTTTTCTTTTTTAGTCATGATTTTTCACAATAATTTGTTAAGACTGCACATTTTTTTGATTTATACAATGCCATGTAAATGCAGTCTCTCATCACAGTTATTAGGGTGTTTCAATAGGTGGGCAACAAATGTGTTTTAACCTGAATTCCTTTCTTAATATTTGAGCTTCTAGTGTTATGATTCTTTCAGGTAATTAGTTGGCTTTGTTGAGAAAGGAATGCCTCCAACTGAATTAAAAAATAAATAATAATACAAGAAGGAATGGTTTGAAGTGAATAAGGAGTTGTCTTGAAATTGTAAAAAGTTTTGAAATTTATATTCAATATGCTTACAGGATTTGTTCTAAGAAGCTACATTCAAGGAGATTTGAAAGAAAGATATAATATTCATAATAATTGTACTTTTATATATTGTTCCTTTCTTCCCAAGGCCTAAAAGGGCTTCAGAAACATTGTAGCTGAATCAATAGAAGGAAAGGAGTGGGTCTCATTTAATGTCTGACTTGAAAGGAAAAAAGTTAACAGGTTAGCAATGGGGTAACTAGATCATGAAAAGTATAGGACCAGGTGGGAGAACTGCTATTCTGTTCAAACAACCATACAGAGAAAACAACTGTGTCACTTATAATATAGTTATGAAGCATGTTTTTTTGTACTTACTATGTGCATATCTCTGTGCTAGGTGCCAAGGAGGAAAAAAAAAATCTGAATCTTGCTTGGTGTGTGGTCTCAAGGGAGTTGAAGTTCTCCCAGTGAGACAGATGGGCTCTCACACATATCAGATCACAGCTAAAGGGATCCATGAGCAAAGTTCAGTAGGAGGTCTGAATACAAATTTACTCAGCTTCCAGGCTCCATGCGTAACTGCACTGCCATGACGCAAACCTACCCCAGGAATCGAGCCTATGTCTAAGTCTTACCTGCAAAGTCTGTGTCTGGGAGAGCAGGTGGAGACTCCTCTTGAGGTGCACTATTCATCCTTCCATCCCTTCATTAATTCCTTCATCCACTTAGCCCATTCTTGCAGAGCATGATGAGAAGTGATGTGCTGGGTGCTGAACCAAACAGGAGCTATGCCAGGAGCTGAGAATAGAGAGGCGAACCAGAGATAGTCGTGGTGCTAACATGGTGAGGAAATGGATATTTAGCAATTATCATATACCTCATTAATCACACGTGTAATAAGAGCTTCAAAGAAATACAGATGGCTAAGGGCGAACCGTATTTGGTCTGGGAGAATCAGGAAAGCTTTTAATGGGAGTAAAAGTGGCTATACTGAGGCCTATAGGGGCTAGCTGGTGAGAAAGTTGGGGTGCAGAAAAAGAAAGCATTCTGTGTAGAAAGAATGGACCGTGAATGCCCAGGGGTACTGAAGAACCTAACACTGGGCATGCCTGCAATAAGTGGGTGAGGTGGACACGAGCCTCTCTAGGTAGTAGGCTTCAAGTGAGGAAGGATCTAGAGCGTCACCTGTGGGACTTTGAACTTGATCATTAGAGTAAAGGGAGGGAGCCAAGGGGTGTTCAGCAAGGAAATGATTTCATAATATTTACACTTTAAATGTTCTCTTGGGGGACACCTGGGTGGCTCAGTTGGTTAGGCATCTGTCTTTGGCTCAGGTCATGGTCCCAGGGTCCTGGGATCAAGTCCTACATTGGCTCCCTGCTTAGCAGGGAGTCTGCTTCTCCCTCTTCCTCTGCTCCTTCCCCTACTCATGCTCACTTTCTCTCTCTCTCTGAAATAAAAAGTTTAATCAATCAGTCTTTTCTTGGAGCTTGCTATTCTTGGAATGGATGGCTTCTTGCTGCCTCAATCTCAGTTCAAATGCCACCTCCTCAAAGCAGTCACTGTAAACTGTTTAGCCATTTCTTACCACTACTCCTACTACCTACCTATCGCATTAATATATTGTATGTAGCACTCATCACAATGTGGAATTATTTTTTGACTAATTAGTTTATTTGCTTCGTTTTTAGTTATACTCCTGAATGGAAGCTTCACGAGAGAACCTTATACACATCCCTAGGCAGTGAATCCCCAGCCTCTAGAAAACCCTCTAGCACATAGTAGAGATGCTCAGTAAACATGTGTCTGGTGAATAAATGAATAAATAAAGGGTTTTTAGTTGGCATTAAAAAAAATAGTTTCGGGGCGCCTGGGTGACTCAATGGGTTAAAGCCTCTGCCTTCGGCTTGGGTCATGATCCCAGGGTCCTGGGATCGAGCCCCGTGTCGGGCTCTCTGTTCAGCAGGGAGCCTGCTTCCCTTCCTCTCTCTCTGCCTGCCTCTCTGCCTAATTGTGATCTCTGTCTGTTAAATAAATAAATAAAATCTTTAAAAAAAAATAGTTTCTTGGGCTGCAGTCTGGAGAGTAGATTGAAGAGGCTGAATCAGGGAGGGGATGATGGCAGAACTGAGCACCACCTTCCCCTCTATCTTCTCACTTTTGGACACAGTTCCTGTGCTGCCCTCAGGAATCACCGACCCTAGGAAGGGAAGCAGTTGTGCTGTGCCCACTCTGCAAAGAAGGAACCAGTTTCCTGGACCAGTTTCAGGGAGGCAAAGGCTAGGGTTACCATTAATCATATTTCCATGTACTATGTGACCCAGTTTGTAAGCTTGACTTCCTTACAGACACACTGAGCAGAGAGATGGGAATAAGTTTATGCATTACACAGCCTGATTACCATCCACAATGTCCTTAGGGGTGGGTGCATCTGATGGTGGTTTGATATATTGCACAGAATTTTTTATAATCCCACAGAATTTGAGAGTGGAATATAAAGCCTTTGTGTTTTACATACCCAGATTGGCCAATCAAAAGGAGAAGCAGGGAAGATGAGTTTCTACTTCAAGTATCAGACAAAATAAAAAATCATGTGGTCTTTATCAGTCAAACCAACTGGAGGACTGTTCAAACCAAGTTTACTATTCAAGTTCAGTACAGTTCCTAATTTGGTTTCAAAGTGAACTTACCATTTGGCTGATCAAGCTCATCAATTTAAGTAGCTGTTTTGGTGCTCTATTGATACCAGTTTTCTTTTCTTTTCTTTTCTTTTCTTTTTTATTATGTTATGTTAGTCACCATACAGTACATCATTAGTTTTTGATATAGTGTTCCAAGATTCATTATTTACATATAACACCCAGTGCTCCATGCAATACATGCCCTCTTTAATAACCACCACCAGGCTCACCCATCCCCCAACTCCTTCCCCTCTAAAACCCTCAGTTTGTTTCTCAGAGTTCATAGTCTCTTGTGGTTTGTCTCCCACTCCGATTTCTCTCCCTTCACTTTTCCTTTCCTTCTCCTAATGTCCTCCATGTTGTTCCTTATGTTTCACAAGTAAAACCATATGATAATTGACTTTCTCTGCTTGACTTATTTCACTTGACATAATCTCCTCCAGTCCCATCCATGTTGATGAAAAAGCTGGGTATTCATCCTCTCTGATGGCTGAGTAATATTCCATTGTGTATATGGACCATATCTTCTTTATCCATTCATCTGTTGAAGGGCAACTCGGCTCTTTCCACAGTTTGGCTATTGTGGACATTGCTGCTATGGACATTGTGATATCAGTTTTCTAATACTTCTAATGGGTCACGGGTTTTTCTTTGTTTAAACTGCCAAAGGCACAATTAGAGCAGAAGGGAAATACTCTGGTAAACAATTAATTGACTGACTTGGTAACCTGCGAATGTGCCTTTTGATCATGGAATTGCATTCCATACTCTAAGGAGATTTTATAAAATTTGTTGTATATGGGTTGATAAAAATAATAGCTACTGCTTATTGAGTATAGACAACATGCTATCTACTTTATCAGGACCAACTCATTTAACCTTCACATAAGAATCAAAATGTAAACACTTTTTTTTTTAAGATTTTTTTATTTGACAGACAGAGATCACAAGTAGGCAGAGAGGCAGGCAGGGAGAGAGAGAGGAGGAAGCAGGCTCCCTGCCAAGAGAGAGCCTGATGCGGGATTCGATCCCAGGACCTTGAGATCATGACCTGAGCCGAAGGCAGAGGCTTCACTTGCTAGGCCACCCAGGCACCCCTGTAAATACTTTTATTACACTAGTTTTACCAAGACAAAATGAGGCTTAGAAAGAGCAATTAATTTGTTCATGATCACAGCTAATAATTGGCAGGGTCACCATTTGGTCTGAGATCTAAGTCCAGAGTCTGCATCTAAACCATGATCTCTGCCCCGTGCTTCTGGGAGATATCAAACAAAATCTCACAAATTCCTCCTTCCTGCTACCACCAGAAATTTTCCTCATCAGTACAATTGGACCAGTTGTAGGAAGCAACCAATTTTATTTATTTATTGCTTTTTATTATACCAGTGAATTTAATTTTCTAGGTACTGATTTGGTTTTGCTTTTTTTTTTTTTTTTTTAGATTAACTAGATTATTTAAATGTGCTTGGCTTAGATTAGGACTAAAGTGTTCTTATAACCATTATTATTTCTACATTATGAGAGAAACAGAAGAAAACTTAGGGATAGCCTTAACCAAACACAGAGGCTTTAACAAATATTAACGTGTGTCCTATTATCTGTAGAAATGGGGAGAATTTAGAATTCTGGAGAAATATGTCAGTTTAGATGATGATCTGAAAAGCTCAAATTGCCACTAACCTTTAACAAACAATTGGTATGAGGCCTGTGCTGAATGCTCTGTGCACATTATTTCCTTCAACAATAGTTTAACAAGATGGGCATTACTATCTCCATTTGACTGAAAAATTGATTTTTAGGTTAGGACTTAAGTCATTTGTCCAAGGTCAAGATGATAGGCAATGGGTCTGAGCTCTGAGTCCAGATCAGTCTGCTCTTAGAGCTGTGCCATTCTGTCTTCAATGACAGAGTTGCCATCTTGTAGGTAATGCTGGTAGCTTTACTGAAATTCTTTAGTTATCTCGTCAACCCTCAACTTCACAAAGCAACCTGGCAATGTTCCAGTAGAACTGCCAGGGTGAGGAAACTTTTCTGGTTCTTCTGTGCCATAGGAAGTCTACTTCATCTTTCAGTCTCTAATCCCAAAGGCTTTCCTTTCATAACTGTTAATGGTAGCCCATCCTTAGGTTTAGACTATCTGAATTTATAAAGGAGCACACAATGCTGAAAAATCTGATCAACATCTAGTGTTCACAAAGCAGGGAACGAGTGTCAATCACATATATTGTGTGATATTAGGACTTCTTGGTGAAACCCAAAGGAAAGACCTGAAGAAATTTGTATGCAACATTCTTATCCTCTACTTAAGCCTCCTCCTGTTGCCTACAGAGGTATTAGAAAAACATTGTTTTCAATAGGATTGGTGTGCTAAAGGCCAGGGTATGAGTGGTGCAGGAAGTATTTTGATATCTTACTTTTATATTAAAAAGATCATCTAATCTGCCAGCCCAATTCATGGGCCTTTATGGGCAACAGCGCTGTAAGAAAGAAAAATTTCACACTGTGTCTTAGGTAGGGTTAATTGTCCTTACCAGGAGCTAGGTAGTGGAAAATGTGTTGGGAGAGTAGAGACCTGGTTCTTGGTCCCAATCTGTCTCTAACCAGCTGTGGAACCCAAGACAAATCACTTCTCCTCCTTGGGCCTCCGTTTTGCCAATGGCAAAATGAAGTGATGACCCAGATGACTTCCAAAGTTATTGCAGAACTAACAACAAATTTGAATGTGCTTTTTTCTTCTGTAAAGAGGCTTGTCCTGCCACTCATATGAGGTTGGAGCCTTGCAGTGAGTTAATATGGAAAATGTGCACAGAGCCTGAATCTCCTACTAGTTTTTCCCTCCTGCCCAAGGGTACCATCAGTTACTGTCAGCATGAATATTGATGTGAGTGTGTCTCTGCCTGAAGCTCTCGGTCGCATGGACAGCCTGCTTTAAAAGCAAAGTATATTTATCTAAATTCAAGTTTATCAGAAATTAGGCTTATCCTCATTTTTACATGATAAGAGTTATGGCTTTATTGTGACAAACAGCAACTGCAAATAGTGAATTAAAAAGAGAATTGACATAGGCAGTAACCTCTTCGATATCAGCCACAGCAACTTCTTTCAAGATATGTCTCCAAAGGCAAAGGAAACAAAAGTGAAAATGAACTTTAGGGACTTCATCAAGATCAAAAGCTTCTGCACAGCAAAGGAAACAGTCAACAAAACAAAGAGGCAACCCACGGAATGGGAGAAGATATTTGCAAATGACAGTACAGACAAAAGGTTGATATCCAGGATCTATAAAGAACTCCTCAAACTCAACACACACAAAACAGACAATCATGTAAAAAAAATGGGCAGAAGATATGAACAGACACTTCTCCAATGAAGACATACAAATGGCTATCAGACACATGAAAAAATGTTCATCATCACTAGCCATCAGGGAGATTCAAATTAAAACCACATTGAGATACCACCTTACACCAGTTAGAATGGCCAAAATTAGCAAGACAGGAAACAAGGTGTGTTGGAGAGGATGTGGAGAAAGGGGAACCCTCTTACACTGTTGGTGGGAATGCAAGTTGGTGCAGCCACTTTGGAGAACAGTGTGGAGATTCCTCAAGAAATTAAAAATAGAGCTTCCCTATGACCCTGCAATTGCACTACTGGGTATTTACCCCAAAGATACAGATGGAGTGAAAAGAAGGGCTATCTGTACCCCAATGTTTATAGCAGAAATGGCCACGGTCGCCAAACTGTGGAAAGAACCAAGATGCCCTTCAACGGACAAATGGATAAGGAAGATGTGGTCCATATACACTATGGAGTATTATGCCTCCATCAGAAAGGATGAATACCCAACTTTTGTAGCAACATGGATGGGACTGGAAGAGATTATGCTGAGTGAAATAAGTCAAGCAGAGAGAGTCAATTATCATATGGTTTCAGTTATTTGTGGAGCATAACAAATAACATGGAAGACAAGGGTAGATGGAGAGGAGAAGGGAGTTGAGGGAAATTGGAAGGGGAGGTGAACCATGAGAGACTATGGACTCTGAAAAACAATCTGAGGGTTTTGAAGGGGCAGGGGGTGGGAGGTTGGGGGAACCAGGTGGTGGGTATTAGGGAGGGCACAGATTGCATGGAGCACTGGATGTGGTGCAAAAACAATGAATATTGTTACGCTGAAGAGAAATAAAAAATTTAAAAAAAGAATTGAACTAGGAATGAGAAAGGTAAAATAAGATAAGCTATTTTCTATTATCTCTCAAATAAAACTGATGTATTAGAGGTGATATAACACAAGCTATTTAAAATATTCCTCTGAAAGAATGGGGAGCAAGTGTGCGGAAGATCAAAAGCAGAGTAAGTTCTTTTACATACCTCGGTTCATAATAATCCAGTTTTGAGTGAAGGGAAAAAAAGCTATTCAACAATTTTAAAAGAAATGTTAAAACTGGTTTCTTTTCACCGAGATATCTTTTTCAGAACTCAAAAGAACTATAAACTTTGTCTTTTTGACAAGTTATTTCCTAAAACGATAATGTTGATTATTAATATCTAACAGGTGGAGTTGCACTGCTGGTCAGGCTACTTGTCATGCTGTAATACCTAGAATTCCTTCTATGCAGTATTTCCCACACTAATTATGTCTCTAAGACTAATCTGCAGAGGGAACAGACTTCCAGCGCAAAAGTTCATTTTATTCCCTAGCTTTCCTCGCACTTGTTTCTGTGTTTTGAAAATGTATCATTTCAACACAGACCATGTCTGTAGGCCCTACACGAGTGGACTTTGATTTGATCAGCCCATTTAACTGAGAGTATCTTAATAGTCACTGGGGAATCAGGGGCTTTGATAAACTCAGTAATGGATGGATTGGTTATTTGATGTTAAAGTTAGTTCAAATTTCCCTGGATGAGAACAGACCATCAATTCAACTGACTGAGACACATTTAGCAGATCCTACTGGGTGAGCTGTGTCTGGTTCTGCCAATATTATAAATGATTGGTAGAAAAGAATCAACATGTTGTTTAAAAAGTCTATAGACAGGGAACCTGGGTGGCTCAGTCAGTTAAGCTTCTGACTCTTGATTTCAGCTCTAGTCATGATCTCAGGGTCATGAGATTGAGCCCTGCTTTGGGCTCCATGTTAGGCATGGAGCCTGCTTAAGTTTCTCTCTCTCCCTCTTCCCTTCCCCTCTCTCTCTGTCTCTCTAAAAAAAAAAACAAACAAATAGGGTGGTGGGGTTATAGACATTGGGGAGGGTATGTGATATGTTGAGTGCTGTGAAGTGTGTAAACCTGGCGATTCACAGACCTGTACCCCCAGGGCTAATAATACATTATATGTACATTAAAAAATTAGAAAATTAAAAAAAAACAAATAAATACTTATATAGACTTATATTGCAAGGTGTCATGAATACTACTGACGTCAGAATGAATTATTTGGAGCTCTAAAGATGTTAAAAATACTATTGAAACTAAATAATATTCACCATAGGGAAAAAATAAAAGTTCATAAAAGCTAGTGAATAAGAATCCCAAGCATAAAGATTATTGTTTGGAAAAGCTAAGATTCGCTAGTACAAGTACTTTTGCTTGGGATATCTAAGAAGGACTGAATTAAAAATTGGTGGTCAATGCACCAGGATGGGAAATAGAGAGGTAGAGAAGAGTCTTTTGCTGAGATCAATAAAAGAGACTCACATTACCATAGCAGAGATCCTTTTCATAGTTGTCTGCCTCTAATTGCTGGTCACACTCAAATGAGGCATTTGCAACTGCTTTTATATTGGGAGTCTCTGACCTCTTTGAACACTACTCTTCAAGGCATAATTAGGCATGGGAAATAATGCATGGAATATCTTATATCCAATACCGTGTGTGTGTGTGTGTGTGTGTGTGTGTGTGTGTGTGTGTGTGTAGTCTAAGAGAGTGGGTGCTAAAGGTTGAGAGAGTTAACGTAGCAGTTCCTAAAACATAGATCCAAAGTGAGTAGGTGAACTTTTTTTTGAAATTTTTTGACCTGACTTTAGTTCAGTACAACCATGTGCACTCAACAGATAGTAGACAAATCTATCCTGAATCACATACCAATGCAGAGATATTGTCATCATTTTAGTTGAAAGCATTATTCATCATTTAGATTAAAAACCACACTTTACTCTGTAGAAGACTTACTTGAATGCAAATATTTTCACAGGAATTTCCTAAGGTGTATTTAATTTCTTCTTTAAGAAACTTAAGACACTTCTAAGTCACATGTGGTTCACTATTTATTCCCCAAGCATCTGTTTTAATCATGCATAATCTATGGTTGTATCCATCATGAGAAGTTAATAGAAGACCTAAGACCAATGTGACCACATGAGAAAGAGTGGCCTTTCATAAATATGTATTGAGCACTCAGATGTGTATGAGGCCTGCTTTCAATGCTATTAGTGATGCAAAGAGAAAACGGCTAATAATGCCCCTATGCTCTGCACTAGTTCAACCACATCTGGAGAATGTATACAGTTTTATGTTCCTTGCCTTACATGTTTGACCTCAGGGTAAGAAATATGTTATATGGGGGATTAATTTATGAATTTAGGAATTCATAATTAATGAATTTATGATTTATGAAAAGGGATTAGTGATGGTAAGCCTGAAAAATAAGAGGCTTGATGAAAATAAGGTGGTGTCCCCCAAACCCTGTAAGGTCAGGGGCCACTTATGTTTTAGTCTCCCAGCTCTGTGCATCCTGGAATAAAATACATATTCAGTAATTATCTATGGAATGGATTTTTGAGGGGAAATCAAGTTAGAGAGGGATTATAAATGTTTTGTGCAGCTCAAGGAAGCAGAGGTAGAAGTAAGGGTAGAAGTTGTTTAGCCATAAATTCCATCTTGATATAAGAAGAACTTTCCTACACTGGCCCAAAAGAGTGAAAGCTGCTTATAAAATGTTCAGTTTACTATAAGTAGAAATAGGGGTGCCTGGGTGGCTCAGTCAGTTAAGTGTCTGACTCCTGGTTTCTGCTAAGGTCATGAACTCATGGGTCATGACATCAAGCCCCACATCTGCCTCCATGCTCAGTGAAGAGTCTGCTGGAGATTCTCTCTCCCTCTCCCTTTGTTCCTCCCCCTGCTCATGCACTCTCTGTCCTGTCTGTCTTTCTCTCTCTCAAATAAATAAATAAAGCTTTAAAAAAATAGAAATAAATGTTCAATGAAATGCAGGATAATCGCTATAGATGTGATTTCTGCTTGGGATGGAAGATTTAACTAAATAATTGCCGATATTCTATAATAGTACAATCGAGTTACTTGGTAAGTTTTACATCAATTATCTTTATGGTTTATAAGAAACCACACCTGTACATTTCTTTCAACTTTTATTTAATACACCTATGAGAATAAAGGCTGATCGCATACACAAA
Organism: Enhydra lutris kenyoni; assembly: GCF_002288905.1. Lineage (NCBI taxonomy): Eukaryota > Metazoa > Chordata > Mammalia > Carnivora > Mustelidae > Enhydra > Enhydra lutris. Next base: position 2,324,247 of record NW_019154134.1, read on the forward strand.
GAACCATTGGACACTTTGTGTTTCAGCTGGTTTTCATTCTTAATGGTGACAATGGTTCTTTAATCAATTCACAGCAGAAATCCAGCCTCTACACCTCACTATAAATACATGGAATTAGAGAGCCTATGCCATGCCAGTAGGAGCATCCTTTAAAATTTAGCTATTGCAGGGAGCCAGCTCTTCCAAAGATGTGATTCACTTTCCATTTTACCCCCATTCTGATTTTCCACGCCCCCTCCCAATGCTTTCTGTGAACTTCAGAAAGCAAGCCAGGCCATGGTGCCTGACCGCAATGCCCAGCCAACAGGAGAGTCTCCCATGTTACTCTCTTAGCCCCTTCTAGGGCAGGAAGAAAGATGCAGAGATCCCACAAGTCAACAACAGTGCAACTACAAGCTGGACTACAGAGTGGTGGGTGCAAAATGAGAAAGGAATTTGACTAACTGGCCAAAATCTACTGTCCAAATCTGGTTGGTTAAGATCAGACAGAAACAACCTTATTTTCACGACAGAAAAAAAGACCAGACCGGCTCACCACATTTTCAACCCACAGCAATTAAATGCCTGCAAGCAAGTTATAAGGACTAAAAAAAAAATCTCAAAATTGTTTCATAGTTTTGTATCATTTAAAAATATAAACTAGTGACTTTAATATTTTATTCTATTATGTTTACCTTAATAACATTAAACATGAGGAGTTCTCAGTTATACGCTTGGCTATTCTTCTATTTGATTTAAATGCACAGGAACATATACTGGATTAATTAATATGTAGGTTAAAACTCTCTTAGTCTAAATATTTTAAGTGGTCTAACCTCTTGACACCACAGGGTGAAAATAAGAAGAGTAATCACAACAACCAGAAAAATGAGAGCAGTCATCATGAGTTAATGTGCTTTTAGTTTCCTCAACAAGATCGGGACTGGTCTTACTTTTATTATTGAAATAGGAACATTGGGACATTGAGAAGTTAGGCACCTGACAAGAGCTCATACTGCCACTATGTGGAAGAGGTGGCATTTGAACCTATGGCACCTGACTCCAGGGTTGTTGCTTTTATTCACCACCATCTCTCACCGGCTTATAGTCAGAGAACGAAAGCACCAAGAGGATGATTCAGCATAGCCCTAGAAATTCTGAAACGGGGACCAGATGGAGGCCTAGAGAAAGGGTCAGATTACAAAACACGCAATGACAGTGCAGTTTCAGCCTTCTCTTGGCATTAGTGAGCAAGTCTACTACGGCAGTGGGCGAAATGATGCCAAGGCTCTAGCCGTGTGGGAGCAATGATGGGTGGATCCTTCCTGCTGTCTCTGACTTCCTACTCACTGAGAGTGGAAATCTTCCACACAGCTTACTACCTGCAGTTATTAACAAGACTTCACTATTCCACCATCTTCATCAACGTAATTTTACTACTCCAGAAGACTCTTGGCCAGGAGGAAAATTGTTGCAACCAGCCTTGTTGTTCATTCCAGGAACTGAAAGACTAATCAATTTATTGAATAGAAAGCATCAACTAACAGTTTATAGCTCAAGACTCTGAAAACCTGGCCTCAACATCCTCCCTTTGCTGTTTATACAAATCTCAAATTATTTTATCATGATATTGACCCAATCCTAGCTAGACCCCTGCATGAAACGGCCCACCTTAAACCAGACCTCAAATCTCAAATCAGTATCTCAGCTCCGTCCTTCTCTCTCCGAGACACTGTTATAGTTCTGTGGAGGGGTGTTCTACTCACTGCATCAAGCAATGAACTCGGCTTTGTCAACACATGGTATTTTGTATATTTTGTGTGTCCAGCATTAAATACCTCTCAAGGAAATGTTGATCACTTCTTCCAGGAAGTCTCTCTGACAACCTCTTCCCCACTCCAAAAGAAAATGAAAGCAGTTAGGACTTGTGCACATGCTGAATATTCAAGACTTTTTGACATTGTTAGAATATTTATCATTTCTCTCATCACTGCCAAAGCTAAAACAAAATACTATCTGTATATATGTATTGAAAGATTCATGGTATCAATTCAGTTTAATATTAAATGTTTGCTCTTTGTTTAAAATTTCCACAAAATTTCATTCAAAATCATGCTGTGTTTGTCTAAATGAATTATTGTGGTGGAAACAGCATTATTTAGTGGGGGAAAAAAGAAAAATGAACATCTATAACTACGTATCATCGAGAAAGTCTGATAAATTTAATTCATACATTATGGAAACATTAACTTTTGCTCAAAAATAATTTACTTCTTTGTTGTTTTGGCTTTCATGTGTATGATGTTACAGTATCTGAAATGTGTATGTGTAGTTTAAGAAACAGTAATAAAAGAAGCAACCATGTACTCACTACCTAGTTAGACTAGAATGTTAGCAGGACACCAAACGGCCTCATTTTATACTTCTATAATGTATTATCATGGTTTCTAGATACACTTTCACCGGGACATTCCTCAAACTTACTGCAAAGTGGTTGTGCCAACCTTCTCTTCAAGTGGCATCCCTACAGTCTGATTTATGGTGAACATTTTATTTGCTTAGAAAGGGGATTGACAATAAATCTTCAGATGAAAAATGCTAGTAAAAACCAGGAAAGGACTTGGCAATTTAACTCAGTATAGTGGTTTCTTTTTTTTCTTTATTCCTTTAGTCCATAATGAAATTGTTCTTGAATGCTTCCTTGCTGCCAGGACGATCTGGACCAGTGCCTCCAACCCCTACCTCATTTGAGCCCTACCTCTATGCTATCAGTTATAGACTTGAAAAGTGACTGTGCATTTGCTCACAGTCCTATCCTCAGCACCCCCATAGCTCCCTGTACCTAATATGTGCTCAGCCCATGTGAATTAAATTATGGCCAGCATTCTCAGCAGCCTGTAAATCTTGACAAAATCTGCAGTCGTTCTTCAACATTCTCATCCACAGTTTTCCCTTCTCCCCCTTTGCTCTTCCTCCTGCTTCACTGCATGTCTGAGGTATCTGCCCCTGGCACGGACTGCAAGAATCCTATCCTACTGGTAGAATACAGAATAAATAGCCTGAGAGCCCAGGTTTTTGTGGCTTCTCTCTTTTTCTTTTTTTTTTAACTCTTCCTCTTGATAATTTATTTTCTGTTAGAATTTTCATTAGATTTTTTATTTCCAAAAAATATTATGTTATTTGTAAGGAATGAAATAGCCCAAAGACGTCTAAAGAAATAGGCCTTTTCCAATCTTACCTTTCTGCCAGTGTTAACAGCTTAGGATATTCCAGTCTTTTATCAGTATTCTCAAACATGCACACCAATCTTCCTCTCCCTCTCTCTATCTCCCCCACAGGAAAAGAATTTCCCCCAACTTGCCATACTGCTCTCAGAAGGAATTATATCATATACATTATTCTGAAGCCTTATTTTCTCACTCAAATAAAATCATGATTTGTGGATATGAGTCTAACTTGAATTTTTAAGGGTTACTGATATTCCATAGTATAGATGTTCTGTAATATATTCAACTATTTTTTAATGAACATTCTGGTTTTCAAATCTTTGCCCTTTCAAACTATACTGCAGTAAATACATGTGTGTGTGTGTGTGTCCGAGTATCTGTAAAGTTTTTATTGTTCACCCCATAAAATACCAGGGATGAAAGAAAATGAGAAATTTCTGGAATTTCTTTTCACTGAAGTTCTTTCATCTAATAGGACAAAATAAGATCCCCAAGAAGGAGATGAGGTATTTCAACTCATCTCTGAGAGGATGTGAAATTTTGCTATAATGTAAGCTGAAATGAGACTTTTTAAAAAAGTGTCTAATTTCACCTTGTGGTACTGGCCACACCATCAAAGAAAAGTAGTCCAAAAAAAAAAAAAAACCCACAAAATCTTTCTGTTCAAAGAAACATACATAGAAATTTAGAATGAGTTGGATGGCAACTGTTCCTTGTTAGAAAACAAAATTGTTTACTACAGAATAAATGAGACATTGAAGGTTTCAGTTCCATTTGGGAGTGATGTATGTTTTAAGTCACAATTCCTCTTGCTAACCACAAACTCAGAATGCCTTGGATCTTCATGCTATAGGAGAAATGTGTTCAAATGTCCAGCTGACAACCACAGAAAGTCTATAATTGGACTGGAAAGTGCAGATAGTGCATAGTTCATACTCCATTTAAGGAAAGCCCACAAGGCATGCAGAAATTATATCATATTCAAAATATTTATATGACAAAAAGGATTCTTAAAACTAGTTTGAGAACTAAAATTTGAAGAGTAATGTATGTGTATGCAAAATACTTAAAATGGGAATAATTTTTAGAATGTTATAGATTTATACCAAACATTCCTCCCGTCCATCCCACTCATCATAAAGATGAGTCACAATATTTTAACAATTAATTCCTTCAGTTTTCAAAAATGAAGCAAAGAGAATCCCTCCTTAACTTACATCTATTCCTAGCTTACAGTGGGAACAAGCAACCACCACACAGCATGATGAGTGCTGTAATGGGGAGGACATCCAGGGGCCCTGAGAAGTATCTGGTCTGCACTTGGGGTCAGGGAAGACCCTATCCACCAATAACATCAAAGCTGAGGGACAAGTTACAGCTGGATGAAGATTATTTCAGGCAGATGACACCTCCTCAAAAATCATGGGATGAAATAGAACACAAGTACATTAAAGTATTACAAGACATTCGAAATGGATAAAGCAGAGTAAATGAGGGATGAGAAGTATATGACAGCTCAGACTGTAGTCACAGGAAGAAAAAATGTTTGGGGTTTTGGCTCTGCAAGACCATACAAGCAGCAGTGTGGAGAAGAGTGTCAGAGTGTGGCATGAACGGAGACCTGGAGACCAGCTAGGAGGCTGTTTGCCAGCTTTTCAGTTGAGACGACGATGACCTGAATTAGGATAATATTGGTGGAGATAGGGCAGAGATGGACTTAATTTTCTAAGCTTCTGCTGGAGTCTCATGTGGGAGGGGGGCATTAGATACTCCTGCTCTTGGTTTGATGATAATTCCTTTTCTCCAAAAGGAGAGGAAGCTAGATGGGGCGTTGTTTCACTGGATTTAATTCCAACCAACATGGGAGAAATGATTGATGCTATAGTGACAACTCCTATGGAAAGATCTAGTGGTTTACCTGACAAACTAGTCAGCCAAAAAACCTAGCTATGACTTAACAAACAAGGTTAGAAACCTATCCAGAAATAGAGCATTTCCTCTATTACTGCACAACATTAGCTCCAAAAGTTTGTACAGGTCTATTTCTTTTTCTCATGTTCAAAATAACACAATACATTGCCATTTCTTGTTAGAGCTCATAACTGATACACCTTATCACCTTTGTTTTTAAAGAGAGGGATTAATAAAGGCCATTTTTGTAGCATTACTTAAGAGAAAGTGGCTGAATGGTGAGTGCTCAGAATAATACAACCATGAAGACAAAGGAATGCTAAAGCATGTCATCCATTAAAACATGTCTGAGGAGAGGAGTCAAGATGGCAGAGAAGTAGCAGGCTGAGACTACATCAGGTAGCGGGAGATCAGCTAGATAGCTTATCAAACCATTGTAAACACCTACAAATCCAACAGGAGATTGAAGAGAAGAAAAGCAGCAATTCTAGAAACAGAAAATCGACCACTTTCTGAAAGGTAGCACCAGCGGAGAAGTGAATCCAAAGTGACAGGAAGATAGACCTTAGGGAGAGGGGCCGGCTCCCGGCAAGTGGCAGAACAACAGAGCACAAAATCAGGACTTTTAAAAGTCTGCTCCACTGAGGGACATTGCTCCAGAGACTAAACCGGGGTGAAGCCCACGCGGGGTCAGCGTGGCCCCAGGTCCCTCAGGGTCACAGAAGGATCGGGGGTGTCTGAGTGTCGCAGAGCTCACAGATATTAGAGGGGGAAGCCGGCTACAGAGACAGAGCCGAGTGAGCTCTCAGCTCGGGGTTACCTTGAACCAGTCACAGGCTGGGTGAGCTTGGAGCCCGGCCGGAAGCCAGGGAGACGGGAGTGACTGAGGGATTTTCTCTGAGGGCACACTGAGGAGTGGGGCCCCAAGCTCTCAGCTCCTCCGGTCCAGAGACTGGGAGGCCGCCATTTTCATTCCCGTCCTCCTGAACTCTACGGAAAGCACTCAGGGAACAAAAGCCCGAAAGCGAACCCAAGCTGATGACTTAGTCTGGCCCCTGGTAAGGGCAGTGCAATTCCGCCTCAGGCAAAGACATTTGAGAATCACTACAACAGGCCCCTCCCCCAGAAGATCAACAAGAAATCCAGCCAAGACCAAGGTCACTTACCAGGGAGAACAGTGGAATTCCAGAGGAGGAGAAAGCAAAGCATGGAACTGATGGCTTTCTCCCCATGATTCTTTAATCTTGCAGTTAATTTAATTTTTTTTAATTTTATTTTTTTCTTCTGCTAAATTTTTTTTAACTTTTACCCTTTCCCTTTTTAATGTTTTTTAACTAGTTTATCTTAACAATACCTTTCATAAAAAAACAATAATAATCTTTTTTGAACCTTCATTAGTATAGTCATATTTTATCCTTCATTGTATCTAACTTTATTTTTTATATACACATAGGGTTTTTTCTTCTAAAAAATTTGGGGTACAACTTCTTCTAATAGATCAAAATATACCCTAAATCTAGCTCTGGGCTTGTTCTAGTCTCCAGCCCGAGCAAATTCTCTCCACTTTCTTTTTCTTTATTCTCCCAACCAACGTACTTTATCAACTCCTTTTTTAGAAATTAAAAAAAATTTTTTTTCATCTTTATAGGCATATTCCATCCCTTCATTGTGTTTACCCTTATATATGTGTTTCATTCTTTAAAATTTTGGGAGGTAGTTTCTTCTAAGAGACGAAAATACTCCCAAAATTAAGTGGGTGACCCTATTCTAGTCACCAGTCTAATATATATATTTTTTTCTTTTTTATATTTTTTCTTTATTTGTTTTCTTTTTTAAATTTTTTTTCTGAACTTCTTTTTATCCCCTTTCTCCCCCACATGATTTGGGGTCTCTTCTGATTTGGTTAAAGTGCATTTTCCTGGGGTCTTTGCCACCCTTTTAGAATTTTATTTTCTCTTTCATATATTCCTATCTGGACAAAATGACAAGGCGGAAAAACTCACCACAAAAAAAAGAACAAGAGGCAGTATTGAAGGCTAGGGACCTAATCAATACGGACATTGGTAATATGTCAGATCTAGAGTTCAGAATGATGATTCTCAAGGTGCTAGCCGGGCTCAAAAAAGGCATGGAAGAAAAGCCCGTTCTGGAGAAATAAAAGAACTAAAATCTAACCAAGTTGAAATTTAAAAAGCTATTAATGAGGTACAATCAAAAAAGGAGGCTCTTACTGCTAGGATAAATGAGGGAGAAGAAAGCCTTAGTGATATAGAAGACCAAATGACAGAGAATAAAGAAGCTGAGCAAAAGAGAGACAAACAGCTACTGGACCACGAGGGGAGAATTCAAGAGATAATTGATACCATAAGACGAAACAACATTAGAATAATTGGGATTCCAGAAGAAGAAGAAAGAGAGAGGGGAGCAGAAGGTATATTGGAGAGAATTATTGGAGAGAATTTCCCTAATATGGCAAAGAGAATAAGCAAGAAAATCCAGGAGGTGCAGAGAACCCCCCTCAAAATCAACAAGAATAGGTCCACACCCCGTCACCTAATAGTAAAATTTACAAGTCTTAGCGATAAAGAGAAAATCCTGAAAGCAGCCCGGGAAAAGAAGTCTGTAACATACAATGGTAAAAATATTAGATGGGCAGCAGACTCATCCACAGAGACCTGGCAGGCCAGAAAGAACTGGCATGATATATTCAGAGCAATAAATGAGAAAAACATGCAGCCAAGAATACTATATCCAGCTAGGCTATCTTTGAAAATAGAAAGAGAGATAAAAAACTTCCAGGACAAACAAAAACTAAAAGAATTTGCAAACACCAAACCAGCTCTACAGGAAATATTGAAAGGGGTCCTCTAAGCAAAGAGAGACCCTAAAAGTAGTAGATCAGAAAGGAACAGAGACAATATACAGTAACAGTCACTTTACAGGCAATACAATGGCAATAAATTCATCTCTCAATAGTTACCCTGAATGTTAATGGGCTAAATGCCCCAATCAAAAGACACAGGGTGTCAGAATGGATAAAAAAACAAAACCCATCAATATGCTTCCTACAAGAAACTCATTTTAGACTCGAAGACACCTCCAGATTTAAAGTGAGGGGGTGGAAAACAATTTATCATGCTAAGGGATATCAGAAGGAAGTTGGGGTGGCAATCCTTATATCAGATCAATTAGATTTTAAGCCAAAGACTATAATAAGAGATGAGGAAGGACACTATAACATACTCAAAGGGTCTGTCCAACAAGAAGACCTAACAATTTTAAATATCTATGCCCCTAACGTGGGAGCAGCCAACTATATAAACCAATTAATAACAAAATCAAAGAAACACATCGACAATAATACAATAATCGTAGGGGACTTTAACACCCCCCTCACTGAAATGGACAGATCATCCAAGCAAAAGATCAACAAGGAAATAAAGGCCTTAAATGACACACTGGGCCAGATGGACATCACAGATATATTCAGAACATTTCATCCCAAAGGAACAGAATACACATTCTTCTCTAGTGCACATGGAACATTCTCCAGAATAGATCACATCCTGGGTCATAAATCAGGTCTCAACCAATATCAAAAGATTAGGATCATTCACTGCATATTTTCAGACCACGATGCTCTGAAGCTAGAACTCAATCACAAGAGGAAATTTGGAAAGAACTCAAACACATGGAGACTAAACAGCATCCTTCTAAAGAATGAATGGTTCATGGGGCGCCTGGGTGGTTCAATGGGTTAAAGCCTCTGCTTTCGGCTCGGGTCATGATCCCAGGGTACTGGGATCGAGCCCCCCATCGGGGTCTCTGCTCAGCGGGGAGCCTGCTTCCCCCTCTCTCTCTGCCTGCCTCTCTGCCTACTTGTGATCTCTCTCTGTCAAGTAAATAAATAAAATCTTTAAAAAAAAAAAAGAATGAATGGTTCAACCAGGAAATTAAAGAAGAATTGAAAAAATTCATGGAAACAAATGATAATGAAAACACAATGTTTCAACATCTGTGCAACACAGCAAAGGCAGTCCTGAGAAGCAAATATATAGTGGTACAAGTCTTTCTCAAGAAACAAGAAAGGTCTCAAATACACAACCTAATCTTACACCTAAAGGAGCTGGAGAAAGAACAACAAAGAAAGCCTAAATCCAGCAGGAGAAGAGAAATAATAAAGATCAGAGCAGGAATCAATGAAATAGAAACCAAAAAATCAACAGAACAAATCAACGAAACTAGGAGCTGGTTCCTTGAAATAATTAATAAAATTGATAAACCCCTGGCCAGACTTATCAAAAAGAAAAGAGAGAGGACCCAAATAAATAAAATCATGAATGAAAGAGGAGAGATCTCAACCAACACCAAAGAAATACAAACAATTATAAGAACATACTATGAGCAACTCTACGCCAACAAATTTGACAACCTGAAAGAAATGGATGCATTCCTAGAGACCTATAAACTACCACAACTGAACCAGGAAGAAATAGAAAGCCTGAACAGACTCATAACCAGTAAGCAGATTGAAACAGTCATCAAAAATCTCCAAACAAACAAAAGCCCAGGGCCAGACAGCTTCCCAGGGGAATTCTACCAAACATTTAAAGAAGAATTAATTCCTATTCTCCTGAAACTGTTCCAAAAAATAGAAAAGGAAGGAAAACTTCCAAACTCATTTTATGAGGCCAGCATCACCTTGATCCCAAAACCAGACAAGGATCCCATCAAAAAAGAGAATTACAGACCAATATCCTTGATGAACACAGATGCAAAAATTCTCACCAGAATACTAGCCAATAGGATCCAACAGTACATTAAAAGGATTATTCACCACGACCAAGTGGGATTTATTCCAGGGCTGCAAGGTTAGTTCAACATCCGCAAATCAATCAATGTGATACAATACATTAATAAAAGAAAGAACAAGAACCATATGATACTCTCCATAGATGCTGAAAAAGCATTTGACAAAGTACCGCATCCCTTCCTGATCAAAACTCTTCAAAGTGTAGGGATAGAGGGCACATACCTCAATATTATCAAAGCCATCTATGAAAAACCCACCGCAAATATCATTCTCTGAAAGCTTTTCTGCTAAGGTCAGGAACACAGCAGGGATGTCCATTATCACCACTGCTATTCAACATAGTACTAGAATTCCTAGCCTCAGCAATTAGACAATGAAAAGAAATTAAAGGCATCCAAATTGGCAAAGAAGAAGTCAAACTATCACTCTTTGCAGATGATATGATACTATATGTGGAAAACCCAAAAGACTCCATTCCAAAACTGCTAGAACTTGTACAGGAATTCAGTAAAGTGTCAGGATATAAAATGAATGCACAGAAATCAGTTGCATTTCTCTACACCAACAACAAGACAGAAGAAAGAGACATTAAGGAGTCAATCCCATTTACAATTGCACCCAAAACTGTAAGATACCTAGGAATAAACCTAACCAAAGAGGCAAAGAATCTATACTCAGAAAACTATAAGTACTCATGAAAGAAATTGAGGAAGACACAAAGAAATGGAAAAATGTTCCATGCTCCTGGGTTGGAAGAACAAATATTGTGAAAATGTCTATGCTACCTAAAGTAATCTACACATTTATGCAATCCCTATCAAAATCCCACCCATTTTTTTCAAAGAAATGGAACAAATAATCCTAAAATTTATATGGAACCAGAAAAGATCTCGAATATCCAGAGGAATGTTGAAAAAAGAAAACCAAAGTTGGTGGCATCACAATTCCAGACTTTAAACTATACTACAAAGCTGTCATCATCAAGAGAGTATGGTACTGGCTCAAAAACAGACACATAGATCAATGGAACAGAATAGAGAGCCCAGAAATAGACCCTCAACTCTATTGGCAACTAATCTTTGACAAAGCAGGAAAAAATGTCCAATGGAAAAAAGACAGCCTCTTCAATAAATGGTGTTGGGAAAACTGGACAGCCACATGCAGAAAAATGAAATTGGACCATTTCTTTACACCACACATGAAAATAGACTCAAAATGGATGAAGGACCTCAATGTGAGAAAGGAATCTATCAAAATCCTTGAGGAGAACACAGGCAGCAACCCCTTAAACCTCAGCCGCAGCAACTTCTTCCTAGGAACATCGCCAAAGGCAAGGGAAGCAAGGGCAAAAATGAACTATTGGGATTTCATCAAGATCAAAAGCTTTTGCACAGCAAAGGAAACAGTTAACAAAACCAAAAGACAGCTGACAGAATGGGAGAAGATATTTGCAAATGACATATCAGATAAAGGGCTAGTGTCCAAAATCTATAAAGAGCTTAGCAAACTCAACACCCAAAGAACAAATAAACCAATCAAGAAATGGGCAGAGGACATGAACAGACATTTCTGCAAAGAAGACATCCAGATGGCCAACAGACACATCAAAAAATGCTCCACATCACTCAGCATCAGGGAAATACAAATCAAAACCACAATGAGATACCACCTCACACCAGTCAGAATGGCTAAAATTAACAAGTCGGGAAATGACAGATGCCGGCGAGGATGCGGAGAAAGGGGAACCCTCCTCCACTGTTGGTGGAAATGCAAGCTGGTGAAACCACTCTGGAAAACAGCATGGAGGTTCCTCAAAAAGTTGAAAATAGAGCTACCTTACGACCCAGCAATTGCACTACTGGGTATTTACCCTAAAGATACAAACATAGTGATCTGACAGGGCACATGCACCCGAATGTTTATAGCAGCAATGTCCACAATAGCCAAACTATGGAAAGAACCTAGATGTCCATCAACAGATGAATGGATAAAGAAGAGGTGGTATATATATACAATGGAATACTATGCAGCCATCAAAAGAAATGAAATCTTGCCATTTGCGATGACGTGGATGCAACTAGAGGGTATTATGCCTAGTGAAATAAGTCAATCAGAGAAAGACAACTTTCATATGATCTCCCTGATATGAGGAAGTGGAGATGCAATGGGGGGGGGGTTGGGGGGTAGGAAAATAATAAATGAAACAAGATGGGATTGGGAGGGAGATAAACCATAAGAGACTCTTAATCTCACAAAACAAACTGAGGGTTGCCAGGGGGAGGGGGATAGGGAGAGGATGGTGGGGTTATGGACATTGGGGAGTGTATGTGCTATGGTAAGTGTTGTGAAGTGTGTAAACCTGGCGATTCACAGACCTGTACCCTTGAGGATAAAAATACATTATATGTTTATAAAAAAATAAAAAAAAATTTTTTTAATTATAAAAAAATAAAATCTAAAAAAAAAAAAACACGTCTGAGCATAAAGTGTGGGCAAGGCACTCTGCTAGGTGATGAAAACATCATGGTGAACAAGACAGACTCAACAGACCCAGTTCTGTCCTCAAGAAATCATATGGAGGTCACTTTAAGGAAAATGGGGCTTGGACAAGAGATGAGCACAGTATTCAGCTTACATGAGATAAATGCTATAGAACAAGGTGGAATAAGGATCCAATTTATTCTGGGAGACATAGGAAAATAAAATTAAGGCCAATAACTGAAATCTGGGAGAGGAAGATTCCGGCCCTCTAGGAGCAACACATGTCTAAAAATCTTGGTTTTGTGATTGTGTGATAACTGTGCAAGGTTGTGTCGTTCATGGTTCTCTCTTTAATTAACAGCATGCAGTATTCAACATGCATTATTTCATTTTAACCTCAAACTACTCTGTGAGATCATTGTAACTATTAACCCCATTTAACCTAGGAGGGGGCAGAGGTTTGGAGGTCACGAAGTTAGAACATTGCAGAGCCACCTTACTACTTACTACACACTGTAACCTCCACCATCTCTCCATTAACAGGCTACACAGATGGCTGTTAAAAGGTTTCTCTAAGTAAAGAGAGCGTGAAAGAGAGTGGAAGGCATAGCCCTGCTCTAAGTGCATTCCTAAATGTCACATTCAAGTAGCTAGATAATTCTAGAATAGGAGAAACATACTAAAAATATGTCTCAAATGACAGAATAATGGAGACAGAGAACAGATTAGTGGTTGTCATGGGTTGGGGGATGCATGGTAGATGGGTGTGGTTATAAAAGGGTTCCTTATGGGGGCACCTGGGTGGCTCAGTGGGTTAAAGCCTCTGCCTTCAGCTCAGGTCATGATCCCAGGGTCCTGGGATTGAGTTCCGCATTGGGCTCTCTGCTCAGCGGGGAGCCTGCTTCCTCCCTCTCTCTCTGCCTGCCTCTCTGCCTACTTGTGATCTTTGTCTGTCAAATAAATAAATAAAATCTTAAAAAAAAATGGGGGGTTCCTTGTGATACAGCTGTTCTGTGTCTTGATTGTGGTGGTAAATATAAGTCTACAAGAATCTGCACGTGATACATCTGCACAGAACTAAACACACACACACACAAGTCCATGTAATACTGGAGAAATCAAAATAATATTGAAGGATGTAAATTTCCCAGTAGTGATATTGTGTAATTTTCCAAGATGTTACTACTGGGGAAGACTACAGAAGGTATATGTGATCACTCTGTATTATTTCTTGCAAATGCACAGGAATCATAATTATTCAAAATAACCCTCCTATACTGTTGGTGGGAGTGCAAGCTGGTGCAGCCACTCTGGAAAACAGCATGGAGGTTCCTCAAAAAGTTGAAAATAGAGCTACCTTACAACCCAGCAATCGCACTACTGGGTATTTACCCTAATGATACAAACGTAGTGATCCAAAAGGGCACGTGCACCCAAATGTTTATAGCGGTGATGTCCACAATAGCCAAACTATGGAAAGAACCTAGATGTCCATCAACAGATGAATGGATCAAGAAGATGTGGTGTATACACACACACACACACACACACACACACACACACACACACACACACACTGGAATACTATGCAGCCATCAAAAAATGAAATCATGCCATTTACAATGATGTGGATGGAACTAGAGGGTATTATGCTAAGCAAAATGAGTCAATCAGAGAAAGACAATTACCATATGATCTCTCTGATATGAGAAATTTGAGAGGCAGGGTGGGGGATTGTGGGAGGTAGGGAAGGAAACAATGAAAAAAGATGGGACTGGGAAGGGAGACAAAACATAAGAGACTCTTAATCTCACAAAACAAATTGAGGTTGCTGGGGTATGGCGGGGGAGGGACGGGGTGGGTGGGTGAAGGACATTAGGGAGGGTCTGTGCCATGGTAAGTGCTGTGAATTGTGTATGACTGATGATTCACAGACCTGTACCCCTGAAGCAATAATACATTATATGTTAATTTATTTATTTATTTTATTTTTTTTAAGATTTTACTTATTTATTTGACAGAAAGAGATCACAAGTAGACAGAGAGGCAGGCAGACAGAGAGAGAGAGGGAAGCAGGCTCCCTGCCGAGCAGAGAGCCCGATGCGGGACTCAATCCCAGGACCCTGAGATCACGACCCGAGCCGAAGGCAGCGGCTCAACCCACTGAGCCACCCAGGCGCCCCTGTTAATTTTTTTAAAAAGTTAAAAATATATGTGATTCAAACACATGAAAATGACCATGGAACCATGGGCTCTTGCCTTACCCCTGCATTGCTCCCCTACACTATGCTCCCTTACTTGGGGGGAGACCTGGTAATTGCTGAGTGCTCTTCCTCTGTATTCCCAGGACCAAGTCTTAGTTAAGATATTTACCCCCAAGCTTCTCCTTATTTGAGATACTAGTAATTCCACTTAGTGCTTTTATTTACATTTTTCCACAACATTCAGGAAAGTGCCCTCTGGAAAATGCCTGCTGGGGCGATAACAAAAGTTCCAGTATTTGTTGACTGTAGTTCATGGAAACAGTGAGGCTGGAACCAAGGAGGAAAAATCTGTGTGGTCAAACTATAAAATTAGATCCTTTCAGAATTTTATAAATTCAATATTTGAGAGGCAGCTTGAATATTATTTCCAAATAGGATTGACTTGGAGTCCAACTTTCCAAAGAGCGTTTGGAGGAATGCTACCTTTTTATTTTGACCCTTTCTAAAATTAACACATCCATATTATTTTTAAAAAATCAACAACAAAGCATAAAAATCACCTATGATGCTGCCATTCAACTACAGATACCAATTTTTCTTCACTTCTCTTGTTCTTCTTAATCAGGACACTAGATTATAAGTGGCAGTCATTGAGACCTGTCATGCTTCAGGTACAACCAAAAATTCAGGCTCAAATGATATGCTTAGGGATGATTTTCAGGCTTTCTAACCCTTGGCTCTGTTTGATTTTGTGTTGGCTCCATCCTCAGGCAGGTTTGTCCCTCTTGGTAGCAAACATGGCTGCCAGGGTCTAGGGCTCTGTATCACCTTTAGTCAATCTTGGAAAAAGAACTTCTTCCTCACAGTCACCAGAATGGATCTAATTAGCCTGAGTGAAGAGGCTATTTTTGAACCAATCACCAACCAAATATCTAGACTGTACTCATTAGCCAGGTCTGGGTTATGGACATGAAATCGGGGCAGGTGATGAGGTTATGGGATTAGAGGTCTTTTACCAACAAAATTCTATCATATATTATGTTTTAATGATCATTAAGTCATCTGTAAAAATTAAATCACAGTAATCACTAAGCCATCTGTAAATGAATTCTTCTGTTGTCTTGTCTTGTGCCCTAACTCCATCGTGGTAAGGATATCACTTAAACACAAACAAAAAATGCACATAAATGTAAGACCACTATTGCCAAGCTAATATCCATTCAGTACAATCAATCATTACAGTTGGGGAGATAATATAGCTTCTCATATGCTGAGACTAAGGATCAGAACTGACTATTAGTTCTGAGAGTACATAAGACACTAAGAAAAAAAGAGATTGAAGCAGACCATAAAATAAGAGAGTATCACTGAACATCTCAATGATTTGCAAACTTTGAGTCATGATTTATTCTGGGCCGTGAAATCAATTTAGAGAATCATGACAAATTTAAGTAAAGGAAATAGAGTAGAAAATAGGAAATTGTGGCACATATGGAGAAATTAAGAATTGTTTCATAAAACTGTGGTTACAGTTTATGTGTGGGCACGCACATGCATGGGCATGCTCTGAGTCACGAGGTAAAATATATTTGACCACAGTTGGAGTTAAGTGAAATCACTCTTGTCATTGCTATAATTATAGCTAATATCTAAAATGTTAAAGAGGAAAGTCCATTTAACATAATCTGCCCCAAGTATGAGTCACCACTGCACGAGTACCTCCTCAACATTCAAGTCTCATAAAGCCTGAGAGGGTCAATGACTTGCATTGTGCTGGAGTCACCTGGTTTAGATTTATAACAATTCTTACCAGGTTTGGAATAAATCTCACAGATCTCCATGTGTTTTCATTACCAGTTTGCTAAATGTCCTTGGTAAATATTTGGAGTTGCCAAGGAACACTGGTCAAGGTATGTCACCTTACCATCAAAATAAACACAATTTTTATTTTTCAACTAGAAGCAGGGTCCACAGAACTAAAAAATGAAAGCAAATCTTGAACTGGATGAAATGCCTTTATTAAATGTTTTACACATAATCTAATGTCCAATTATGCTCTCTCTGATCATTTCTTTCAGTGACTTGTTGATTTTATGTGAATACACAGAAATGGAGTATAGCTCTTGTGGACCCCGAGTGGTTTCAGTTGTCTGAATGGACCCCCTTTCTATCTCATCCATGTATCAGCTCCTTAGGAGGCCCCTTGTCAATGTGTCAGCTCCTTAGGAGGCCCCTCATCATCATCATTTCCCTCTCTTATTCTAAATATGAGCAAGTATTTTTTCAATCTGTTGCGAGCTTCTACATACAAAAGCTCATTATCCCATCTCACCACCAGATCCCCCACTTAAAAATTGCCTCCCCTTCCCCATACAAAACTTCCATAGCTGTCTCTTTCTTATTTCTTCATAATCCCTGTAACTCAGTGGAATCCAGATCTGCCTTTCTGTAGTTTCTGGCACCCTTCAAAATACCTTTCAGATAATAAATAAAGTTGAAATGGGTCAACACTCCTTTCTACCATTTGCTCAAGGACAATGATTTACAAATCTTTATCCCCAGACTTTCAATGGCCAGGTCTGTAGCACTAAATACTCTCAAGATGTTCTCCATTTTGACATCCCTCAGACACAGCAAATCTTAACTTGAACTCTTTCTGTCCCCGAGAACAGCTGTTTTCTCCTTTGGACTGTCCTGTGTCTATCAGGATCCACTGTTCTCCCAAGATACTGAGACTCAAAACTTCAAGATCATCTGGTATTCCTTCTTTGGGGCTCACTTTCCAAATCCAACCTGAAAGGAGAGCTATGTATCTTTTAGTCATATCTAGATCTCTCTTGCTGGGCCCTAAAACTTCTGCACAGTTTGATGCTGTCCAAGAAGATATCATGAGAGTGTCTCCCAAATGATCAACCGCTGAGGCCAGAAATAAATGCAGCATGACATCATGCTATGGATAGTTTCCTATTTCTCATTTAAAATAAATCTAAAACATCATAGGAGACCACTAGGAAGAGAAAATGGCTTTATAATTTTTCTGTTATCTTTTAAAACTAAGATAATCTTCTCACTCTCCTAGTCATTATAATGTCCATTCCAACATTTCTTGTGTATCACCGTATTATTCATTTCATATTTAAGCTCCTTCTATAGTCCTGAATGTTTGGGGCTACTAGAGAAAACTAAAGAAGAACCCATAATTTCTTATTTATTTTCTAATTCTTCTTTAAATGATCCACTTTTCCATTCTCTTTCCACAACTGGGAAAAGACAACAAAACAAAACATTTTTAAGCCAATGAGAACAAATAGGTCTCCATTTCTTTATCAGCTAAGAGGGCTAGCTGCTCCCTGGAGGGCTATTTTAGGAAGGATTGTTGGTCAAAACCAGGGGCTGTGGCCACTTAGTAAGGTCTGGTGTGGGTTTGACAAGGAAAGGTGATGACTTGTAGGTCATCCTGAGTTGAAGGCAGAATCAAGGCCAATCTCAAAGCAGGAGTTGGGCATCTGCATGACATTGGAATTGTGGGTAATTAAGGCTTTTTACATAAAAGTGGCCATTTTGCCAACCTCTCCCAATACTGAAATTCCTGGATGAGCAATTCATAAAGATTATCCGAGGACTTCCACTACTGAAAAAAATTTTTTTGGAAAAGTCACTATTAAAATACTACAACTACTGCCCTTATTCTAGAAAAGATCATGGACTTAAGCTATTATTAAAAACTATCTGAGATACAAGCTTATCAGATTGCTCTTTCAACCTTAAGTATAAATGAAAGAAATGATCTTTTGTATTGAAATATGGGCAGCATTTACTAGAAAGAAAAGGTGAGAGCCAGGAGGATAAAACTACGAGTGGACACAGAGAAATGAATGAGAGCTAGAACAAGGGGGACGTTTTTGCCTTGGTAACACAGAACACCCTCCTACCCACCAAAACAAACAAAACAAACAAAAACTTAAAAGAGTAACAAGGAAGTAGAAGAAAAAAGGCAAACAAACTTAAACAAAGGAAAAAATACAAAGGAAAAAACCCAACTCTCATAAGACTCGTTCATAATATACTCCACAAGGGCTCCAGCTGCTCCTTGCCATTTATCCCTTGATAGGGCAGCAGCAGGAGCATCCAAGGAGTACAAACTTCTCCCAGTCCATTCAAGGTAGAAGTGGTTTTGCATCTGCTAAATGGGAACAGGGATTCAGCGCCTCTAGGTTGTGGTGGAGATAGCAAGGACAGCAACACATGTAACAGCCTCTACTCATGCACTACCCTGCACACACGGGATCATGAAGTCCTCACCCAGTCTGGAAGGTATTGCTCTCCAAATCCTTGCTGTGCAGCTGGAATTCAGTGGTCTGCTGAGTCCCACAGTGAGTCAATGAAAGATAAAGTCAGATTTTGAACCCAAGTCTGGGTTCAGTGAAAGCTCATTTCCTCCTCCCTCCCATCCCTCTGCCTCTTCCAGCTGCTTACAGAGTCTTAGGTAACTGTCCACATCTGCCCTGGGGCTCAGCCAGGACAATGTTCACAGGCAGGAAACAAGAAAGAGGGGGTTAAAACTCCACGGCATGAAAAGTGATTTTCCCATTGTTTATATTTAAATGAGACCCTCTGGACTAAAAGTCTCATTTCCGCACTTTGTGTGGCTATATGAATTGTTCCAAAATGGGATTCACGTGACATTTACATAGCAACATTAACCCTGAATCTCTCAGTGGAAAAAATCCTGTAAACTGATGCTAATATTCATATTGGCACAGGATAATATGGACAAACCAAAGAAAATGCTCTCTGGTTTGTGTACCTTGTATAAACAGTTGTTCAAGACTTTACTTTGCCTACGTTTACCAAGCATATAAATGGACCTAGTTAAACCGAAATTCCATGGAAACCTTTCCAAAGCCCCTAGTTTACTCATCCAGTATAAACACTGTAAATGAATAAAATACAGTGTATTAAACAATTTATATATAGAATCGTGGTTCCTTAAATTCAAGAAATACAGAATTCCAGCTGCACTGAGAGACCAAAAGTGACTAAAGTCTTTTTTCTTTTTATTGGAAAAGCAATTAATACAGGAAAGTACATAGTATAAAAATGTCCATGTGTCCTCACCCCAGAATTAACTAATATTAACAATCAGCCATATGTGTTCCTAAAATTGTTTTTCATAAAGGGAAAAATAAGGCATACAGAAAATGCTGACATATCTTGTATCCCTCTCCAGTCCCATGTCCCTCTCTCCTTCTCCCCCTTCCCAGAGACATTTTCTCTTTGGAACTTGATGGGTATCCTTCTAATCCATGTTTTTATAGTTTACTAGTTAGCCAGAAACCAAATATAATATTATTGTTTGTGATTTTTAAATTGACCAAAGTGGTCCATTATATGTGGTGCATTCTGTTACTTGCCTTTTTTTTTTTTTTTTTGCTAAACATGGTATCCAGCTTAATACATAAAAATCTTTTATGTTAACTGCCATATCATATCCCATTTTTTAACTATATCAGACTCTATGTACTACCTTTTCAATGATGTTTAGTGATCCCTGCCCCCATCTTTTTCTATTATAAACATGGCTTCTTGAGTACATGTACCTGTTTTTGTAGGGTATATACCCAGGAGTGAAACTGCTGGCTTGTAGGCGTTTGCATTTTCAACTCTGCTAGATAATTGCCAAATTGCTCTCCCAAGTGATTGTACCACTTCACACTCCCACCAGCAGTGCACCAGAGTTCCTGTCTCTAATAGACTTGCTAACGCTTCAAGTTGTCTGATTTTTGAATTTAGGAGTTCAGATTTCCTATTTTGCCAGCCTTTAGGTTGTGCATAGGGTTTATCATAGTAGCTTTTAGCAGGCATTTTTATTATTATAAACAAAAACCAGAACATAATCAGCTCTGATACCTCAAAGCCATTTGTAGCAGATATATATTAAACGCATTTGGTTACAATAGAACAAAACAAGTCTTTCTTTTCATAGAGCTTTACTGAATCAAACAATTGTGAGACAATACACACAGACTTCGAAAAGTATAATTGTTTTATGTTAGTTTCCTTTGCTTGCAATATCAACCACTTATTTTTTATCAGTACTTGGCACCACTTCTTCTCTTTTATTTACATTCAGATAATCTTTGCTTGGTACAGAGGTATAGCCGCTGTTTAATCTAACCACCCCTGAGAGATTGCCTTAATGTTATAGTAATTACTACATTCATAGTCTTGCAAAACTTTCTGATATGAAGATAAAATGTCAAGCCCAAAGAAAGAAAGAAAGATGAGATAGCAGGAGGGATGTTACAAAATTCTCTCCCTCTTTCCATGTAGTGTTTCAAGTCAATATTTTCCATTATATCTGGTTGTGATGCTGAAACATATAACATCTCAACTGGTAATATCTGAGTGGCTGATCCATAAAAACGTACTTCTGTGGTTTGATATTGATCTACTTTTCTTTCTCCTTTAGACATATGAATGGGATTACAAGTTCATGAAGAGGGAAAGAAACCCAACAACACAGTGTTTAAGGTGTCATTCAAAAGACAAATGTAACACTTAGAAGCTTAAGTAAGGAAAAAGAAATATCATGACCCTTCCTAGCCTACTTTTTTCTCCTTTGTGGGAATAAGAATAATGATAGTAGGAAAAAACAAACAAACAAACAAACAAACACAAGAGTTTCAGGAGCCATTGGAGAACATTCAATCTAATGCTTTCATTTTACAATTGGAAAATTTGAGGCATTAAAATAACTTGCTAAGACACACTTTGCGCTTCATTACTCTGCCTCTTCTTGTTTTCTGCATGGAAGGGAGGAAGTCACTTCTCCTTTCATAATGAAATGTCTAAACTTGGTTGGCTTCAACTACCCGATCACTGGAGCCTCGCACTCAAATCCACCACATTGATACATCCTTAAATTTTCCTCTGAAATAGCATTAATGACAGAGGAAAGCAAGCATTCACTGGGAGAAGTTTCCAATTCTGTTTTGAAAATTCACATGCATTTTGTACTTCATGTCATGATACAACTGTTCTTGTTTCAATTTAAAAACACCCCAAATCTTTGAGTAAAATTGATGCGCTACAAAGAATTTCCAGAATGTTCCTTTTATTTAACAAATATTTATTGAGAACCATTAATGTGCTGAGAAAACAAGAAAAGTCACTGTTCCTCTTCACATTTACTGGATAATCACACAGCACATAATTACAAACAATCATACAAAGAAGTGGATTGTGTTGTGCGGTGTCTAGAAAAGGAGGACCGAATCAGCCCTGGTGGTCAGGAAAAGTGATGTTTAAGGTAAACATTGAGTAGGACGTAGCTTTGAATACTGAGTGGTCATATTCATGAAGTTAAGAGAACCACCAAATAATTTCCAGCATGGTCTTTGCTAAAAGATAAGTTACAGTGTTTTTGTAATACATTGGGCTTTTGGTTTTTCTGCATATAATTTTGATTCAAGTAAAAATTAGATTGTTCAAATTACTTATTGTTCTGGAGTTTTGGTATGTTTTCCTCCCCATCAGCATATTGGTAGCTTAAATGTCAGCTCAAAAATCCTGGTGAAAGCAAATCCTGAGGGTGACCCTGGATTGGAAGACGGGGAGGGAAATAACCCAGAAGAAAGGATTACAGGGATGCCCTTGGCAAACTGAACTTAACTGTTTAAGCAACAAAGTCACGTCTCTGATACACCGACCACTGTTTCTAATTCCATAGTGCTCTTTAAAATCCACACTCTGTCCTGCTTTCTCAGTCTCAGTAAAATGGGAATGGCACAATGAAGTTTACTAGTAATTAACTTCCTTAGGTATATATTTTGCTGGACTCTTTTGTCATGTTCTATTATAGAGTTAAAGAGGTCAAACTTTCAACTAATGGTGAAGACTGTTTGTTTGCTAAATCCGAGATTTTCATTATTTGTAAGAAAATAAGTTAAGAGTGATGAATAAACATGGATGACAATTAGTTGATTCTGTGTTGGGTCCTTGCATGGAACCAGATGGTCTAGTGATGCACGTAAAGTTCAAAAGTAAAGTTCAAAAGTAAAAGTAAATTTCAAAAACTTCTTCAGGATTAGCAGCTTAAAATCTAGCTGCTAGGGACTGCATGTCTGTGTCCCTCCTCAAATTCATATGTTGAAGCTCTAATGCCCAATGTGATTGTATTTTGAGGTGGGGCTTTGGAGAGGTAACAAGGTTTAGATAAATTCATGAGCATGGGGCTCTCATCATGAGATTAGCTTTCTTGTAAGAGGAAGAGACCAGAGGGTTCTCTCCCTTTCTCCTTCTCTCTCAATTTCTCCTGGTTAATTAAAAACATAGTGAGAAGACAGTCATTTGCAAGGCAAGAAGAGGGCCCTTACCAGGAACGAATCTGTTGGCAACTAGATCTAGAATTTCCTGGCATCCAGAAATGTGAGAAAATAAATTTCTGTTGTTTTAAGCCACCCAGTCCATGGCATTTTGTTATGGTAACACAAGCTAAGACACTGACTTATTTATTTTTTCTTTTCTTTTAAAAATTAAATTTAAAATAATAATTCTAAGTGGTAAATATTGATTTGATTTGGGTTTCTGAAAATATTTGCACATATGACTGGGAAAAACAGCATGCCATTGTAACTTAGAGCATTACTTCTTAATTTATGAATTAATTTTACCATTTTACCATTGATTTTACCATTGAAAATGATAGATTTCTGCCCCATTCAACATTAAACAGTGTCTCCTGATTTTCATACTAACATACTTCATTTTTTGCATGCTTGGTAAATACCTATAATATTGGTAGGGAGATTTTACCCAGGTAACAAAGAGGAAAGATTAGCAAATCATGCTCTCCAACAATGGATGACATGATGCCATGCCAATGCATTCATTATAACATTGTATTTGGTATAATGAACAAAGAAGTGTTAGAGTTCCTTATAAATGATTATATGAAAAATATCTCCCTGAACTATGGGAATATCATAGATAAAAAGAAGTATTTACATATAAATTATTTAATGTGATAAAGATGGAAATTAAAATATCTCCATGAACTCAAGTTACTTATTAGCATCTTAGCTTTAAACCACTTATTCGGAAAACTTTATTAGTAACAATAATGTATTAAAGGAATACGAAAGAAGGGGAGGAGCCATTATAGGCTTGCTACTTAGTTTGGAGGCAAAACTATGGCATGGATAATATCCCATTCAGATCCAACCTCCCCTAAAGGATATGAGAAGTTACAAGTCACACATATGAGTAAGAATGAAATACGCTTTGCCTATAAAATTGGCAAAAATTTGAAATATGCCACTTACTAAGGTTTTTATGATTCTATCAGAGTTCTTAACTGCAGACAACAGAAGCTACTGTAGCTAATTCCAACAGAAATAAAAATGATTAAGATTATTAGATGCTCTGAAAATTAGGAGAAATGGGCTCTAAATTAAGTGTTCCAGAGTAGCTCTCAGAGCCAGGCTTCAGAACCATCCTACTGAGAGAGCCACTATCATCCTGGACCTTAAGTCACACTGTCTCTGCCACCCCCCGCACCAGCAAAGCAGGATGCCCTGTGCCTAGCTAAGTCTCTCCTGTAATTCTCTTCTGATCCAAGTGTCATGTGATTGCCTCTAAATGGCAATTTCCTAGCTACAGAAGAAACTGGGAAGTGTAGTTTTTGAATTCTACTTTATAATGGAGGGATTCCAATATGTAGAATTATCAAAATATAGAAAAGTGTCCAAACCTTTTGAGTAGTTCCAAATGACTCAGTGTCCTTTTTGATAAAGATACTGGGAATTGGGTATCCTCATATAATCTTGATAGGACTAGCAATGGGGAAGGATTTTTGAAAAGCAAAGATAATTTTAAATACACATCCACTATGATTAGCTCTTTCACTTCTAGGAAACTACTGTGCAAAACTAATTACATGTGTATAGAAATATGTATAAATATGCTTGCTTGGGCATTTGTTCGTAACATTAATAACAGTCAACCTTATTTAAAGGCTTACTGTATCCAGGCACCACTCTGTGAAGATCCTTAATGTTCATCAATATGGTTCATTGGAACTAGGGAACTATGATACCATAGTTTAAAAGAATAAGGTAAAACTATTTGTGCTGGTATGAACAGATCTTTAAGACATCATTATAAGGGAAAAAAACAATATGATCTCATCTATATAAAAGATAAATGGTACATACACATATATATTCAGGTAAATGTGTGTAAAGGAATAAGAAAAGATGTCCTCCAAACCTCTGACAGTAATTAGCTACCTTCAGGGATGGAGGAGGTTAAGAAAAACTTCCATGCTTTGTTCTCTGTGTTTCTGAATTGAAATTTTTATATGAAAATGCATTCTTGGGATACCTGGGTGGCTCAGTCAGTTACACATCTGCCTTCAGCTCAGGTCATGATCTCAGAGTCCTGGGACTGAGCCCTACATCAGGCTCCCTGCCCAGCCGGGAGTCTGTTTCTCCCTCTCCTTTCCCCTCTGTCCCTTCCCCCTACTCATGATTTCTCTCTTTCTCTTGCTAATAAATAAATAAAATCTTTTATAAAGAAAATGCATTCATAGATCTCATGTATCATAAAATTTAGAAAACACATTTTAATGTTTGAATTCTTATAAGGAAAAGTTCTCACTTAAAAGCCTTAAAACTTACAAAAAGTTCCTGAAGTCAATTTGAGAGAAAAATCCAGAAATTTGGATTTCTGCCTCAAGGTTCTTCATCATTCACATCTATGCTGGGTAAGAATAGTTTTATAATGTTTTATTTTTATCTTTGTTTAGTTTTTTAATCATGTTACACAACTTGGAAATTTCTCTAATGTTTATGAGGAGAAAGCCCCTGGTGCTAATTTCTTTGCTCCAAGTGTCGGCAAGTGTCTACAATGCAATGTCACTTCTCTTCAAACCAGCCAGAAGGGGCTCCTTGGCAGGTTAACCTTGACAAAGCAGCTCTCTACAATTTGTGCCTTTTTGTTCACTGGGAAAGGAATCAACAAGTGTGCTGCCATATTCCATCCTGGTTCTGTAACTACAAAGGTTCTGAATTGTAGCCTGGCCTTAGCTGAGAAGTGCCCATACAGGCATGCAACATGGATGACCAGACATGGTGGCCTTGAGAGGTGGCTGATGACACAGAAGTTCACCCTAATCCACCATGATGATAGTCTTTGTGAGGATTCTTTATGATGACAGGTTGTCACTTATTCCCTTCCATCACCATCTTTTTTTCACCATCAAGCCTCTCACCATAGCACATACCTTCCCCAATGTCCATCACCCAGCCACTCCATCCCTCCTCCTCACCCCTCTAGCAACCCTCAGTTTGTTTCCTGAAAGTGAGTCTCTTATGGTTTGTCTCCCACTCTGGTTTCATCTTGTTTCATTTTTCCCCTCCCTTCCCCTAAGATCCTCTGTCTTGTTTCTCAAATTCCTTTGTGAGATCATATGATAATTGCCTTTCTCTGACTGACTTATTTTGCTTAGCATAATAACCTCTAGTTCAATCCACATTGTTGCAAATGGCAAGATTTTGATTTTTTGATGGCTGCATTAATATTTCATTGTGTGTATGTGTGTGTGTACATATATACATGCACATACCACATCTTCTTTATCCATTCATCTGTTGATGGACATCTATGTTCTTTCCATAGTTTGGCTATTGTGGACATTGCTGGTCTAAACATTCGGGTGCATGTGCCCCGTTGGATCACTACATTTGTATCTTTGGGGCAAATACTCAGTAGTGCAATTGCTGGGTCGTAGGGTAGCTCTATTTTCAACTTTTTGAGAAAGACTTCTGACATATAGAAATAACTTTAAGATAATAAATGTGTATTTTTTCAAGCTGCTCAATTTGTGGTCATTTGTCATTGCAGCAATAGAAAAATAATACACATAAAATTATGTTAAAAGTCCTTTGTCCTCTTCCTTCTCTATATTCCTTTTCTTTGTAATGTCTTCCAATCTCAAGACTACAAGTACCATCTTTATGCTGGAGACCCCTAAATTTATTATTCTACTTTTTAAAGATTTTATTTATTTGTTTGACAGAGAGAGCACAAGCAGGCAGAGCAGCAGGCAGAAGGAGAGGAAGAGGGAAAAGCAGGCTTCCCACTGTGCAAGGAGCCCAACTCGGGACTCAATCATAGGACCCTGGGATCATGACCTGAGCCCAAGGCAGATGCTTAACTGAATGAGCCACCCAGGTGCTCCCAAAGATCCCTAAATTTAAGCTCTTTGTTGAACCTCTCTCCTGAAGTCCAGACTCACATATCTAATGCCCTACTCTACATCTCCAACTGTAAATCTAAAGGACATCTCAAGGCTGACCTGTCCAAAACTGAACTACTAATGTACCCCTTCAAACTCTTCAAACTCTACTCTACTCACAGACTTCCCCATCTTAACTGAAGGTGACTCAGTTCCCCCATTTCAGGACAAAACGATGACACTCCTTCTTGATGCCTCATATCCCATATTTAAATCCATCACCAATTGGCATTGATAAGATTTCAAAACTATTCTGAGTCCAACCATTTTTAATCACCGATCTATTACCCTGGCTGAATCATCAATTGGATTACTGCATCACTACAACAGCATCTTCACTGGTCTCCTGATTCCATCTTGCCCTTCATATACTTTTATTTATTTACTTATTTATTTTTAGATTTCATTTATTTATTTAGAGAAAGAGGACGTACACACATTCAAGTGAGTGAAAGAGTGCACAAATGAGTCAGGGGGAGGGGCAGAGAGAGCCAGAGAAGCAAGCTCCCCACTGAGCAGGGAGCCCCATGTGGGGCTTGATCCCAGGATCCCAGAATCATGACCTGAGCTGAAGGCAGAGGCTTACCGGACTGAGCTACCCAGGCGCCCCTTCCATATTCTATTCTCTACTCAGAAACCAGAGTCATATGCGGTACACATTAGATCTCTCAGTTCCTTGATCAGAATGCACTATTAGCTCCTCATTCTGCCTACAAGTCTAAAAGTCCTAAATGATCTGCCCCATCCTGCCATTACCTGCCCAACATGATCTCCTTCTACTCCCACCTTGTTCTGTCTCAGGCGTTACTATTCCTGCCTTACAACTATCCTCCCTCCCCAGAGTGCTCTTTCTGCAGACATCTGTACCTCTTGTCATTTCCTGTGCTCAAACACAACCTTCTCAATAAAGTCCTTCCCAGTATTAAAAATGGCAGCCTTCACCCCATACCTCTGACATTCTTAATTCCCTTTTCCTGCTCCATTTCTAATAAACACTATTGTTTACTTACTTATTATGTCTTCCCTTAATTTTTAACTTCTCTGCACTAGAATGTAGGCTCCACAAGGGCAGGAGTTTGGTCTTTTTGACTGATTCATGTATCTCATGGTCCTACTATAGTACCTATAAAGAACTAAGTAAATAATTGTTAAATTTGAGTTAGGACCACAAACCACCTTTTGAGAACAGTTAAGCATCTCCTGCAAGATATATTTATCACATCATCATGGGGGCATTTGAATAAAATTCACATTAACCTCTTTGGTTAGGTTTATTCCCAGGTATCTTATGGTTCTTGGTGCTATAGTAAATGGAATCATTCTCTAATCTCTCTTTCTATAGTTTCACTGTTAGTATATAAGAAAACAACTGATTTCTGTGCATTGATTTTGTATCCTGCCACATTAGTGAATTGCTCTTTGAGTTCTAGTGATTTGGGGGTGGAGTTTTTTAGATTTTCCATATAAAGTATCATGTCATCTGCGAAGAGAGAGTTTGACTTCTTCTTTGCCAATTTGAATACCGTTTATACAATGGAATATTACGCAGCCATCAGAAAGAATGAATACCCAACTATTGTATCAACATGGACAGGACTGGAGGAGATTATGCTGAGTGAAATAAGTCAAGCAGAGAAAGTCAATTATCATATGGTTTCACTTACTTGTGGAACATAAGGAATAACATGAGGACACTAGAAGATGGAAATGAAAAGTGAATTGGGGTAAATCAGAGAGGGAGGTGAACCATGAGAGACTGTGGACTCTGAGAAACAAACTGAGGGTTTTGGAGGGGAGGGGGATAGGGCATGAGTGAACCTGGAGGTGGGTATTAAGGGGGGCACATACAGGGGTGCCTGGGTGGCTCAGTGGGTTAAAGCCTCTGCCTTCGGCTCAGGTTATGATCCCAGGATCCTGGGATTGAGTCCCGCATTGGGCTCTCTGCTCAGCAGGGAACCTGCTTCCTCCTCTCTCTCTGCCTGCTTCTCTGCCACTTGTGATCTCCCTCTGTCAAATAAATAAATAAAATCTTAAAAAAAAGAAAAAGGAGGGCACATATTGCATGGAGCACTGGGTATGGTACATAAACAATGAATCTTGGAACATTGAAAAAATAAAACAAAATTTAAAAAATAAACAAATTTGAAGTAAAAAAAAATTCACATTAACTTGTATTAGTGACTATTAAAATTGTGTTCTTTGACTAATTTGAGACTTTGGGATAGCAAAGTCTCTGCCTCCTGTACAAGAGATTCTTTCCTGCTAAAAGGTCACTCATATTTGATGATTTAATGAAGCATTTTAATGTGTGGCCCACACGGAGCTCTCTCAGCCATTGTCATGAGAACAATTTGTCCCCTGGATCTTGAAACTAAGTTGTGGATATTGGGAAGTAAATTGGGCTTTATTTTTTATATTTTTTAGAAAAACTGTAACAGTCTGGAGTTTTACATTCTTTGTACTTCTGCCTACTGAAAGGAAACAAATAGCAAATAATTTCTGATCACACAATATTTATAGGTGTATGCTTAAAGTTGAAGAAAAATGTCCAATTAAGGAACACTTCCTGGAAAATAGTCCTATGCATTATGGAGGTCAATCATATTGTGTTCCAAATATATAATTAAATTTGTATCTCGATCAATAAAGTAGCCAAATCATTAAAGTTTTCCACTTGGCTTTTCTAAATAGTCTAGCTTGGTTTGCTCTGAATGGGTAAACTAGTGAGATAAAAAACAAAACCTACTCTTACCCTTGCTCTATAGATCTGATTCCTCCTGGAATGCTTTAAAAAGTGGCAATTATTAGATACTAGGAATATTCTTCAGAAGGGTGATTGCTGGTTTCCTTCTTGGGTGGCTCAGTCAGGCTTCCCTGCTCAGTGGGGAGTCTGCTTTTCCCTCTGTGCCCCCTATACCCCCCAATCATGCTCTTTCTTGCTCTCTCTCTCTCTTGCTTTCTCCCCCAAACAAATAAATAAAATCTTAAAAAAAAAAAGGGTGCTTGTGCCTTTGCTACCTTGCATTTGAGATTTGCAAAACTACTACTGTGCCACGTGTTTATCTTTTGAGTCTGAGCTCAAGATCAATGTCCTCTGTCTTCATCCACTCAATCTCATAGCTTCATTCCCCTCCTTATGACCCTCTCCCATCACAACCTCTACCACTCTATGTTGCAATCCTATGCTGCAGTTATCTGTTTCCTTGGCTGTTCCCTACTAACCCATATCTTTCCCCATTTCTACCATTTCCCCATTTCTCCCCATTTCTATGGCATATGCCACATAGTTCTAAGTGGGCACTTGGCAGTGAATTCTTTGACTGATCATGGATGATGGAAGGGAATGTGATGCGCCTTTGGAGGTTGGGCCATAAGGAGGCAGAGAAATTTTACAGAGCCTGATACCTAGATGTTACATAAGAGAGAGGTACTCTGATCCCTGTACGACTTTATAATAACCGTAACCTCTTCTCTCTCCTGGTCCATCTTGAATTGAGAGAGAAGAGAAAAATTATTCTCAATGAGATACTTATTAAAAGAATAATTCCTGGGGCGCCTGGGTGGCTCAGTGGGTTAAGCCGCTGCCTTCGGCTCAGGTCATGATCTCAGAGTCCTGGGATCGAGCCCCGCATCGGGCTCTCTGCTGTCTAGGGGAGCCTGCTTCCTCCTCTCTCTCTGCCTGCCTCTCTGCCTGCTTGTGATCTCTCTGTCAAATAAATAAATAAAATCTTTAAAAAAAAAAAAAAAAAAAAAAAAGAATAATTCCTGGGAGCCTGCGTGGCTCAGGTGGTTAAGTGTCTGCCTTTGACTCAGGTCATGATCCTGGGGGTCCTGGGATCGAGTTCCACGTCAGGCTCTCTGCTCATCAGGGAGCCTGTTTCTCTCTCTGCCTCTGCCTCTCTCTCTCTGTCTCTCATGAATAAATAAAAAATAAACAAATAAAAGAATAATCCCTTTTATACACAGGAGTAATCAGCTCAAGGAAGTTACAAGTTGTTCTAGTCACACGCATCTATCAAATCATTGGCAAAAGGAGAATGAGACAAGTTTTGGCCCAGCACTTCATTCAGATCATTCTTCCTTAGGTAGCCTTACCCTGGGAAAATGTACCTGTAAAGGGAAATCAGAGAGCCCCCACAAATACCTGGACAGTCTGGTCACCTCTGTACTCTAGGGCAGGTACTATATCTACCTCGTTTCACTTCGCTCTATCCATCCCCTGTAGTACACTAAAGATCAGAGAGGCAACGCAACATGTCCTGGTTCACACAGATACCCAGTAGCAGGCTTCTAATTTGACCCTGGGTTTTTATAACTCCAACCCAGGAGGCTTCCATAATAACGTGCTGCTTCCAATAAAAAGAAGAATCACCAAAGTCTTGGCTGTAGAATAGCATGATTTGAATCATCAGACATTGGTAGAACAGAAGAAATTTTCCACTAACCATGAAAAACAAGAGCAGCAGAGTTAAGATTATACTGGAATGCTCAGGATATGGTGACTGCAAAGACTTTGGTTAATTTAGCTAATAACAACTCCAGTTTATCCATGCAAAGTCTTCTTGGATTGAGGAGAAATGTCTCTTTCAGCCTAGAAGAGAATTATTTCCCTTCACAAGCCCTTTACCACTATTTGGCAATTGTATGAAAGAGAAAACCATCCAGAAGAGCAATGATATAACCTTCACTAACTGACCCCTTACTGTATGTCTGGCCCCAAGTGCTTCATAATAACCAGTGTCTCACTCAATCCACCTAACAATGCTATGAAGTAAATCTCTCCATTTTGAATAACAAAACTGTGAGTAAGTTCATTTGCCTAAGTTTGCACAAAGTAAATATCAACTTCTAGGTTTGACTCAGCCTCACCTCCCCTGAAGTGCATGTTTTTAAATCCCTACACTTCATTGTCTCTACCTTCAATTAGGCAACTAAGTACAACCACAAATAAGGATTCATTGAGATAGCTAGTATATTTAAACCAGTGTCTGTTAATCTTTATATATGGTCTCTTCCTCTGGATTTTCAGAGAAAAGCTTTAGAAACAAGATAAAGGTTGTATGGAGTGTACAGAGGGCCTTGTTTTGCAAACTTTGGCAAAAGAAAAAAAGCCTTAGCCTCTGTATGTATGTCTCCTGCAAGTGAGAACTGCTCCTCTGGGAGAGGCCATCTTTCAAGGAGAGAAACACCTGAAAAGAGATCAATTCCCAAAGGGCAATCAATTGATTCAGGGGTTAGATAAAGAACAATGGCCATCCCTGCTTGGTGTCCTAGAATTATTACCTATCTCTCTGGGAACTCAATGATGTCTCAGAGATGGCCTGGCTTGATTGAATAAACTGATGAGTTCATTTCCTAATCCCAATGAAAAGCATCCATCATTCTCTCTCTCCAACTCCTCAATCAGCATTTGCTGAGCACATACTATGTGTCAGGTGCTTAAGAGAAAGGGAAAGAAAACAAACCAAATCTCTTGAATCATGCTCTCATGAAACTTAATCAAGTGAGGGAGTCCATTATTTATCAAAGAACTGCACTGATAGACCAACATTAACGAACTATGATGCAGAGTTTGAAGGGAAGGGTTGAAGTGATAGGACACTGTGTAGGAATGCAAATGGGCCTAGACTGGGATTAGAGAATGCTTCAGTGAGGAAGTAAAGATTGAGCTAAGATCTGAATGTGGTGAAAGTGAGATACTTCATATGCAGAGGCCATAGGGCAGGAGGCAGCAAGGCACAGACATACAGTCGGAGACAAGGGGGAGTCAGGCCACCAGTGTGGGTCCTGCAGCCCTCACTAAGGACCTCTGCCACTGCTTCCAAAGCCCTACATGAGCCCTGATTGAATACAGGTGTTGGGGAGGGATAACATGAACACATCTCCATTCCGACCTCTGCCAGGACTGCATATCTAAAATGATGGTTAGCTCTGAGTTTCAGGTTAGCCAAGGAAGGGGACCCTAAACAAGCTCTCTTCCCATCAGACTTAGCTCTCCCTTTCTTTGTAATCTTTTGGGGGCCTAAAGGCAGGCATTTTTTTTAAACTACATTCATCAAAGCACTTGGGATCCCAGAAATAAGATCAGACAACAATAAAAAAAAGAAAAAAAAGGGCAATTTACGCTTCCTTGGGGCTTTATTAGATTGTGACTAGGTACTATGCTGAGCATTTTACATGAATTATCTTATTGAATTTGCTCAGCAAGCTTGTAATAGAGGAATCCTCGAGGCAGTGGGTCGAGAATTCAAAAAGCAGAAATTGTGGCTAGTGGAAACCAACACAAGTAAATTTACATTGTGGAGATCTGAGAAGAGGCTTTAAAATGACCAGTTTCTGCAGGAATACCAAGCCGTGATTGGCTGTCATAGTTAATTATGCATGTGGAAAGGGCTTTCTGAAGCCATTAGGAACATCCACCCACAGACCTTTCTCTTTTTGATGTCAGGGGCAGATTCTATCCTACTCAAGGTGAGTGTACAGTCTGCACATCAGGGATAATCATAATGCTCTGCATTTGTACAGAACAGGCTGTTTCCAAATGGCTTTGCATTCAATGGTGAGGTCACCTTCAGGGCCTTCCTCTCCTGGGCAGCAGGATTTGCTGCCTCCCTACCATTAGTCAGGCCTCTTGATTCAAAGATAGAAAACCAGCTCAAACTGGCAGTGGGAGAAAGGAAAATGATTGGCTTACATAACTGAAAAGCTTGGGGGAGTCAGGCTCCAGGCTCAGCCTGTTCTCAGCTCACTCACCAGGCTCATCTGTATCTCTCTTTTCTCCATGCTCCCTCTGAGTGTACCCCTCCCTGGTCCTTCAACAAGACTTATGTGCATGTGCCTTCTAATCATCAAAGATGCTGCTCAGGCCTCTCCCTCCACATGGACTGATCCCTACTCATTTCTCCCCCTGCTTCCATGACTACAAATGAAATTATTGAGCCCATATTATTGAGCACATAGGGAATCTCTGAAGATGATGCCCCTCTAATGACTCACACTTCTGACAGTCATACCGTGTTGGTCTTCTCCCTCTCTGAGTCTGGGCCAGCACTGGACTCACTTCTACCAGTAGGATGCAGCAACAGTGGCTCTATAATGGAGTCCCACCCTGGCCTTACAAAAGCATGGAAGCTTCTATTTCTGCACTTTTGAGATCTCTTAAGTACCATTTAAGAAGTCCAGCTGGAGAAACCACACAGATAGACTGTTTGGAGTAGAAGAGCCACTGGTACTGCATGGACAGGCTCACTTGTCCCAGCCGTCCCTGCTGAGTCCAAGTCTTCCCACTACCCCTCCCAAGGGACCAGAGATCTGAGTGAGCCCTCTTAGGTCTTCCTGCCCTTTGGAGCCTCTAGACGACTACAGCTGAAACCAAATGACACGTGGGGCAGGATAATTGTCAGTGCAGTTGCCCCAACCCCTAGAATGATGAATAATAATAAATAGTTGTAATTTTAGGCTATTGACATTTGGAGTAGATTGTTACATGGCAATGATAACTGAAACTGAGCATTTTCCAGGTCCTGGGCTAGTTCTGCATTTATAATTATAAGTACAATATGCACGGTCCATAGCCTCCCACAACTACTCCATCCTCCCAGACTCACTCTTCTCGAGGACATTTCCTGACTTCGCTTATCAAATGAGCTGCCCCTCTAATAAGCTCTAACAATACTCTTTAGTTCTCCATCATTGCCCTTTGCACGCTCAGAAGTAACTTATTTATTTCATGTCTGTTTTCATGTCTGGTAGGGTGTAAGCATGTCTAACTCACCAATGAATCATCTGCACCCTGTGTATCACCTGAGGCATGACAGATGCCCTGTTGGGTTTGTTGGTCAAGGGACTGGCAGTAGCCCCCCTCTAGTCTGCTTTTTTTATGTTGGAGAAGATGCTGGGATGATGAGTCCTTCAATTCCCACAGGACAACTGTGAGAAGACAAGTCCCTTTTTAAGGGGTTTGGAATGCTCAAGTCCTACAAGAGTCGTCTGAACCTAAAAGATCCTTTTACAACAAGGATCTTTTGCTTATTTTCATTTGGAAATTATATGCACCATAGTTTCCTGGTTTTTGTCTGGTTTGTGTGACTTTCTCCATGTACTTTCTTCAAAAGACCTTAACCTACTAGCACCCTTTTCATCCCTCCTCAAAACCTTCAAAAGCTTATGTTGTTATGAAGGAGGACAAAAGAGCAGAAAAGAGTAGTTTTGGGTAGGTTTTAGAGGCATAAGTAGGTGGAATGCTCAATTTCCAAAGGAGCACAGATTACAGATTTGGAGTCAGCTAAACTGGCACAAAACACGGACTAGAACCCTTGCTTTTCACTGTGGGACCTGTCTTAAATCAGCAAACTCATCTGGGGTTGAAAGCACTTCCTGTTAGTTGGCTCCAAATCAGCTATTCCTCTGGCCCAGATTCCATTCTCTCATGTGACTGGAAACTTAATGCAACTTTGCTGAAGCAGTTCTAAGAGTATGCTGGAGAAACAGCCTTATCAGCCAAGAACATTTACGTGTGGTTTGGATTTAATATATGTGTTAGATTTAAAATATCTTCTCTCTACTGGTTGATGGGTCATTAAGCCTTCTACTGTTTGCTAAAGGCTAAGGCTTTTCTCTGTGACTATTTCTTAACTGCCGTAGCAGCTGAAGAATTCACAAACTATGTGACATAATCCAGTGCCACAGAAAGGATAATAAAATTAACAACCTTTCATATAATAGCAATAGGAAAAGTATTATGTGATTTAGTGAAAAAAATAATGAAAGGTAGCAATGCAAATATGGCACAGTGATTCCAGTCAGTGTTGTCTTATACTAGTTGCATGATTTGGGGCAAATTACTTCTCTTTGAACCTCAATTTCCTTATTGACAAAATGGAAACAATCATTTCTATCTCATTGGTTTCTTGTAAGAAGAAAAAAGAAATATGTTCATTCACTCATTATCTATCCATCAACAAATTTATGAGTTGCCCTCTAAGTATCAGGTACTGTTCTAGTCACAAAAATCCCTACTCTCTTTTTTTTTTTAAAGATTTTATTTATTCATTTGACAGACAGAGATCACAAGTAGGCAGAGAGACAGGCAGAGAGAGAGAGAGAGAGAGATGGAAGCGGCTCCCTGCTGAGCAGAGAGCCTGACGCGGGGCTCCACCCCAGGACCCTGAGATCATGACCTGAGCTGAAGGCAGAGGCTTTAACCCACTGAGCCACCCGGGCGCCCCAAATCCCTACTCTTAAGTAACCATATATTTATGTGTGTCTGTGCGTACATGCTTGAACAGAAGACACAACCAATAAACAAGTGTATTAACTGAGGTCTCCACAGGAAACAGATGGCTCAGTCAAGCAGGGAAATTGATAGGTGAGAGTTTGATGAGGAGGCTGATTAGAAAAAATGTTATAGGATAAAGGGAAACCAACAAGGTCTGGTGCAGTACCTGGGGCTCTAAGCAACAGAGAGCTGCTACCTCTCTGGCCTCAGCGATTAGAGGAAGGGAGCAGTCACAAGAACCCAGTGAGAGATGCCTGTAGCTATGAACGGGGAGAGCATTGTCCAGTAGGAGGTGTGGCCCTGGGAAAAGAAACAGAGACAGGACCAAAAAGAGGCATAGCAGAAAGGGAGACAGGGAGTTAACACTTCCACCGTGCCCTCCTCCCATGACCCCATCTCCCACCAGGACTCACCACTGGCTGAACCAAACCAGAATATAGAAGGCCAGGGGCCAGAATGTCCATCTGCTACAGTCTATAGTGAGCCTCCCAAGGCACAGAGTGAGTGCAGAAGAGTAGAGAGTGAATCAGGAAGGGCAAAAGAAAATCTAGCACAAGTTAATATGTAATCTCTCACAGATGGTGGGAGGTGCCATGGAGAAAAATACAGCAGGGTATGAGGAATGGGAGACATGCAGCAGATAGGACATTCCCATGCTATTTTATATGGGATGGTCAGGAAAGATCTACCTAAGGAGGTGGCATTGGATTGGAAGTGAGAGACTGAGCCATGTGTTTTACAAGAGGAAGAACTTTTCAGGCCTAGAAAACAGTAGGTGCAAAGGCCCTGAGGTGGGAACATACTCAGCATATTCAAGGAATGATAAACAGGCTAATGTGGTTGGAGTAGGGTAAGGAGAAGGTGAAAGAAAATGCAGTCAGAGAGCCAGATGTGTATGGCATCTTGGACTTTTATGTAATCTTGATGGGA
Organism: Enhydra lutris kenyoni; assembly: GCF_002288905.1. Taxonomy (NCBI): domain Eukaryota; kingdom Metazoa; phylum Chordata; class Mammalia; order Carnivora; family Mustelidae; genus Enhydra; species Enhydra lutris. The sequence continues at coordinate 2,361,370 of NW_019154134.1, forward strand.
AGCCACTGGAAGGCTGTCAGCAGAGAAATAAATGATCAGGCTTATATTTAAATATAAAATGTATCTATTAATGATGAGAATTAACCAAAGGAGAGCAAGACTGGGCCAGGAAGACCATTTAGAAGTCCATGGCAATAATCCCAGACCCAAGGACAATAGCTTGGATCAGGTGGATGTTGAGAAAGTATGAGAAATGAGTGTATTCTTAGTATATTTTGAAGGTAAAGAAGACAAGATTTTCTAAAGAATTTAATAAGGATTATGAGCTAAAGAGAAGAGTTAAGATTAACTTCAAGGCTTTGGACGTAAGCAGCCAGAATGATGAAGTTGCTGTTCTCTGAAATCAAGAAGCCTGGGGAAGCAGCAGGTATGAGGTGCATGAAACGCTGTAAATGATCAGTGCACCACCTTTACCATTGCCTTGATACCAATTCAATTGACAATATTCCTACTATAAGTAAAGCATGACTCAAATACCTTCCATCTTCCCCACTGGAAGCTCTTTCCCGGGCTTTAAGAATCATTCTAGCTCATCCACATCAGTCATATATCAATCTGCTTCCCTGTCCTTCACATTTATCATGTTGTCCTTGTGGGCTTCTACCTTATCCCATCACGTTCAGTTTGCATTTTTTTCTTTACCGGGGTCCCCTACCTTTGGCCTGTAGTGACTCTACCCAGCTTTCAAAGTTCAGCCCAGGTCTCACATAACCCATGAAAATTCCTTTGATACTCACCCACCAGGGATAAAAGGAAGGTTCATAAATTATGCAAGTTTGTAATATTCCTTCTCCAAGAGGGAAGATTCCTGTCTACTAGGTGAGGACCAGGGGTTTCTTTTGGAGGTCAGAGGTCAAAAAATTGGCAGAACAAAATACAAAACTGTGGAATAAGAAGGGATTAAACTGCTTCATATACTAAAGAGTAAAGATCAAGGAAATATAAACAGTTAAGAGTACATGAAAGTGGGAAAAATATGTACTATACATAATACATATGACTGTTTTCCAGAGAGGAAGACAGAATGAGGTGGAGAGGGAAACTGGAACGATGTTTGTGAGAGTGACTGAGACTGAAAAAGGACAGAAAAAGAAGATTCTCTAAAAAGTGTTGATGTTTAAGAATGCACTCCATCTTTTTGCTGCTGCTACTGTTTTGATTTGTTTTGTTTTACTTGATCATATTGAGTAAAGATCAGATTACTTTCTTTTTTTCCCCAGCAGGTTAGCTGTGTATTTAAATAAAATTCTGTGATTAAACTAACCATGTGGAGTCCTTGCTTTAAGATTACCAGGTGATCAGGGTCAGTCTCAATGAGAAGGTAACACTGTAGCAATAATGTAAAAAGGAAGCAAGATAGTAGCCTTCTGGCGGACATGTATGCAAAGAGAACTCCGGGTAGAGGGAAAGGCCTGAACAAGGATTGTATGTGCTTGAAAAAATAGCAAGAAGGGCAGGGACCAATGGAGTGCCTCAGCACGAGTGAGGAGTAGAGAAGTTCTAGATGAATTAGAGAAGCATTAGACCAGATCACATAGGTACCAGAGGACATTATAAGGACTCTGGCTTTTCCTCTGAATGGGAAACCATCATGATTTGGAACAGACATGGTGTGCCTTATGGACTCAGAGCATCACTCTCATGAACAAGGCTACCAATAGGAAGACCAGTTAAGGGCACCTGGGTGGCTCAGTTGGTTGGGTGACTGTCTTCAGCTCAGGTCATGATCCTGGAGTCCCAGGATCAAGTTCCCCATCAGGCTCCCAGCTTCATAGGGAGTCTGCTTCTCCCACTGACCTCTCTCTTCTCATGCTCACGCTCAGTCTCTCTCTCTCTCTCTCTCAAAAAAAAAAAAAAAAAAAAAAAAAAAGAGGAAGACCAGTTAAGAGGCCAGGGCAGCAACCCAGGAATCCAGACCTTAGCAGTAACAGTAGACATAATGAAAAATGGTCAGCTTCTGGACACATTTTTAAGGTAAATCCAATAGGATTTATAGCAAAGAATTTTGGGAGTCTTGGAGGAAGGATGACAACTCCAAGGTTTTTGGTCCTAGTAACCAGAAGAATGCAGTTACTGCTAACTAAGAGGGAGAGGTACCAGTGGGATAGGTTTTTGTCATGAGGGATGAGGCTGCCTGGGGGAGGGGTGGCAAGAAGAGGAATTTGATTATGACTAAACTCCTTGTCAGATTTGAGAAATCTTTTAAATCTCATGATGAAGATCTGTAGTAGGCAGCTGGACATATAACTATAGGGCCCAGCAGAGAGGTCTAGATGGAGAAGTAAGTTTGGGAATCATTGGCATATAGTTGGTATTTAAAGTCATGACATGGGATTAGCGCACCCAAGTTGTGAGTATAGGCATAGAAGAAAGAAAACCATACTTAAAGCTGAGCTGAGCATCCCAATGGTAAAAGGTCAGACTGATGATGAGGAAGCAGCATACCATCTACTTTCTTATTCCTTCAAAGAATTTAGGAAAACACTGAACATATGGGAGGTGGCTAATACTACATGTTGCTTGGTGAGACCTTGTTTTTTGTTTTGTTTTGTGTCATTTCTTCCAATATTTTATTTAAATTGTACTTAGTTAACATATAGTATAGTATTTGTTTCAGAGGTAGAGTTGAGTAATTTATCAGTTGCATATAACATCCAGTGTTACAAGTGTCCTCCTTAATGCCCATCACCCAGTTACCCCATTCCCCCACCCTTCTTCCCTCCAGTGACCCTCAGTTTGTTCCCTATTGTTCAGAATCTCTTATGGTTTGCCTCCTTTTCTGTTTTTATCTTATTTTATTTTTCCTTCCCTTCCCCTATGTTCATCTGTTTTATTTCTTAAATCCGCTAGTTCTCCAACAGCCAGACAGAATAGTTACAGATTTCAAATGACTGGTGAAGGGCTGTAATACCAATTTCAATGTGTATATGTCTGTATGGGGGGAAGGGTTAGGGGAAAGGTGTCCCCACATCACCAAGTAATTCCCAGACATTAGCTGGGTATCATACAATTCAACTCAATTTTAACACTAACTACCTGGAAAACAGCAGCAGAACCCACACGTTAAGAGCTAAATCCCACAAAGCTATCCTCCTCTTCCTTCAGACACCAGTTACAAGTCCAAGTTATTACCTCTACTTCTAACTGACTGCTATAAATCAGAGGTTCCCACAACTCCCTCCCTGGGTTTGATTAATTTTCCAGAACAGCTCGCAGAACTCAGAGAAACATTTTACATCACTAGATTACTGGTTTATTACAAAAGGGTATAACTCAGAAACAGCCAGAAGAGACATATAAGGCATAATATGGGGAAAGGGCAAGGAGCTACCACACTGTCTTCAACATGCCACTCTCCCCAAAACTCCCCATGCTTACCCACCCAGAAGCTCTTTGAATCCAGTCCTTTTCCTTTGGAGGAAAGCCTAAGGGAGACTTCATTGCATAGGCATGATGGCTTAAATCACTGGCCATTGGTGACTGGTTCAACCTCCAGCTCCTTTCCCCTTCCCAGAGGTCAGGAGAGTGGGAATGAAAGTTTTAACCTGCTAATCATATGGCAGGTTCTCTTGGCAACCAGCCCCCATCCTTAGGTGTGGTCCAAAAGTCACCTCATTAATATAATAAAAGACACTTTTGTAGCACTCATCACAGGAAATTCCAAATTTTAGGAGCCCTGTGCCAGAAATGGGGATGAAGACAAATACACATTTCTTATGATAGATCACAATATCACAACTGCCTCTCCCTTTACTGCCTTTCTTCACCCCTTTCTGGCTCCACCTTAACAAAAAGAATGTTCATTCCAGAGGTTAATGAAGCTGATACTGATTCTACACTCCTCTCGATTAATATATCTTTTCTAATATGGAAAATATTATTTCTACCTCCTAATGTCCCCATTGGTCATGGTAAGACACGGGGGAAATAAAAAGAGGTACCACTTGATAAAAGATTCAGATATGCTATTCTAAATTATTCTGTTTGATTTCCCCACTGAAGGAAAAAATAAAGTGCAAAAGCTAAAATAATAATTCCAGCTAAGATTCTTTTTATTATTACTTTATTTTTATTTTATTTTATTTTATTTTATTTTATTTTATTTTATTTTATTTATAGAAAGTGTCGGATGGGAGTGGAGTGGGGCAGGCAAAGGAAGAGGGAGACAGAGAATCTGAATCAAACTCTGGGCTGAGCACAGAGCTGAGCATATGGCTCAACGCAGGGCTCAACCCCTGAGATCACGATCTGAGCTGAAACCAAGAGTCAGATGCTTACCTGACTGAGCCACTTAGGTCCACTTAGCCACACTTAGTCTGTGCCCGACACATTTATGTTTTTATATTTATTATCTCACTTAGTCCTTTCATCTACCAAATGAAATAGGCAATATTAGAACAGGAAGAGAACTCAAGAACATCCAAGGGAAAATGACCCACCTAATATCACAATAAACACTTTAGAATGTCTTGATGTTGTTTAGCACTCATGATGTATAACTAGTGGGCAGGCAGATATACAACCAGGGTAGAAGAATCAAGTGAGAAGATACATAAATTCTTATGAAAATGATAAGAGGAAGCTCATTCTTTCCAAAATCATCTCACTTGGGGGGTAGAATCTTTGGCAATCTTTATGACCTATTGAGATTTGAAGACCTGAGAAATCAATATATCCAACTAGAAGCCTACTGTCTCCTGTCAGTAAATAATGTTCTATTTCTCTTTCCATAAATATAGTTTATATCCTTTAAATGTTTTAGTTGGCCTGTGTTCATCAATTACATCACCATTTTATAACAACCATATAGTTTCAATGCCCAGTCCTCTGTGAGAAAACTGAGGTTGATAATGTATTTAAAAAAAAAAAAAAAAAAAAAAAAAAACTTGTCCAAGGGGTGCCTGTGTGGCTCTGTCAGTTGAGTGTCCGACTCTGGATTTCAGCTCAGGTCATGATCTCGGGGTTATGGGATTGAGTCCTGTGTCACTCTTTCGCTCTCTCTCTCTCCTTCTGCACCTCCCCCAGCTCACGAGTGCACACACGCTCTCTCAAATAAATAAATCTTAAAACAAAACAAACAAACAAAAACCTTATCTAAGATCTTATCAGCAGTAGTGGTAGACCCAGGTTTAACCCAGGTCTACATGAGCCTCTGCAACGTATTTTTCCTCTAAAAGTGGTCAGTGAGGTCAGTGAGCTTGGTATATACATGCCTATCTCTTGGAATTCTACAGTTTCTGTCAGTTACCAAAGAAGTGACAGTTACAGAAGAGTGACATGGAACCATTTTTACCTTCAAGACACAGTGAGTTCTCAGTGTTCTTCTCTGCTCAAAGTCCATATATGTTACATAAAGATGGACATGAGTAAGAAACTCATGAATAAGGAGCTTCTATAAGCTAATGTTAGGGAAATAAGACATAGGAAATGCTATAGCTAAGAGCTGAGATTCCGTAAGTCTTTAAACTTAGATTTGAGGCAGAGTGAGATGGGAATTTCCTCCTTGCAGAAGGAAGAACATACACTGAGCCTGGAAGACTATACATGTAACTAAAGAAGAAACAGGGTCTCCTACTTATAAGTTATCCTCAAAGAAGCAGACATTTGGGTCAGTTAATTAATCCCTTCTTCAAGTGATAGCACTGATGCAAATGATAAAAAAGAAAAATAACACAGGATATAGAGCAGAGAGTTAGACTGGGGCTCTATATCAGAGGACCATAAATGTAAGGCTGAGGAGCATCAGTTTTATCTGGCAGGTGACAGGCATCACTAAGGGATAAAGCATTTGAGTGATATGACCAATACTGTCCTATAATAATGACGTACAGAATGGATCCAGGATGACTGACAGAGGGTGACCAGGAAGACCAAACAGAGGCTGTTGCCATAGATATAGGGTTATATGCTGTTGGGACAAAAATTGCACAGCAGGTAGCTAGAAAATGTCTGCTGTAGAAAATGTCTGCTGAAGGATGAAAGTACCTTTATGCCTATAAATAGAAATGCAACATTGAATATATTTGGGAAGATTACCTGACACTCGACAAAGCAGATTATAATGCGATGTAGTTTGAAAAGTTATAAAATTATAACTTTTTTCTATGTCAGACATATAGCAGAGTCCAATCTCTTTTTCTTCTACTTCAGAAACACATCCCTTGTGCTCAAGGCTGTCACTGAGAAATCTTAACCTACAGGGCTCGAAGGTTTAACACCCTAGCTGTAAGTTAGTGTCAAATGTCTCTATGCTGTTTACTCTAAGTGGAATTTGTCTCCAACACGAATCAATATTCAGAATGTCCCTTGAACTACTTGCACCATGCAATGAAATTAACATGTTGCTGGAGATAATCTTTATTTTTATTTATTTTTATGTGACATGTGGTAGAAAATTCAGAGGAGAAAATGGCTTATGAACTGAAATTTAATCAATCATCTAGGTTCTCTTGTGTCAAATTATTTAGGAACATTGAGTTTGTTTCCTCTGGAAAAAAAAAAGGAAAGGAAAAAAGTATAAAGGGAGAAAAATTATATTTATTTGAAAAGGGAGAGAAGGAAACTGTGAACGGGGACTGATGCTTTTAGAACGCTCAGATTTATTATTTCCCATTATTGGCTTTGTATAGGCTAATTTCAAACCACTGTCTTCCTGCCTATAGTATGAGGATAGTGCATTTGTAACATAGCAACGTATTTCTAGAAATAGACAGGCCTCCCACTGTAGGGAGAGACCTAATACACCCTTATTGCAGCTCATTTTTCCAGTGGCTCTGATGAGAATGCAAAGATTGACTGTTTTGGAAATAGAACTCTGGATCCATGGTCATGGTAAATAAACTCTCAAGCTTAAGACTTTTTAGTGAGTCTATAAAGAGGAAATAACATATGGAACATTTATTGAGGGACCTTCTATAGAAGAAAATTCAAATTTGTTCTGCCTTAGAAAGAATTTCTTTCCAAGCAGAATACTTTATTTTGTATTAATGCTGGCATTCATAGTTATGTTTACCTTATTGACAAATGAGATCAAACCATTGGATATGCACATATTGTTTCCAAATGTGCTCAATTGGGGGCAACAATTTAGTGAATATCCAGCTTTCATTCAAAGCAGACCTGACTCCATAGAGCAGTTAAGATAAACTCACATTTCAAGGCCTTTCTTTACCCCTTAAGACTAGATGAATGCACCCTAATACAGTCCCTTTTCTGAATGTAAGCCTACTGAACAATGTCTCTATAGCTTATTATTAGACTTGAGAGGTCTAAACCACAGACTAGGAGTGGTCTCTCACTCCTCACCCATAACAGGCACTTAGTCACTAAGGTCTATCTGACTTCTGGAGCGGATGACATTCCCTATCCAACAACTGTTTCTGGCCTCCTTTCTTGCTAAAAAATTCTATCTTACTTCAAGTGGTAAGTGACCATGTGCTTCAGAGGAGACCCTGTGAATTTTGGTTATTTTAAGCCAATAACAGACTTTTCATTCCCCTTGCAAGTGACTGGTTTGGCAGTGGGTGTGTGACACAATCATGGCCAACTGAGAATATATCTGTTAATAAGGAATATGTGGAATTCAATAGTCCCTTCTTCCTACTTCCACCAGAGGGATTACTTTGACATGTAGCAATCGATGTCTTTTCCCTCAATTCCAAACTTGACACCCAGTTCTCTATGCCAGGGTCCCAGCCTGCTATCTTAATAGTCCTCTGAATTCGCTGTGTTATTTTTACGGAATATACCCCTAACACCATATGCCTGGGTTTTTTCCCCTCTCTTAAAATGGTCTTCCCCCATCAGCCATTCACCCTGGTAAATAATCATTCATCCTGACCTATGACCATTCTCCCCCTATAAGAGTTACTTCTTGCTTCTTTCATGCTACATTATACACTGTGCACATACTACTGCAATGATCACAATGCATTATAACAACCAGCTGATGTACCTCTCTTCTCTACTCCTTCATGTCCTCCTCGGGAACAGATATTAAGTTTTTGCCACACCTATAAATCCTGCCCTTTCCACATGTGAGCAGTGCAACAGAAAACAGCAGACATGGTTAAGTTCTCAGGTTTTTGTGGCACATCATCTGGCTCTTTTCTGGACAGGCATTCCCCACAATCTACCCAAGGTTTATGATTTTATAATATTCTTACACTATTGTCACTGTTTGTGAATTGCCTCTGAACTCCAGTTATTCAACGCCTCTCTGTTCTTCAAAATTTCTATCTTCACTCTTCAAATGTCTATGAGTTCAGAACACATATTTTATGTCTCTTCACTGGAAATGTGAACACACTGGTACTGATTGAGTACTGACAAGCAGGGGAGTCAAGAATGTTCTTATGTGGCTCTTGAGTAATAGCATCTTTCAAAAAAAAAAAAAGAAAGAAAGAAAGAAAACAAACCAAAAAACATTCAACTCCACTCCTCTCTACTACCCACTTTCCATTAGGTATTTTCTTGTTGCTGAAAGCATCAACCTTTCTCCCCTTGAAGTGGGTATTTGTTCTTTTCAGGGCATTCAGCAGCTCTTCCCTCTTCCTCACAATGCTTTAGCTTCCACTAGAGTTTTTAATTTTCCCCACTGGGCATTGTTGTGGTGAAATGGTAAATGTACAGCTTGTCACCAACAGTAGCAGCTCCCAAGAGGCCCTGAACGCCCTCTCTCGTGGATTTTTCCTCTCATTATTCTGGCTCAGCCAAGAGACTGAGAGGTGACCAGAGCCCAGATAACCAGATACTCCCTTCCAAAACTGCAGGCGCTGGTCCTCTGGCCAAACAGCTAATCCCTGTTAGGAAGGCACTACTGTACTTCCTGCTTCTTTCCCATTTCCAAGTATAAGTCTCCTAAGTCTCCAATTCCTATCAATAGCTTCTTCTTTTTTTAAAAATCTGTTTCTCAAGCATCTGTAAGGTTTTTGCACTTCTTCTTCCTTCTGTCTGAAATTCTTGTTGCCCAAATTTTGGGAATGCATAGATTTATAAATTTTTCACTTTCCTAGGTGATTATCAAGGATTATTCAAGGGGGTTAAGTTCCTAGAAGCACCAGAAGAATTTCAAAAGTGACAATATAGTGCAATTCAAAATATTAAATTATAACATTGTACTTTCTTAAAACATGGAATATCATATACCTAGTTCTCTAGATATGATTTTCCTGATCCAAACTCAATAATTATCTACTGTCCTCATAAAATGTAATGTGTTCAGGACCTAAATTATTTTTCTTGTCATATTTCATACTTGTTTTAACTTAGTCAAGTTTCCTTTTAACTGAACAACACACATAATACATTTGGGCTTCCTTTTCTCTATGACAAATATCATTATCTGCTGTCTGCTTCATCCCAAATATCTTTATCTCCCTCTTCTCTCCCCTCTTTCCCACATATATGTTTCTAGATTATAAACCACTTTTTCCACAAACCATCTATGACCAGCCACTTAGAGCCATTTTCTCTCTGAATTTCCAATGAACTTTACGTGTACCATACCTACGGGACTTACTACAAGGCGTTTTATGTCCCCTAGCAGACTATGAGTATACCACTAAGCAGGTAGAGAAGGGGATTTTTTTTTAATGTAACTGAAATGCTCATGATTCAAATATTTATTGAGTACCTCTTCTATGCAAGACATTAAGTGTTTCAATTACAAAAGTTAATCAACTAATGCTAGCTATTGTCATAATGCACATGTGAAATGAAGAAGGTCTGAGTGGATAATATCTGACATCTATGTTTTTCTTAAAAAATCTAGAAGTCGCAGTCCAACAGTATAAAAATACACATATAACAAACTAAAACAAGAGAAATATTGATAGAAAATTAAATATTAAGGATGAAGGAATCTTATATGAGATAATCAATTCTCTAGAGGAGAAGGAGGTTGGAGTAGGCTTCAAGACAAAGCCCAGAAGTTTGCAATAATAAGTATATATACATATATATATATATATATATATATGTATATATATTTATTTATTTATTTATTTGTGGAGAAAAAGGATACACATGGACACATTTACCAAACTGTGTTATATTGAGTTTCGTGTTGGAGAAGACAACAGTGCCTTGGATGATACGTAGTCAAAAACATCTCTCCCCAAGTTTACATTTTGATTTTGAAGTGCACTACATGATTTACTCCGTTGATTATTTCTGGCATTGACTTCTCTCAAATCAAGTTTAATATCTAAGAAATGAACTGAAGAAGGGAAGCCATTCTGGAGCTCAAATCTACCACACAAGATGCATTTAGTGGCTTATGAGGAATTGGCTGCACTTAGCTATAAAGAGAAAGAAAGAATATAGAAATAAGGGTATAACATAACTCTCTGAACACTGGAACTAGAAAGTGGAACCATCCGGACCATTCTCCATGAAGACCTCCTTGCTCTGACTCACAGATAGTCAGTGTTGACGAAACATGTATTCTTTTGAGAATTCAGCTGTTAATCAGGAAGCCAGTAGATCAGAAGCAGTTGCTCTTTAACCTTCAGTGCCAAACTCACTTTTATCCTAATCACAGGAGGGTCTACACCTACCAGGGAGAGGCTACCATATTTGTTTCCAACTGATCAATACTGACACCTGCTGGCTCAGGAAGGGAGACATCTGCTTGTCTAATAACTGAACTAATTGTGGGAAACAGGGGATATAGTCATCCATCCTAAATACCAAAATGAAATGATTTCTAGATCAAGCTATTATGTGGAAATTGTTAAGATGGTGACAAAAATGAATCAGTACTGGGATGCAGAATTGGTGGTCATGCAGAAACATGGTCCCAGATGTGCATAACCCTCAACAAAAAGGCAAATACATCCTCTACCTGGCCTCCTTACTTCACTCCTGAATTAGGATATCAGTTTTCAATACCTATTTCTGCTTTTAAGCTCATTTTGCTCTAATCTAGCCTATCAAAGCAAATGAACTAATCTGCTACATTGTATTCATGCTCCAAGCCTGAATGTAATTTACACAGTCTCACTGTAATACCCACTAGCATCCATGGACAAGCCCCCAAGCTCACAATATACTCCAATAGAGATGTACATGCCAAGGGTCTGAGTTGACAAGTTCACATTATAATGCCTATGAAGTAGCTGGATAGTTGTGGAGAGGAGGACTCTCTCAGGCCCTCCAGCCCATTTCTGCCCTCTTCTTAACTTTCATTGCTGCTTCCCAGTGCTTCCCATATGTCTGATTTCCTGACTGTGAAGATTCCCTTCACTCCTACAGCTCTGTTTCCTTATCTGTTATTTCTGGGGAGAAGTTCATGCTCTGAAATTATTCTTCCTGACTGCTCCAGTTTCTATCCCACTACCTGCTCTTAGTTACTCATCCTGGAAAAGTCATCAAAGTTAAGCTAAATTAAGTAAATTTGCATTGTTAATGAGAACACATAGGAAGAGCATATACTTAACCCAAAGTAATATATCTTTAATGTCTTAACAACCATTGTGCCAAGGGGCAGGAGATATTTGGGGTGGCAACAGGAGATAAACCTTCCAGATGCAATGGAAATAAATACATAAGAAGAATAATAACAAGTCATTCTGAAATTTATTGGGTACTCACACAAATGAAAGATAATGCTATATATTCAACTTCTCTTACCTCTCACAACAATCCTAGTAGGTAGGAATCATTATGCCTAATTTATAGATGAGTATACAAACATTCAGAAAACGTAAGTAACCTATTCGAGCTCACACAGTAAACATGTGGTGAATCTGGGATTCTAATCAGGGTCTTTCTGATTCAGAATCCATCATTTAACCAGTTCTGCTTTGTTGCACATTTCCTCTAAGGCTGGCCCAGATCACCTAAGACACCCCACTGCTTAGACTATGGGAACAAAAGTATGGGCTTCACATGTAACTGTCCAAAAGAACATTTTTACAAAAGGCCATTAAACTGCGAAACACTGTATTCCTGCTAACTATTATTATAGGAGGAAGACTGTAACATAACATTTCAGCTTTTCTGTAATTCTACAGAACTGAAGTGAAAGGAAGGTTCAGCATGACAGGAAGCTGAGAAAAGATCATCTCAACAAACACAATTTCTTCTTTTGTCAAAGCATGCTCACGTGAACGTACAGCAGCCAGGCTGGGTTTGACATACTAACACAACTGCCCTACTGTTCCACATGCGATCAACCTCACTTAGTGAATACTTGGTCTCACCAGCATTGTGTTACATTGTGCATATGTATAGCATAATGGTCATTCGTAAAACAGCAGCCAGAACACTGAGTAGGTGACGTCTCTTCTCCAGATATCAAAATGATATAAAAAAGTATACACAGGGGTGCCTGGTTGGTTCAGTTGGTTGAGCATTTGTCTTCGACTCAGATCATGATCCCAGGGTCCTGGGACAAAGCCCTGCGTCTAACTCCCTGCTCAATAGGGAACCTGCTTCTCCTTCTCCCGCTCCCCCTGCTTCTGCTCTCTGTCTCTCTCTGTCAGATAAATAAAACCTTAAAAAAATTATACACAGAGAACCCCATTCCTATACCATCCCTATTCTCTCTTATCCATACAAATAACCATGTCATTAATAGTTTCTTGTTATTATTCCAGTGCTACTTTATCCAAGTGCTACTTTATCCAAGTATAAGCAAATAGAAATATATATCTATATTTTCCCACTTGTATAGCATAAAAGGTACCATATACGTTGCTCTTCAAAACAATCTTTTCATTTAAACTTATCCTAGAGATCTCTATCTCCCTGACTCTCTATATATCATCTCCTTATCTCCCTATCTCTCCATCTATCTTTCATCAACTGCACAGAATTCCAAATTCTGTTTAACATATCTAAATAACATACCAAAGATAACAAAAGACTAACATTTATTTATGAGTGCTAGGAGTGGTAATATAAATATGAAGGGATTTCATAGAAGGGAGGGATCACAGGTGGGATGGGCCGTAATGAAAACACGCTGGGGAGCTGACACAAGGAGGGGACACTGTTCCTTAAAAAAAAGATGTAACTAAACTATCACATAGCTTTCTTAATCCACAAGCAGGTGGATTTCTTTTTAATGTCAATGAAACTCTTTTTACATGTTCTCAGTCAGCTTCCTCCAGTCTCTATTTAGATTCATTCAAGCTAATTGGTGCATTTTCCTGCAGAAACTAATTATAGCCCCATGCTGTCAAAACAAGGCAAATTGTTAATGATACTTTACCTGACAAAATAGAAATAAAACTATTTTGCCATGAAGGAGGATGCTGGGATTGTGTCCCAAAAGCCATTTTCATCACAATTATAAAAATGAAGAGAGCTGCTAGAGAGGGCGCATCCTGGGTCCACCACACTCAACTAGCAATCTGGAGTCAGGGGAGATGGGAGAGGAGGGCTAGGGGACATCTTCTCATGGCTTGGGCTCCAACATTACAGATGAGAGTACTGAAAACAGTAGCTCTTATACATACAGGCTGCTCCAGACCCTGAATGTTCTCACAGATGCACATACAGCCACACTATAAGCTATTTGAAAGCATTTATTTAGGTGTTTAAAAATTATTACCAACTGTCTGCAATGTGCCAGCCACACTGTTCTAGATGTTGGGAACATAGCAGGGGATAAAAAAGAACAAAATCAAAGCAAAGCAGAGCAAACAAAACAAAAGAAACCCTGTCTCCATGCAGCTTACATTCTACTGCACAAAATCGACAATAAATAAGATAGGGAGTGGTGTGTGTGTGTGTGCATGTGTGTGTGGATTGTTAATAAGTTCCATGGAGAAATAGAAAGTGGAGGAGTATAGGAGTACAATTTAAAATGAGGTACTTGGAGTGGGACCCACTGAAAAGGTAGCATTAGAACAAATATCTGAAGAAGTTAAACTCTTTGGGCTTCCAGAAAAGGAGAAAATATGGTAGAGCCAAAGCTGATGTTCAATCAAGAGGATTTCTAAGACCAAACATGATGCTAAAATAATGAAATGTCTGTATTGTTTGGTATAACCATCACCCCAGGCAGTAGACAATTAAGGGATGGACTCTTCATATAGCAGGGAGGCTCCAGCATTCTTCCTAACTGCTCCATGCCTGAGGTATGTGGTTAAATATTAGAGTACCACCTCCAGACCAAAGGAAAAGCAAGTGCAAATGACCTGAGGCAGAGCAGCTGGGTGTTTGAAACCAGGAGGCCGGAAGCCAGGTGGCTGGAACAGAGTGAAGGAGGGGGACCAGAAGGAAATAGCAGGTGCTTTGAATCTCTAAGACCACTGCAAGAACTGTGGGTTTTGCTCTAAGAAGCCATTGGAGGGTTTTGAACAGGTACATAATCTTATTTAGGCTTTGGAAAGGATCATCTAGCTGCTGTGTTGAGAATATGTAAGAATACAGGTGGACATAGAGTCTAGTGAGGTACACTACTGCATTCATGGAAGGATGAGAGGGGCTGTATTAACTTCCTGGGATTGCCATTACAATTTACTACAAGCTTTGTGGCTTAAAACAGCAAAAATTTATCCTCTCACAGTTCTGTAGACTCTAAGCCTGAAATGAAGGTATTATCGGGGACATGCTCCTTCTCAAGGCTGCAAGGAAGAATTCTTCCTTGCCTCTTCCAGCTTCTGGTGGCTCCACACATCACTCCAATCACTGCCCCCACCATTACACAGCTGTCTCCTCCCTGTGTCTTTGTTACTATCTCCATATCTCCCCTGCCTTTCTCTTACAACGACACCAGTCATGAGATTTAGGGCCCAATCTATCCAGCGTGCCTTCATCCTAACTTAGTGATGTCTGCAAAGACCTTATCCCAATAAGGTCACATTTATAGGTACAAGGGTTAGGATTTAAGTGTATCCTTCTGGGAGACACAACTCAACCCACTCCAGGGGCTTAGACCAGGGTAGCAGCAGTGGATGTAGAAAGATGCATTCTGACTCTCAACATATTTTGAAGACACCTAAGAAGATTCTCTGAAAGGCTGGAGATGTGGGATATGAGAGATGAAGTCAAATTTGATTCTAAAAGTTTTATTCTGGACACTTGGAAGGATGGGGTTGCTATCAAGTGAGGAGGGGAAAAGTGAAGTTGGGAGGTGGGGGCAGGTTTAGGGCAGGGATCAGGGGTTCAGTTTTAGATATGTTTAGTTGAGATCTCCGATAGATGTCAAACAGGTAGTTAAGAGTGTGCCTCCTAATTTTGTTATATTCCTACATAAACACTGTGAGGGATGGTAGATGGCTTAATAAACTGTATATGTACATATGAATGAAAGAATAAATACTACAAGTAGAAAAAACACAGTTAAAACAAGAATGGTTGTTTTTTTTTTTTTTT